>NC_091634.1:39441721-39750321 GCF_027580195.1 Bos mutus | reverse complement strand
GCTTTACAAAGATTATATCTGTTCTCTTTGCTGCATCCAAGTTAGGCATTGTCATCTCCCCATTATACAGATCAGGAAACTGAAGTTCAGAAAGGTCTAGTGACTTGCTCAAAGTCACACAGCTATTATGTGGCAGAGACAGAATTCAAACCTAGATATCTCTGGCTCCAATGTTTACAGAACTTTTGCTCTCTGTTCTCGGGGTCCTCACCAAGCAGATTCTGGGTAGGTCAGTCAAATTCATCTATTCCCCTCAGGGCTGGTGCCCGTGTCAAAAGGATGGATGATTCACAGTCCCTTGTCTTTGCTCACTGACCTCCTCTCAACCTCCAGCCACTTTCGGATTGAAATGAACATCTTCTCCATTACTGGCCTCCCAACACATCCCGTGTCCTGCCCCCAATCCATTAGTGAGATGGAACTTTCTATCTGCAGGAGAAAGAAATCAGCCTGCAGGTTTGGAGGTCCCTGACTCTTAAAATCAAAATACTCCCAGTCTAGGGGCCTCAAGGCAAAAAGTCAGTTCTGTCCTTTCATACCTTAAAGGAATTCAGGCTTCAAGTTTTCCGTTTTGTGTTTGAATCCTACAGGGAAGTCGAGTGGATGATCAGATGTTCTTTCTTCCTTAAAAATAGGTGCTGTAAGTCGACTTTCTAGCTTCTTGCTCAAGGCAGAGCTGGGAAGCACAGATTAAGCAGAGTGGAGGCAATCTGGAATAAAGCATCAGGGTTTCAAGGATGGATTTCCTGTGTTTTTAAATTACTAGATCACAGCGTACACTTAAAGCCTTAGCTGTAGCCTTTCTTCTCCTTCCATAGCAAAATGCAAATGTTTATCCACTATATACCCTGGTTAGGCTCTAAAGAAAGCCTTGTTGTCGGTTGTCTACGGACAATAAATCTGGGCATTTTTGACCTTCATTCCACAACTTGACTTCAATATCTGCTAATTCCTTTTTATACAACAAATTGCATCAATCACGTTCACATTTAACCAACTGCAGCTTAAATTGTTTTTGTTCTCTTTCATAAGTTCCTCCTCCAGATTAAATGCTGTTCTACTGAACAAACTGCTCTCAGCTGAAGTGGGAAAGCGTGATTTGATTAGTATAGATTCTGGAATCGGGTAAGTACTGTGTCCTCTCTAGAAAAGAGGTGACGTGTCATGGGATATTAAGAATGACCATTTAATGTAAAAACTCAAAGAATACATGAGTTAAATGGAGAAAATGAGAGAAAGCTTTTAAGCATTCTCCCAAGACGGATTGCAGAATGATATTATTGTACACGGAAGGGATGCTGATGGACGCTGTCAGGAGGCCATTATAGAAGTGAGGTTTAAAATCATTATGGCAAAAAGCGTTTCAGAGCTTCAGCAAGAGAGCGGCATCCCATAATGAATTATCAATAGAGAACTGGTGATTCGGTTAGATTACAATATGAACAGAAAACTTCCTGTCACATAATTTTAATCTGCCACTCTGATAAATGGCTTGAGGCGGGAGCCCCATTTCCGTGGTGAGCAATAGGAATGAGTGGGGAGGGGATGTGAGAATCACTGGACCACGTTTTCAATTAGGTATCTTCTGATCCAAGAATCCACCTAACACCACCAAATTCAAGCTCCTTGAGTCTCCTATGTCTAAGTGTCAGACGTTGAACTTGAGGCTCTACATAAATCATCTCTAATTCCAATGAAATCATCTTTACATAAACAGTGGCCAGCCCCAAGGCCATAGTTCACTAATTTGATTTTTTGAAATATTGTATTAAAATATTATTTATCTCGATTGGATTGAGGTTTGGGGTGCCGCTTTAAACATGAATATCTCTGTCACTTCACCCTAATTCTGGCCTGCTGCCCATAAAACTGCAAAGTAGAGAATATTACCCCCAGTCCAACAGCCTAGCAAGCTGAGGTTCAGAGAGATTTCATAACTCAGGTTCATGGTTTGTCAGCAATAGAGTTGAGGTTCAAGTTTAGCCAGTCTAACTCAAATTTCTGACTCAACTTTCTACTGTGTGTGTGTGTGTGTGTGTGTAGTTAAATCTTTCTACCCAGTATTATCACCCCAATTATAGAATTCTTTATAGAGATCCAGAATGTTGTTACCTCACCACCTAATTTGGGGACAAGGAAGCTATCTATTTCACTCTTAAAGGCTATTTCATATTTACCAGTTGGAAACATTCTACTTGACCTCTAAGAACTGAGGTATTCATTTGTATTGGCATCTTGCAAAATTCATCCTGAAAGGCATTCTTCGTGATTTAAAATACTGCTTTAAGAAGGTTTGTGAAGGGACCAAAGCTTGGCACAGACAATTTGCTCCAGGGATTAGTACTGTTTCACTAAGGGCATTTATCTTTCTCTGACTTATTTTGCTTAACATGATGCCCTCAAGGTTTATCCATGTTGTTGTAAATGGCAGGATTTCCTTCTTTTTCATGTCTGAGTAATATTCCACCATCATTTCTATCCTATCAATCCACAGACGTTAGGTTATTTCCACATCTTGGCTGTTGTAAATAATGCTGCATGAACACGAGGCAGAAGAGATGTGCTTTTCATTGTACACCCTGTTATGCTTTTTGGGAAAACTGAGATACAGTGGAAATATAGCATTATATTAGTTGTATGTATATAACACAGTGACTTTATACTGTGCATATTGTAAAATGATCACAAGAAGAAGCCTAGTTAACATCCATCACCGAAGAGGTATTACTACTAAGTTTTTTCTTTGTGATGAATACTGCTCAGATTCATTCTCTTAGCAACTTTCAAATATCTAATACATCATTATTAACTGTTGTCACCATGCTGTCCTTATCCTCAGGACTTATTTATCTTTTAACTAGAAGTTTGTAACTTTGACCCCATTCGCCAGTTTTGCCCAACTCCCAGCTTCTCTCTGGCAATCACCAATCTGTTCTCTGTATCCATCAATTTAGTTTTTAATTGTTTTTCAGATTCCACATATAAATAAAATCATACAGTATTTATCTTTCTCTGGCTGACTTATTTCGCTTAGCCTAACGCCCTCAAAATTTATCCATGTTGTTACAAATGGCAGGACTTCCTTCTTTTATGGCTGAGTAATATTCCATGGTCCTTTCATCTATCCATAGACACTTAGGTTGTTTCCACATCTTGGCTCTTGCAAATAATGCTGCATGAACATGAAGAGTGGGCATAGACATCTTCTCCAGCTAGTGGTTTAGTTTTCTTTCAAGAAACACCCAGAAGTGGAATTGTACCCTGTTGTGCTTTCAGATTTTGTACCATGGGCATGAATTAACTACTTAAACCAAGACAAAACAAAATTTTGGAGAGGGCATGGATTAATAAGCCTCCCATACCCTGTTTATATTTGACCTGGAGATCCCCTCCGGTGAGAGCATCCCATACTTGGTGTTGGAGGCAGCAGTGTTGACAAAACCAAAACATGGGAGATGCCAGCAAGAAAAGGATGGCCAGCGCCTTGTGAGGTGCCACCCGACTGCTACAATGAGGAGCCAGGCCCAGAGGCGCTGACGGGGAGGACCGCAGATAAGCTGTTCACTTCTGAAAGTCAAGAGTCATAGTAGCGAATGTTCTCAATTATTTTTAACTAAATATAGATGTACATCTCTCTCTCTCTCTCTCTCTCTATATATATATATATATACCAAATTGTATGTGTGTACGGCCTTCCCAGGTGGCACTAGTGGTAAAGAGCCTGCCTGCCAATGCAGGAGACCTGAAAGACATGGGTTCTATCCCTGGGTGTGGAATATCCCCTGGAGGAAGTCATAGCAACCCACTTCAGTGCTCTTGCCTGGAGAATCCCATGGACAGAGGATCCTGGCGGGCTGTAGTCCATAGGATCACAAAGAGGCAGACACATACCGAGGTGACTTAGCATGCATGTGTGCATACATGTGCTTTGCATGCTTGTGTGTGCACCGAGGGGTTTTGGGCACCAATGTATGAAGTTGATAAAACTGGTTATCACTGGAGAGAGCAATTAGGAGTTTCAGATGAGGAAAAAATTCCTTAGTTGTTCTTTTATGCCCTTCTATACTATCCAAATTTCTACTATGAGCCAGTGTCATTTAAGACGCAGGTAACATCTTATGGAAAAACCCAAGTGAACTTTTTGGCCAATCCAATATACATTTTTAAGTGTGGTGACTTTAATTTTCTTAGTTACATCTATATATGTCAACTAAGTGTTTTTAACCATGTTTCATTTATCATCAGAAAATGGAATTCCAAAATGTTATAGCCTGTAACACTAAATGAAATACATTGCATAGATATTTATTTAAAGACCAGCTTTGTTCAGATATATTTCATGTACCATAAACACCCATTTTTTAGCATGTTCACTGCATTGTGCAATCAGCATGACAATCTAATTTTAGAACATTTTCACCACCTCCAAAAGAAACCTCATACTCATTAGCAGTCACTCCCCATCCCCTACCTCCATACCCACAACTCTGGGCAACCACTGATCCACTCACTGTCTATGTATTTGCCTATTCTGGACATTGCCTATAAATGGAATTACGGGACACATGATGTTTTGTGGTTGGCTTCTTTCACTGAGTGTGCTTTCAAGGTCTATTCATGTTGTGCTTGGATCAGTATGTCATTTTTATGGGTGCATAATATTCCACTGTCTGGCTACTTACTTTCTTTTCTTCTCATTTACCCATTGTACTTATCAGTTCATCAGTTGGTGGACATTTTGGCTGTTTTCACTTTGGGGCTGCTATAACAATGCTGCAATGAACATTCACCTAAAAGTTTTCAAGTGGAATTGCTAAGTTGTATGGTAACTCTGTATGGCGTTTTAAGGAACCACTAAACTATTTTCCAAAGAATTTACATCATTTTGCAGTCCAAATCTGACTCCCTTCATATCTTTGCTGACATTTGTTTGTATCTTTTTAATAAAGCTGTCTTTCTAAAAGTTACATAATAGTATATGAGTACATCCTTACTGTGGGTCTTCCCTGGTGGCTCAGAGGGTAAAGAATCTGCCTGCAATGTGGGAGAACTGGGATAGATCCCTTTGAGGCAATTCCCTGGAGGAGGGCATGGCAACCACTCCAGTATTCTTGCCTGGAGAATCCCCATGGACAGAGATCCTGGTGGGCTACAGTCCATGGGGTCACAAAGAGTCAGACACGACTGAGTGACTAAGCACAGCACAGCACATCCTTACTGTGAAATAAGTCTAAGCAAACCTTAATTCCACAGAACCAGATGGAAAAATTCCCTCTTCACCATGCTCTCCATCCTGCTCTCTTTAGAGGTAAATGCAGTGTTTGGCAGCCAGTAATGGAGACTGACGTGCTTCCTAAGTGGCCCTGGTGGTAAAGAATCCACCTGACATTGCAAGAGATGTGTGTTCGATCCCTAGGTCGGGAAGATCCCCTGGAGAAAGGCATCGTAAAGCACTTTAGTATTCTTGCCTGGAGAATCCCATGGACAAAGGAGCCTGGTTATCTACAGTCCATTGGGTAGCAAAGACTTGGACACGATTTTCCAACTAAACAGCAAGCAGCAACACTGGCTCCATACTCTTAGCCATCTTTTGTATACATCCTTCCAGTAACTTTCTGCATTTTTATTAGAAAGATGTACAGACAAATATAGTTCTCCTGCTTTTATATAAATGTGATTGTACCACACATACAGATTTAGAAAAGGCAAAGGAACCAGAGATCAAATTGCCAACATCCGCTGGAGCACAGAAAAAGCAAGAGCATTCCAGGAAAACATCTACTTCTGTTTTATTGATTACATCAAAGCCTTTGACTGTGTAGATCACAACAAATCAAACTGTGGAAAATTCTTCAAGAGATGGGAATACCAGACCACCTTACCTGCCTCATGAGAAATCTTTATGTAAGTCAAGAAGCAACAGTTAGAACCAGACATGTAACAACAGACTGGTTCCAAATTGGGAAAGGAGTACCTCAAGGCTGTATATTGTCAGCCTGCTTATTTAACTTATATGTAGAGTACATCATGTGAAATGCTGGGCTGGATGAAGCACAAGCTGGAATCAAGATTGCTGGGAGAAATATCAATAATCTCAGATATGCAGATGATACCACCCTTATGGCAGAAAGTGAAAAGGAACTAAAAAGTCTCTTGATGAAAGTGCAAGAGGAGAGTGAAAAAACTGGTTTAAAACTCAACATTCAAAAAACTAATTTCAAGGCATCTGGTCCCATCACTTCATGGTAAATAGATGGGGAAACAGTGGAAACAGTGAGAGACTTTATTTTCCTGGGCTCCAAAATTGCTACAGATGGTGATTGCAGCCATGAAATTAAAAGATGCTTACTCCTTGGAAGAAAAGCCATGACCAACCTAGACAGCATATTAAAAAGCAGAGATATCACTTTGCCAAGAAAGGTCTGTCTAGTCAAAGCTACGGTTTTTCCAGTGGTCATATATGGATGTGAGAGTTGGACTATAAAGAAAGCTGAGTGCCGAAGAATTGATGCTTTTGAACTGTGGTGTTGGAGAAGACTCTTGAAAGTTCCTTGGACTGTGAGGACATCCAACCAGTCCATCCTAAAGGAAATCAGTCCTGAATATTTATTGGAAGGGCTGATGCTGAAGCTGAAACTCCAATACTCTGGCCACCTGATGAGAAGAACTGACTCATTGGAAAAGACCCTGATACTGGGAAAGATTGAAGGCAGGAGGAGAAGGGGATGACATAGGATGAAATAGTTGGATGGCATCATTTTGTCAATAGACATGAGTTTGAGCAAGCTCTGGGAGTTGGTGATGGACAGGGAAGCCTGGCGTGCTGTAGTCCATGGGGTCACAAAGAGTTGGACATGACTGAGCAATTGAACTAAACTGAACTGAACTATACATACTATTTTATGGTTTTCCCTTTTCATTTTATATTGGCTTTGTTGATTAATGCATAATAATTTTTAATCACCTAGGTTTTTGTAAATGCTCCATTACCCCTCTCCCAGAACATAGAGCCTAAATTTGTTCAAAACAGCCTGCTTGGCTTACTATATTCCTTAGCAGGTTGCCAAGAAGACTGCAACTCTCTTAATTCACTTCTTTTTACCCTGGCTAATGGCAACCCACTCCAGTGTTCTTGCCTGGAGAATCCCAGGGACGGGGGAGCCTGGTGGGCTGCCGGCTATGGTGTCACACAGAGTTGGACACGACTGAAGTGACTTAGCATAGCATAGCATGGTACAATATTCTTAAAAGTTCTTGATGGTTCTTTAAGGTTCTTAAAGTTCTTTTTTTTAAGATTTTTTTAAAATGTGGACTATTTTTTAAAGTCTTTATTGAATTTGTTACAATATTGCTTCTCTTTAATTTTTGTTTTTTTGGGCTGTGAAGCATTTATGATCTTAACTCCCTTATCAGGAATCAAACCCACACTCCCTGCATTGGAAGGTAAAGTCTTAACCACTGGATCACCAGGGAAGTCCCTAAATTTCTTAGCTCTGCAATAGATTTAAGCTTGAAAATGAAAGTGAAAATTGCTCAGTCGTGACTGACTCTTTGCCATTCCATAGACTATACAGTCCATGGAATTCTCCAGGCCAGAATACTGGAATGGGTAGCTGTTCCCTCCTCCAGGGGATCTTCCCAACCCAGGGATAAGAACCCAGGTCTCCCGCAACGCAGGCAGCTTCTTTACCAGCTGAGCTACTAGGGAAGCACTTTAAGCTTGCTGAGAGCAAATTCTGAGTCTTCCATTTACAAGTTCACTGGGCCTTTGTCTCTGTGTCTCAGTTTCCTCATTTACAAAATGGGGATAAAAATAACACTTGCCTCCTGGGTAGTTGCTATGATTGACTGAGATCATAGAAGTAGTGCGTGTAGCCATGTCTGGCACCCAGTGCATGCCAAGTCACTCAGTCATGTCCGACTCTTTGTGACCCTGTGGACTATAGCCACCAAGCTCCTCTGTCCATGGGGTTCTTCAGGCAAGAATACTGGAGTGGGTTGTCATTTCCTACTCCAGGGAATCTTCCCGACCCAAGGATCGAACTCCCATCTCCTATGTCTCCTGCACTGGCAGCAGATTCTTTACCGCTACTGCCACCTGGAAAGTCCAGTGACTCCATACTGCTAGCCATATACACGGTCTAGAAACACAGGCTTGCAGAGAAGCCAGCTTCTCTAGTGTAATTCCCTCTGCCGTTAGGCCATATGGCCACTAAATCAGTTCCATGTGTGCTCATCAGGGGGTCTCAGCCCAGGGAATTAAGATCCCAGCCTTGGGGAGTTGGGTAGGGCCACACCCTTGAGCCTTACTCTTTTGATTGAAATAAAATTGCAAAATGAATGATAATCACAAGAGCAGATCATTATCCATCGTATGCAAGCTGGGCCATCACGAAGGATATTGATATAGCCACAAAAATGAGCCCAGGTCCAGAGGCCAAGCTCCTGAAAGAAGCCAGGCTGGGGAAGAGAGTGAATTGGCATTACAATTGAAAACATCACCGCCAGCACCAGGACCCTCCAAGTTCTGGTACTTCGCTCCCATCACTGCTCCAGAGCCAAGGAGAAGGCTGATTTGTGAGCATTCACTGGTGGGAAAAAAAAAAAAGTGGTCAATTGGTTCTCTGTTGACACTTCTCATCCCCGGGATTTAACCGGACCCTACTTACTTTATTTTGGGCAGATTCATATATGGATGGTGATTACTGGGCCCTGTAAAAGCGATCAATCAATATTTGTTGAATAGCGTAGAATCAACTGGACTTTTATTTTCTCTTTAATTCCCAAAGCCAAGTGCTAGGCCCTTTGTAAACACCACTTTGATATGCTAAAGAGTCTGAAACACTTAATGAGCCATCCGTTGGTAACTGGATTCCTCAACTTGGGAAGGTATGAATTTGCTAATCATTAATGAGCAGGAACTGGTCGACAAATATCGGCCATGACTGTAGAAGAGAAGGTACGTTCAGCTCTGGCGAACTGATTCCACCTTCTTCTGTGACTGGTCTGAATATTGGGTCCCAGGCATCTCTTAGAAGAGACTCTTCAACAGCCAGAGGACTGGGTTTCTCCTCGTGACTCTTATTTTCTCTGGGCAGCGTTTGCTTAGTTTGCCAATGTGAAGCCTTTTGGGACCCCATGAGAGGCTGTAAGTTCACATGATTTCTACACTCTTTCATCCTTATTTCAAAAACAAAATTAAATTGTTTGTTTTGCCTGAATTAAAATGTGCTCTAATTCACTTTGCTGGTTATCATACATTAAAAATCAAAACCACTTTCCTGCTGTTTAAAAAAAAAGGCCAAGAGAAGAGAAGAAACAGCGGCAAGATCAAGTTCTGACTGTTACAGTTATTCATTGGCTGTAAGATAATCAAGCTATCAGTTTCATAGCACAGAGAAAGCTATGGCCGAAGGAAGGGAAAGAGCTGAATTATATAAATTCCGCCGTACTTCTTCAGCAGCTTGTGGAAAGAGAAAGCAGCAATCCTCTATCAATCAGGATAGGCTAGGTTATGCTGCAGTAACAGACAACCACAAAACTTCCGCAGAAAGTTGATTTCATACTAATGCTACCTATCTAACTCTTGTCAGCACAGGGCTCTGCTCATGGCTATCGCTCACAGACCCACCACAACAGTGGGAAGAGAACATAGAAAACAAAGATTGTACTGGCTGTTACATTTTTCTGCCCAGAAGTCAACTTCTGCTCACTTTTCAGCAGCCTAAGAAAGCCACATGGCCAGTCTAATTTCAAAGGAGGCAAGACAATATAGTGCTTTGTTGAATCAGAAAGAAGGAGAGGTGGAAATATTGAAATATTGAAGGAGAGGTGGGATGTTGAACAGCAGAAATGACTATCACAGATCCCAAGGACACAGAACTCAATACAGAAGAGTCTGTAAAACCTCTGTGTGAAGAGAAGTTGACCTCTAGGAGAAGGAAAGCTGGGTGTGGGACACAGCCTCCTGGGCTTAACTCCTTCCAACTTCTTTCTCACACCTATCCCCTCTCCTTCTCCTCTTTTGCCTAGCTTTTTATTCCCTTACCCCCTCTCTTTCTTTCTTTTAAGATTTGTTTGATGTGGACCATTTCTTAAAGTCTTTATTGGATTTGTTACAATATTCTTTCTGTTGTTTATGTTCTGGTTTTTTTTGACATGAGGCATGCGGGCTCTCAGATCCCGGACACGGAATCGAATTCACACACCTCGCACTGGAAGGGAAAGTCCTAACCAGTGGACCACCAGGGAAGAAACCTTACCCCCGCTGTTTCTAAGGGTGCAGAGCACTTCTCAGCTTGGTGATTTACCCAGCCATGGGTTAGGGTGGGGAAGTGAGGGGGGATCTGACTCATGTCAACCTGAGTGTCTCCTCCTGCAGAATGAACAGTTTGAACACCCCAAGTCTCTTCATCTCTTCTGGCCTCCTGAAGGTTAAAACTGTAGACCTCAACTTATCTATCTGTTTAGGAAGTGTTATTGAGAATATATAAAGTACTCCTCCGACTCACAATTAAACAGACAAACAACGCAGTATCTTTTAAAGGACAAAGATTTGAACAAATAGTTTCCAAATGAAAGGGATTTTATGAATGCCCATAAACACATGAAAAAGTGTCAAGATCATTAGTCATTATATGTGTGCATGCTCAGTCATGCCCAACTCTTTACAACCCCATGAACTGTAGCCCAGCAAGCTCCTCTGCCCATGGGATCTTCCAGGCAAGAATACTAGAATGGGCTGCCATCTCCTATTCCGGGGAATCTTTCCAACCCAGGGATCAAACCCTCGTCTCTTGCATCTCCTGCATTGGCAGGTGGCTGCGCCACTCGGACAGCCATCATTAGTCATTAAGAAAATGCAAATTAAAAGCCACCTTGAGCTACCACTACGTACCCACCAGAGTAGTTAAAACTTAAAAAAAAAACAAAAAACAAAACTGACAACAGTAAATGCTGGCAAGGATGTGGAAAGACTAACTTGCATGTGTTGTTGATAGGAACTTAAATGTAGGAAGTGAGGTGGCTGGTGGAAGGAGATGGTTTTGTTTTGTTTTGTTTTTTATAACTGTACACACAGCTATACTGTGGCCAATTTAGACTTAGGAATTTTATCCAAAAGAAATATAGGCATATGTCTACCAAAGGCTACATCTTGCCCTTAACAATTGTTTGTCTCTTGCAAACTGTCACAGCCATTTAACTCATAGTTGTCCAAAATCCAGGAACAGCCTAGATGGTCATAAACGGAGGATGGATAAACAAACTCAGATAAAGTCATGTGATAGAATTCAGCAATAAAAGGAAACAGACCACTGATACACGTAAAACCATGGACGCATCTCAAAAACATGACGCTTGGTGAAAAGCCTTACACTCTCACACACATACGTTATGAGTCCGTTTTAAAAAAAAATGTTCTACAGCAGGCTAAATTCATTCATGATGGGGAAAAAAAAAAGATCGAAAGAGTTACTTGTTTCTGCGGTAGAGACTGGAAGACCTCTGAGAGAATTTTAATGGGAGAAGGTAATGTGTTGTATCTTGATAGGGCGTGTATATTATGAAGGTATATGCAGTCGTCAGAACTCGTGTACTGGTATGATGTAGGTTTACACATTTCATAGATGTAAATTTTTTCTTTTTAAATTGGGGTATAGGTGATTTACAACTATAAGTTTCTTTTGTACAATGAAGTGAATCAGCTGTATGTACGCATGTATCCTCTCTCTCTCAGATCTTCCTCCCACCCCCCACCACCCCACCCATCTAGATCACCAGCGAGCACTGAGCTGAGCTCCCCTTGCTCCCCTTCCCACCAGCTCTCTGTTTACACATGGCAGTGCACATCCGTCCATCCCAGTCTCCCAATTCATTCCACCTTCCTTAACCCTCCACTCCCCATGCCCACATATCTGTTCCCTACAGTCTCTATTCCTGCCCTGCAGATTGATTCATTTATATCATTTTTCTAGATTCCACATACATGTGGTAATGTATTTGTTTTTCTCTTTCTGACTTCCTTCACTCTGTATGACAGACTTTAGGTCTGTCTATGTCTCTAGAAAAGACCCAATTTCATTCCTTTTTATAGCTGAGTAATATTCCATTGTGTATATGCACCATATCTTCTTTATCTCAAGGATATATTTTAGAAAAATTTTATCTAAAAAATGATGTAATATTGAACCCTAGTGACTGATAGGCAGGCTATGCCTAGGGACAAAGTGTACTGATGTCTGAAACTTACTAAGAAATAAGTACACATAAAAGTAAATAGAATCGAGTGATGGTTGGATAGAGGGTGGATAGGTGATAAAGCAAGAATATCAAAACTTAAGTGTAGAATATAGATGGTGGGTATGTGGCTATTTGACATTGCTGTTGTTCTGTTGTTCAGTTGTGTCCAACTCTTTGCAGACCTCATGTATTGCAGCATGCCAGGCTTTCCTGTCCTTCACCAACTCCCAGAGTTTGCTCAAACTCATGTCCATTGAGTCAGTGATGTTATCCACTTGTCCTCTGATGTCCCCTTCTCCTCTTGCCTTCAATCTTTCCCAGCATCAGGGTCTTTTCCAATGAGTCAGCTCTTTGCATCAGGTAGCCAAAATATTGGAGCCTCAGCTTCAGCATCAGTCCTTCTAATGAATATTCAGGGTTGATTTCCTTTAGGATTGACTGGTTTGATCTCCTTGCAGTCCAAGGAACTGTCAGGAGTCTTCTCCAACACCACAGTTTGAAGCATCAGTTCTTGAGTACTCAGCCTTCTTTATGGTCTGACTCTCGTGTCCAAACATGACTACTAGAAAAACCATAGCTTTGACTATCTGGACCTTTGTCAGCAGTAATATTTGATGTTATTCTTTCATTTATTATTTGGTACGGAAGAAAGAACCCCCCCTCCACCCAGGTTCCGGAGCCCAATCCTGATGAGTCCAAGGTTAAGGTCCTTACTTTCCGTGTGACCTTGGACAAGTTTCTTAACACTTCTGGTCCTGGGTTTTCTTGATAGCACCAGTCTCCTGGGGAGATCAAGCTTGTAAAAACCTCATCCCTTTTTATAAATGCCCAAGACATCTCATCTTATTGTGCTTTTAATTATTATTCCCCTTGTCCATTCTTTGTTCTTTGTCTGATTTTCTGAGGATGAATAATTTAAGAAGAGTTCTGCCTTTGTCATGGGCTTCCCTAATGGCTCAAGTGATAAAGAATCCACTTTCAATGCAGGAGACGCAGGAGATGAGGATTCGATCCCTGGGTTCGAAAGATGCCCTGGAGGAGAAAATGGCAATCCACTCCAGTATTCATGCCTGGAAAATCCCCCTGGAGAGGAGCCTGGCAGGCTACAGTCCACGGGGTCGTAAAGAGTCGGACACAACTGAGCATGTACACGTTGCTTTGTCATTCCAAAGCCTGAAACCCGCAAGATGAACTGGAGGAGCCTCTGTTCACTTAGCATGAAGACTGGTGCATGGTATCTGGTCAGGAAGTCTGTGCAGAACAGAATAGATGGGGTTGCCCCATGGTGACAAGTACCTCCGAATCCTTCTTGTCACCTACCAGAGGGGGACTCACAGGATTTAACCAAAACAGGAATTGGCTCTCATCAGAGGGTATTTCCCAGCTGTGAGGGTTCTGAATCTTACAGGGACAGAAATACCCAAGACTACTTTCTTTCCTGCTTTTCCCCTTTGAGTTACCTACCACTCTGTTGCTTAGCTTTCTGTTTAGAAGGGAAGTTCTCACCAGGGGTGGTCTGACCACTCTCAATCCCAGGCTTCACCCAGCCTGGGGACATCTGGCGACGTCTGAAGGCATTTTGGCTGTCACCCTGAGATTTCCTCCTGGAATCTATTGAGTAGAGGTCACAGATGCTGCTAAATCTCCTATAAAGCACAGAACGACCCCCTCCCTCCAACAGAAAATGACCCAGCAAAAATGTCAAATGGGAAGCTGAAAAGTCCTGCTGGTGGTGGTTTAGTCGCTAAGTCATGTCTGACTCTTGCAACCCCATGGACTTTGGCCTGCCCAGCCCCTCTGTCTTTGGGATTCTCCAGGCAAGAATACTGGAGTAAGTTGCCATTTCCTTCTCCAGGAGATCTTCCCGGCCCAGGGATCGAACCCTGGTCTCCTGCATTGCAGGCAGATTCTTTACCAACTGAGCTACAAGGGAAGTCCCTAAAGCCCTGAGCAGATTGAAAAGGAAAACTGGGTGGAGTGGCCTAGACAACACCATTCATCAGACAGAGGCTACCTGAATGCTACCTGGCAGGCCGGAGTTCACTTGAATAAGGAGACCCGTGGAGCCTGGCCCAGTGGCCTCCATGAGCCAGGTGAGGCTATAGGGGCTTTTTCCCTCCCTTCCTCTCTCCCTCCCTCTTTGCGTCCTAAAAATACAACAGCCCCGTAGATGTCCATGGACCGATACTCCAGAACTCTGAGCCTCTTCTACTTCTCTCAAAACTGAAACGAGGGTGCCCAAGAATGTCTCAGTGATTCCCGCCCTAGATTTATTTAATATGCCCGTTACCCTGAGGCCCCCGGGGAGGGAGAGGCCAGGGGCAGCCGAGGAGAGTGCACGTGGCCATAAAAACCACAGCTACAGTAAATGCAATCGAATGGCTCAACTCTGTCCCAGACCCACATTAGAGGAAGCATGTCATAACCCTTGTGTCACAGCATCCAATTTAAAAGGGGCCTCTAGAAATGGAGAGTGGGACTCGGGCCAGCCTGCCAGGCTCCAGCTTCCTGTGAGCTGTGCTGGGAAGGCCCTGAAAAGGCTCCTTTGGTAGGAATCTCTGCCCCTGACCCAAGCCACAGGTCTGGACATTCCCTACCCCCACCTCCACCTCACCCCTTGAGATCCATTCTTGTGGGTTAAGCATTGTTTTCCCTACTCAGTTCTCTTTGAAAGTATAAGCATCCTCAGAAAAACAGCCATTCATCAACACACTCCTGAGAAAGGGTTCAGCGGTGGTGAAGGGCAAGGACTTTAGAACTGGACAGCTCCCTCAGTTTGAGCCTGAGCCCTCTCATTCCATGGCTGTGTGATCTTGGAGGAGTTGACTGACCCTCTCTGAGCCTCAGTTTCCTCATCTATAAAATAATGGTGGCAACAGTCCCTACTTTCACGGCTGCTGTGAGGGTTAAATGTGAATGAAGCTAAGAAAGCACTGACTTCAAGGCCAGACTCCTAGGAAGCTCTCTAGGAGAATGATCAGCATGCTAGTAATAGTAGTGGCAGTAATAGCCCATGGGGGTGCATACGAAGGTGAATGGGCCTTTGTTACAGTCAAGCTGGGAGGCTGAGATTCACTTGCAAATAGCTCTGAAGCAGAGTAGAGGGTGGCCAGTGGCCTGAGAGAGGTATAAACAGCAGGGAGAGAGGCCAGGGATTCAGAAGGGCCCCTGCCAAGCCAAACAGACTCACCAGAGGAAATTGCATTTGAGCGGGGCCTTAGAGGATGGGTGTGTGGGTTTGGACAGGGGGGAGCACAGGATAAACGGACCACCAAGTGCAGGGTGCAGTGCGATCCAGGCCGGGGCTGCCATATTCAATGGGCAGGCCTTCAATACACGGATGCCTACAGAGGGGCCGAGCGGGCTGGTGACTGACGGCACGGGGCTCACAAACCTTGTCCTTTCCAGCCTGCAGCTGCTGGGGTGGGGCCCTTTTTGCTAATCTGCACAGAAGCATCCTTGGAGTCTTTAATCTTGGCCCAAGGCAGGAGGCACCCTGAAGAAACATCAGGAAAGCTGTTTAGATGGGTGGATTCAGAGTGGACCTGGGAAGTTCTGCTGAGGATACATTTAGTTAGGAGGACCTGGAGCAAGGGACACATATTAAATCACTAGGACCCCATGCCCTGGTGTGGACCCTGAATCACTGGTTAGCTGTGTGACTTCGAGAAAACCACTGCACCTCTCTGAGCTTCAGCTACTTCTATACCCATTATGGATAATAAATCCTGGCTTTTGGAATATTTGGGGGAACTAAATGAGATAAATGGAGCCTTAGGTATGGTGCCAGGCACAGAACAAGTACCCCTAGAAGTTACCTTTTATATGTAATGATACAATCCCTGATGGCCGTGTGTTAATCTCATGTTATTCATTATCAGGATGTAATCAGACAAGTCAGGAAGATCCCCTGGGGGAGGGAATGGCAACCCACTCCAGTATTCTTGCCTGGGAAATCCCATGGACAGAGGAGCCTGGCGGGCTACAAGCCACGAGGTTGCAGGGTTGGACGTGACTGAGCACACACACACAGGCACGATCAGACAAATGACCCCAAGAAACTGAGAACCAGGAGGGCAGTGGTGCCTGTGGGTAGTGGAGAAGGTGGGACAAGCGGTGCTAGGGAGGCAAATGCTGCTGACTTCTCTCCGGCCTTGGGACTTGTAGGGACGAAGTTCCAAGTTCATGCTCTGAGTGGCCCAGCCCAGGGCCCAACATTTCCAAGATCTCCATAAATATTTGTGAATGGGGAAAAGAATGAGGAAGATGGCAAGAGCCTGTTAAGAGAAACCCTGATAGAGTAAGTCCCTGACATAGGAGTGAATTCCTTTCTGAGAACGTGTTTGTAAGTCCAATTTGTTTGTAAGCCCAACAAAGTTAGCCTAGGTACCCAACTAACACAATCGGTTATATAGTGCTGTACTGTATAGGTTTATAATACTTTTCACACAAACAATATATAGAAAACAAACTCAAAAAATAAAACACTTTTCATCTTACAGTACAGTTACCTTGGAAAGTATAGTAGTACAGTACAACAGCTGGCATACAGGGGCTGGTACAGAGTGAACAGGCAAAAAGAGCTACTGACTGGAGGAGGGGGAGGAGGAGGGAGATGGTAGAGCTGAAGGATTGTCAGCAATATGAGATGGAGAGCAAGCTGCAACTTCACTCTCACCTGAGGTTGATGGAACGTACATCCACATCTTTGAAAGTTCGCAATTTGAAGGTTTGTAGGTAGAGGACTTACTGTACCAGATCCAGCCATCGTGTGGGCCTGGGCATGCCGTGCACAGCCGTGACGGCCACACTCATAACACATATGTGTGTGAGCATGCACTCGGGGACACACATACACAGATAAACATACATGTCCACACAAAGTTCACACATAGCTTTCTCTGTCTCTCTCAGACATGCACACACACACGCTTCATTCTCCCCCATATGTGTACACACATTCTCAGTTATACATGCCTCCGCCCACATCTCACACACACACATGCACATCTTGTTGCTGTCGTTGTTCAGTCGCCAAGTCGCATCCGACTCTCTGCGACCCCGTGGACTGCATCATGCCAGGTTTCCCTGACCCTCGCCATCTCCCAGAGTTTGCTCAAGTTCATGTCCATTGAATCAGTGATCCCATCCAACCGTCTCAACCTCTGTCGCCCTCTTCTCCTTCTGCCTTCAATCTTTCCCAGCATCATCTTCTCCTTCTGCCTTCAATCTTTCCCAGCATCAGGGTCTTTTCCAATGAGTCAGCTCTTCGCATCAGGTGGCTAAAGTATTGGAACTTCAGCTTCACCATCAGTCATTCCAAGGAGTATTCAGGGTTGATTTCCTTTAAGATTGACTGGTTTGATCTCCTTGCAGTCCAAGGGACTGTCAGGAGTCTTCTCCAGCATCACAGTTCAAAAGCATCAATTTTTCATTTGCAAGTATACAGACATTCATATTAATACAGACACATTTTTAGATACAGTCAAATTTTCCCCATTTCAATGTACATAGATGTCTACTCACATACATGCACAAACATACACACCACCACTAGTCTGACATACAAATGCACCTATCTGTATATGGATAAATAGTCTTCATGTTCACGCACACAGGGGCACATTCTCAAGCCTACACACATCGCCATGAACATGCTCATTTCATAGATATATTCATGCTTCCCACATCAGCAGACATATGGACACACACATTCACAGAAACATACTCAGGTCCCCACGTTCATACCTAGATCCACATATCCACACAGGCCATATTCGTTCACAGGTATCAACACATTTCCTCCCCAGACACACATTATAATTCAACGCATATTACAGGAACTTCCCCGGTGGTCCAGTGGTTAAGACTCTGTGCTTCTACTGCAGTGGGCAAGGGTTTGGTCCCTGGTCAGGGACCTAAGATCTCGCATGACACATGGCCTGGCCAAACATTTAAAAAGAAAACCACATATTCATAGGCACACACTCAGAATATATTCAGCTCCCCTATCTACATGCATCTAGATATATACACGTTTACAGATATACACATACTCACAGATACACATGTATTCTCCTGCATTCTTATACAACATACACACCCAATGTATGTTGCACACACACATGCCCTCCCACATTCACACACACACATTCACAGATGTGTACACAATTGCACACAATCACCCACATCCCTCCACATCCACACTATCACACACTCATCATTATATCTACATGTACGCACATTCACACACACACACACACACCCCTGTTATGTCCTGAACCACTGAACAAATTCAAAGCTCTCGATGTCGCCCAGCCTTGTCACAAACACCCCTGAGTTTTCTCCCATTTCTTCTCAGGAAGCGAGGCACCTATGGCGGACCTGCCAGCTGCATTCCCCTCCCTTCTTTTCTCAAGAAGATGCTCCCCTCCCAGAGAGCCATGGGAGAAGCCCAGGACATCCTGGGTGGGGAGCAGCCTTAATAGGTTTCCCTAGGCCCCTCACAAGATTTAGATGGATGGCATTTGATCAAAATGTACCCTCTGCCAATATCCTCCTGCTGCCTGCATGGGTACCCACGTCCCCACCTCCCAAAGGAGAGCCTGGGACACCCACTCCTCTATCCACTCACCTCGGGACTCCAAAGCCCAGACGAGAAACCACCTTTTTGCACTCAATTATAACAAGCTGCCTTAACCATAAATTAAGTTATAATGCCTTTGCCCACCAGATGAGCTGGCAAGGTACCCCTTGCCCTTGTCATAAATTAACTCCTTGATCAAATTTTAAATGAATTATAAAAGTTGAAAATTAAATCTGCCTAAATGAGGGGTTTCCCCTGGTATTTTAATGAAGCAGGAGCCACTGGTGGCTTAGGGCAGAGGTGTGGTGACTTCAGCCCAAACTTCATCTGCAGACTTCTGCCAGCTGCTGAGGTGCAGTGGCTATTCTCAGCTCTCAACCTGATGATGGATGACTCATCTTTGTGTGCTTGGCTTCTGTATTTTTACTTATTTATTTTTAACTATTATGGAAAAATTCCAGCATACACAAAAGTAGAGAGAAAGGTAAGATGAACCCCCACACACCATCACCCAGCTTCACCGTAAAAGCATTTTTAGACATTAAACCAATATATCCTGTACAGGATAATCAATGATGTCTATCTGTCAGTCTTTCTGTGGTCTCCCCCCATCTGTGAATTTATTGCTTTAGGAGATGGGAAAAATAAAAAAAAATCACCAATCAACCTTGTATTTCAAACTAAACTCTTGAGTGGATACAGAGACAATGATCATTGTTGCAGAGAGGGGAAAGAGGCATTTCAAACTCCCCTCTAAATATCAAGAGCTGGCTTGGAGGTATGAGCATAGAGTTTGATATATACACAGCCTAGAAGGAAAGGGGTTGATGATGTCACAAACTTTCCCACATGACAGGAAGCATGAACATCCCTTCAGCTCCTTGGGCTTGACCCAGCAAGGGCATACCCAACCTGGAACGACACAGTCCAAGGATATTGTCAAGGTGAACAGACATGAACAGAGCCCCTGCTTGTCCGTAGCCAACACAGGGGACCCCCAAATTCCCACATGTCAGAGTAAAGGGATAGAGAAGTTGTGGGACACAGTGAGCCAGTAGGAACTGAGGGTTAAAATGGGGCAGTCCCAGAGTGTGGACTTTACAACTAGAAGCCATAACTAAAGGTCTTAGCAGTGGGCTCAAGCCAAATGTCCCTCAGACCAGAAGGAATGGGCCACACCACTAGATGCTAAGTCATTATGTGGTAGGCTATAGGACTCCTTAGTGAGGCCCAGGGAATAACCCAAGGGTCATTAGCCCCTTCTCTTGGTTGCCATGAGGGTACGGAATCTTCCCTTGTACCTAGGTGCCATATTGGAAATTACAAAGGAGACGAATGATCATTAGAAAGGGAAGGAATAGCTCTGTCAGGAACTTTAAATAGATTTAATATTTACCCAAAAGAGACTCTCTTAAACCAGAAGATACTGGTATTAATGAGAATGGGAACCCTAGGGAAAGATGAAGCCAGTTATAGAACCTTCTCCAGGGGATCTTTCTGACCCAGGGATTGAACCCAGGTCTCCTGCATTGCAGGAGACTTCCCTGGTGGCTCAGGTGGTAAAAAATCTGCCTGCAGTGCAGGAAACCTGGGTTCGATCCCTAGGTCAGGATGATCTCCTGGAGAAGGGAATGTCAACCCACTCTAGTATTCTTGCCTGGAGAATTCCATGGACAGAGGAGCCTGATGGGCTATAGTCCATGGCGTCACAAAGAGTCAGGCACTACTGAGCGACTTACTTTTCACTTTTATCCTTCATTGCTGGCAGATTCTTTACCATCTGAGCCACCAGGGAAGTCCTATAGAAAATACATAAAGTGACATTTTAGTATATAGAGTTTAATTATGCTGTTTAGGGTCACAGAAGAGAACAGGACATTTTACAGTTTGCTAATTTTAAGCAAAGCTCAAGGGGCATATTTCCTACTTTCCCCTTGACCTGAAGTAGTTATGGTGGTTTAATAGAGATCGGTGGTATTCTGGGCAGAGAAGTCTAGATGGTTGCACTTACTACTCTTCTGTGGATGCAAGAATCATAAGAGATGAGGGAGAGGGCACTGTTCTTGAAACAATTGAATTAAAGTCCAAAGGGCTCTCTTCCTCATATGAGGTACCTATTGCCCCTGGGAAGGATTCTTGGTGAGATTTGCCCCAAGGAAGGTTTCTTACTTGCCTACTTCCTTTCCTCACCGCTTTGCATCAGGAAATGTTGAAGAGAAGAAAAACTAGTGTCTGGATGAAAAGCAAGAAGTATCTCAAAGCAAGGAAGCTAGTTGCTGGGATAGAGGCTACTTTAAATTTGCTTAATTTTTAACATAAATAGATTCAAATCAGAAGCAGGGTGGGATCAATATTGAAGCCCAAATCGGGAACACCCCCGTTTTAAAACAGAAGGTATTGAGATCACCAGTTGTCTATCCCTCACAATTCAACCAGCACATCGCCTCTCAGAGGCGAAACAACCAAGTTATCTCAGGCCACCAATCCGACAGAATCCAGGGAATTGTGACACCACACAGGGGTTGTCCCCTGAGAGCAGCCGCTCTAATTGACCAGCACTGGCTTGCGGAGTGCCAAGGCGGACTAGCCACTCAGCCCAGCGAGACAGAGAGTGGCAGGAGGGTTATTTAGATTTCCGCAAAAAGCCCCCTCAATCAGGCTTTCAGGATAATTAGGAAGCAGAAGGACAATTCATTAACGGCCCAAGTCGATATGGCTCCGGCCTTGCCTGCGTCCCAGGGCAGTTTGGGCTTCTGCTTACATTGCTCTTGCATTTGTGAGCAAAGGGAAGGCAGTGCTTTTTCAAACCCGTTGACTGTGGCCCATACAGTAAGAAATACATTATACATATATAAGTTTTGTTCTATTTTTGGTTGCCCTGGGTCTTTGGTGTGGCACATAGACTCGTTGTTGCTGCACGCTAGCTTTCTCTAGTTACAGAGAATAGGGGCTACGCTCCAGCTGTGGTGTGCAGGCGTCTCATTACGGTGGTTTCTCTTATTTCGGAGCATGCGCTCTAGGACGCAGGCTTCAGTAGTGGCAGTGCATGGGCTTAGTTGTTCCAAGGCAAGGGGACTCATCCCAGACCAGGGATCCAACCCGTGTCCCTGAATTAGCAGACAGATTCTTAACCACTGGACCGCCAAGGAAGCGCCTACATTTTATACTGCAGTATGATACACACACTTTCACACATGCACACACACACACACACACACACGCTGCAACAAAGTTATACGTCATACTGACCTTCCTATAAGCACTGCACTCCGAGACTTTCATTTCTACTATTTCTTCTATTCCATATTCTTTAATGCCGGTCATGGCCCGCTAAACTGAATTTGCCACCAATAATGGGCTGCAACTGAAAAATACTGGTCTGTAAGTATCACCTGTTTGTCTTGATATTTCATTTCCATCCAGAGAGTTTCCAGATAGGCAATTTGTTTGGGATTTTACACTTTTATTATTTTGAGCTTCTTATATCTGAAACCTGAGACACCTAGCTATTTCTCAGGACTATTGGGCTTGAGTTATTGCTATTATGATCAGTAGCAGTCTTGCAGTTATGAATAGGCCCGTGATTTCTGGTGGCCAGGGCAGCAGGGATACAAATAACAATTTCTGGTCAGCTCAACAAAACTTGTGGAATTTCCAAAGAGCAAGTTCTTTTTCTGGGCTCATTCACCAGCTTCATCTTTCTGAAAACACAGATGTTACAAAAACCCTGACATGTTCCAATTAAGGACATATTCCTTACCCAGGTGGCTCAGTGGTAAAGAATCTGCCTGTCAATGCAGGAGATGCAGGTTCAATCCTTGATTAGGGAAGATCCCCTGGAAAAGGTAATGGTAACCTCTTCAGTATTCTTGCCTGGGAAATCCCATGGACAGAGGAGCCCGGTGAGCTAAAGTCCAGTCCGTGGGGCTTGCAAAAGAGTCGGACTTAACTGAACTACTAAAGGACGATAGCAAATATGCTTGGGGCACCTATCAAAGTATTTGAATCCTAGATTCACCTCTGACCTTGGGCAAATCCTTGATCCACTGTGGTGGACACCATTTGTTGCCTAATTCAGCATTGGTTCCCCACTCCCTCTTCTTGGCTGCCTCCTGTTATACAGCTGGGATGTTGATTTCTCCCTCTCGCAGAATCCTTTGCAGCTGGAGGTGGCCACTTGACTCAATTCTGACCAATGAAATGTCAGCAGAAGTCTAATGAGAAGAGGGTGGCTCCGAAAGAGAGTTTTGATTGCCTGGTAAAAACACAGGGGTGCCTGGTGCCAAGCCTTTTCTCCATTCTTCCTGCTTCGAGTGGACATGATTTAGGGAGTTGCAGAAACCCGATAACATCCATGTGGTAAAAAGCATGAAGATGACAGCTAGCCCAGTAAGGATGACAGAGAAGAGGCAGAGGACCAAGGATTTTGGTGGCATCTGAGCACATAAACATCAGCTGCTGCCAGGCCCTGGATTTCTGGTTATTTGAGAAAAAGAAATGTCTGTTTATTTAAGGAACTGTTGTATTTTCTGTTTCTTGGAGCCAAGTACCTTCCTTGTGAATACAGCCTCTCTGGACAATGTCAAATGAGGACATTATGTCCCCAGTTGTACTTTACCGATGGACATGTTGTGAGGGTCAAGAAGAAGATTTCTCAACTTCAGGACAATTGGCATTTGGGGGCAAATAATCCTTTGTTGGGGGCTTCCCTGGTGGCTCAGCGGTAAAGAATCTGCCTGCCAAGGCCGGAGATGTGGGTTCGATCCCTGGGTTGGGAAGATCCCCTGGAGAAGGAAATGGCAACCTACTCCAGTGTTCTTGCCTGGGAAATCCCACGGACAGAGGAGCCTGTCAGGCTACTGTCCATGGGGTGACAAAAGAGTGGAGTACAATTTAGCAACTAATCCTTTGCTGTCCTCCAATCCTTTGTTGGAGAGCTACTATGTGTATAGCATCCCTGGCCTCAACCCAGTAGATAACAGAAACAACTCCCCTTGAGTTGTAACAAACCAAAATGTCTTTAAGACATCACCAAATACCCGCTGAGGGATAAAAATGTTTCTGGTTGAGACCCACTGATCAAAAGTAATGATGGATGTGACTGCCCTTTAAAGGTTGATATTTCCATGAGAGTGGAAAGTATTAACATCAGTGCTTTTGGTATTTCCTTTTAGACTTCTTAGTTGTTAAAACTAAAGGTTTTATTTTTTTAATACATTTTTATACTCAAATTAAAGTTTCCTTACTTTAGAAGCAAAAGCAACAATTTCCTGAACTCAGAAGAAAAATCCAGCAAAACATGCAGCTTGCTCTCTTTCTCAGGGGAACGTGAATTAGTGGCTATAGCCAGTAAAGATGTTCTAGAAGGATATTTTGCATATTGATTAAAAATAATATTGGAGTAAGGCTGTCCTCAGTTGCTTCCAAGCTTCTGCAGAAGAAAAATCTGGCAAACCTGTTTCCTTTAGCAAAGTTCCATCCCTCTGTCCATTCCCTATCCTCTGACCATTTGGTTCAGAAAAGGGCATATGACTCAATCTGAGCCAGTGAAAGTCAGGCCCTGACTGTTGGGGAAAGTACAGGAATGGATGCAGAAACATTTCAGGGAGTACTGGAAGCCATTGCACACAGTAAGGAGTGAGGCTGTCTGAAGAGGGAGCCAACCAAGAGGAAAAAAGGAGACCAGATTCTATTAATATCTTTTGAAGAGAGGTTCAACCTGGAGCTAGTGCTACAAAGGACCTCTTGGTTATAAGAGCCAATAATTAAATTCTCATTTTTGCTTCCAGTGGTTCAGATTGGGGATTTTTACCCCTCACATGTAAAGCCCCAGCAAGTCGTTAAAAGTTGGAATAAGCTTGTTGAAGATGATGTAGCTTATAGAACAGCCTCATCCCCATTGCCAGCCTGGCAAGAATGATGCACTGATGTCTCGGGTGATATATTTTACAATATGAAACCTATAAAATATGGAAAACATTGAGGAGGGAGAAGAAGAAGAAGGTAGAGGAGGAGAAGAAGAAGAAGGAGGAAGATGAAGGGAAGGTGGGGTGAGTGAAGGGAAAGAAGAGGAGAAGGAAGAAACATCTCAAACCGTAAAAAATGAACACAAAGAAGCCCAGGAGTCTGTGTGCCTGTGTCTCTCCTCTCCCTGTGGAACCTATCAGAGAGATATGGGGAAGCTGACCCTAAGAAGTCACACTCTGGAGTCGGACATTAATAAAGATGTCTTTGGGGGACCTAGAAACTCATAAAACAGGGTCTGACTGAATCCTGAGGTGTTGGTGGCAGCTTGCCCAGAGCACTGTCAGGGGTCACTGAAGCTTCTGAAACTCCAGAAATATGGGTTCTGTCTCGTTCTCTCTCAAAGAGGAAAGCTTGTCCCATATAAATTGTGTCTAATGACATGTGCTGAGCTTGCTGGCAGAAGTTGCAGCCACCCTGCCTGCCATATTTTTGCCTCCAGGACAAACAAGGAAAACCACAGTCACACAAGACCAGGTCTAGGGCAGCAACCGCTCCAGAGCAAAGTCTTTTCCCTCCTTCTCAGAACCACCAGAGGTGGGTGCAGTCCTCAGGGCAGGTGACTGGATGCGCGTGGCCGCCAGGAGACTGTGGTTCTGGCTGGTTCTCAGACCCACTGGTGGTCTCCCTCGGTCTTCACAGATCCTGCCATCCCACTTTGTGTGGGGCTCCCTCAGCGTGTGTGTCCTCTTAAATTGCCCTTGGTTTGTGATTTGTGCCCAAGCCTCCCTGATAGCTCAGTTGGTAAAGAATCTGCTTGCAATGCAGGATACCTGGTTCAATTCCTGGGTTGGGAAGATCCCCTGGAGAAGGGATAGGCTACCCACTCCTGTATTTTTGGGCTTCCCTTGTGGCTCAGCTGATAAAGAATCTGCCTGCAATGTGGGAGACCTGGGATTGATCCCTACGTGGGGAAGATCCCCTGGAGAAGGGAAAGGCTACCCATTCCAATATTCTGGCCTGGAGAATACCATGAACTGTATAGTCCATGGGGTTGCAAAGAGTCAGACATGACTGACTTTCACTTTCACTTTCTCTACAAATTATGTCACACTGACTAAGGGGGTCTGTGGTCCTCTGGGCAATTAGGCAGAGAAACATCCTCTCTGCCCAAAGGAAATTGGTTTGTGAGCAACTCCCAGCTCCTCCGAGGAAAACACCACACACACACACAAATTCAGTCATGGCAATTCAGTCCCAGAACATCCTCTGTCACACAGATTTGGGTTTCAACTTTGACCCTGAGGCTCTGCGTAAGTGAAACTTGTACACAAGTTTGGGGGTTCTGAACTTCTTGGAGCCTCTGTGTCTTTACCAAAGGAAAGTCTTAGTTGCTCAGTCGTGTCCGACTCTGCAACCCCATGGACTCTAGCCTGCCAGGCTCCTCTGTCCATGGGATTCTCCAGGCAGGAACACTGGAATAGGTTGCCATTTCCTCCTCCAGGAGATCTTCCCGACCCATGGATCAGATCTGGGTCTCCTGTGTCTCCTGCGTTGCAGGCAGTTTCTTTCCTCTAGGGAAGCCTCTGTCAGAGGAATGAGACTAATAATTCCTCTTTCACCAAGATGAACGTAAGAAGTGTGTGCCGGGCACATAGAAATGTACAGCAGCTTGCCATCATTGTCATCACTGTCACTGTTATGACCATGGCTGTGGAACAAAGGGGCTCACTGCCAATCACACTGCAGAGCAGAGCTCAGAAGGCAGGCCCAGGCCCAGGGTCTTCTCTTGGTGACTATTCCAGAGGACAGCCTGAGCAAAATCAAATGGGAGTCAGGGCCAATCGAAATATGCAAGGGCTTCCTCCAAATAGTTATGCCAAGATGACAAAGGACTACTTATTTTTGGCATTTCCTATCATGCTTTACACAGTGTAGATGTTCAGCTGAACCTCACGATCAAACGTCAATAGGTTAGAAATGATCTGTGTGGACTATTTGGTCTCCTTTGGCTGCGAGTGGGCGGTGATGGCATTTGACAGGGTCTCAGAGCACCACCCCCCACCCAGTGTCAAGCATTCATTGCCTTCTCTGACCTAATGTCAGGCCACAGATGCCAAAGCAGCCCCGTCCAGAGCTCCGCTTCATAAATAACCAGGCAGACACAAGTTTGACTTAATCAAGAAAGGCTATGTAAAGCAGATTAATGACATTTTGATGAACTTTTCAACTCAATTTCAAAAGCCATGCTACGTTAACCACAGTTTCCAATTACCCTCCAGGAAAAACTCTGGGCAAAGTTGAGACCCCTCTCTGAAGTGCAGCATGTACTCGTAGAGAGATGGTGATCGAAACCACAGTCATTTCCTTGGAGCCTTTCTACACTGACGCTCAAGGAAAAACAGCACACCGAACGAACCAAACAAGCGGCACGAGTAGTCCTTCTTTGAAGGGCTGCTCCAACGTGTTCAAACTGAAGACGGAAGTTAGCACTATTCGATTCGCACCTAACGTTCCGTATCTGACTCTTTGTGACCCGACGGACTGTATGTAGCCCACCCGGCTCCTCTATCCATAAGGATTCT
Source organism: Bos mutus (assembly GCF_027580195.1). Taxonomy (NCBI): domain Eukaryota; kingdom Metazoa; phylum Chordata; class Mammalia; order Artiodactyla; family Bovidae; genus Bos; species Bos mutus. The sequence continues at coordinate 39,722,946 of NC_091634.1, read as the reverse complement.
CCAGGCAACAATATTGGAGTGGGTTGCCATGCCCTCCTCCAGGGGGTTCCTCTTGGCTCAGGGATTGAACCCACGTCTCTTATGTCTCCTACTTTGGCAGGCAGATTCTTTACCACCTAGCAGTACCTAAGAAGCCCAAAAAGTGATTAAGTGTGGCCTTTTCAGGACAAAGGACCAAGACATCTCTCTCCTCTAGGCATGGCCTCAGTTTCTCCTCTTGAAAGGCCACTAACAGGGGACTCGTTGACTTTGGGATCCTCACCTGCTGTGGTTACAGGCACTGTGGGTGGAGTCACATGATCACCTGCCCACCTCTCTCTGAAAATCTGAAGCTCCAGGAGGGCAGGGGGCCTTTGTTTTGTTCATTACTGTGAGGCCATCCAGCAGGGAAGGGCTGCAGCCTGAATTATGTTTTTAAATAGTCTGTTTAAATGGTAAATAAACATGATTTGGGTTGCTAGGGGAAAGAAAAGGAATAATCAGGATCTTTTTTTTTTCCTTTCTCCTTTTGGCCCCCGGATGAAATGGTAAACAGAGTTGTTCATTATGTTATCGAGTCCATGTGACTTGTCCAGTTATGCTAATTTCTGATCACTCTTTGACATCTTGACCTGTCTGAACTCACACGCAGAGCAGAGCTGTGGGCTGCTGCATTTGGGAGATGCTGTTATTAACGGGACTACTGACGTCTTCCCTGCTGCCAAACTCAAGAGCCAGGCTTCCGCAGAATCACCTAGAGTTATCATCCTCACAACCCCCAGCCTGAAATGCCCTTCAACAGACTGAAGCAGGACCACGGGAGGGACAGGCTGCAGCTTTTACTCTGAAAGCTTTTTCCGAAGTGTGTTTCCCTTCCCCAAAATTGTCTTAACAGAAACCAGTTTCATTCGACTTTTGCTAGGAAATCTCTCTCTGAAATATACCTAAACATTTTCCTGCCTCCAAGCCTTTGTCATAGAAACAATTCTTTCGCCCATATACTGTCCCCTGCTCTTCACCTGTTGCAGCAGAAGTTATAAGCAGATGCCTCAGGGCCAGGTCAGAACACGGGGTGGTGAAGCAGGCTGGGTTGGTGGAAGACAGGGCCAAACCCATTAGCAGAAATTCCCAGATGCAAAGGCTTTGGACACTATACGTTTTCTGTAATCAATTTGTGGCCAAACCTGTCCTGGCATCATCTTCTTTGGCAGCAGAAACTGATCACAACAGAGGCTAAGTAAAGCCTTTATTTGTCCTATGTGATATGAATACGTTTTACTACAGAAATGGTCATTGATTGAGGGACTTCCCTGGTGGTCCAGTGGCTAAAACTCCGAGCCCCCAGATCCCACGTGCCACGGCTAAGAGTTCACATGCCTCAACTAAGAGGGAAAATCGTGCATGCCACAATTAACAGCCAGGGCAGCCAAATAAATAAATACATTTCAAAAAGAAGAGAAATATTAGTTGATTGATTATGGGGGTGCTGCCCCAGATCACATTGTCGGGGGCGGGGGGGTGGTCTAAGGTAATATGGGAATACCAGACCACCTGACCTGCCTCTTGAGAAACCTGCATGCAGGTCAGGAAGCAACAGTTAGAACTGGATATGGAACAACAGACTGGTTCCAAATAGGAAAAGGAGTACGTCAAGGCTGTATATTGTCACCCTGCTTATACAGGGTGACAATATTTACCTTCTATGCAGAGTACATCATGAGAAACGCTGGGCTGGAAGAAGCACAAGCTGGAATCAAGATTGCCAGGAGAAATATCAATAACCTCAGATATGCAGATGACATCACCCTTATGGCAGAAAGCGAAGAAGAACTAAAGAGCCTTTTGATGAAAGTGAAAGAGGAGAGTGAAAAAGTTGGCCTAAAGCTCAACATTCAGAAAACTAAGATCATGGCATCTGGTCCCATCACTTCATGGCAAAGAGATGGGGAAACAGTGGAAACAGTGACAGACTTTTATTTTCTTGGGCTCCAAAATCACTGCAGGTGGTGACTGCAGCCATGAAATTAAAAGACGCTTATTCCTTGGAAGGAAAGTTATGACCAACCTAGACAGCATATTAAAAAGCAGAGACATTACTTTGTCAACAAAGGTTCGTCTAGTCAAGGCTATGGTTTTTCCAGTGGTCATGTATGGATGTGAGAGTTGGACTGTGAAGAAAGCTGAGTGCTGAAGAATTGATGCTTTTGAACTGGTGTTGGAGAAGACTCTTGAGAGTCCCTTGGACTGCAAGGAGATCCAACCAGTTAATCCTAAAGGAAATCAGTCCTGGGTGTTCACTGGAAGGACTGATGTTGAAGCTGAAACTCCAATACTTTGGCCACCTGATGAGAAGAACTGACTCATTGGAAAAGACCCTGATGCTGAGAAAGATTGAGGGCAGGAGGAGAAGGGGACGACAGAGGATGAGATGGTTGGATGGCATCACCAACTCAATGGACATGAGTTTGGGAATGCTCCAGGAGTTGGTGATGGACAGAGGCCTGGCATGCTGCAGCCCATGGGGTTGCAAAGAGTCGGACACGACTGAGGGACTGAACTGAATTGACAGCATTATAACTTTGTTTACATGTCCATCAAAGCCTATTAAATGTAGCACCTCAAAGCAAGAATATCAGGTCAATTATCTTTTGCAACTGAACAGAAGTGCTCAGTAAATGAGCTTTTTATAGTGATCCTTTCTCCCATTTTCCAAACGGCACAAGAAGTTTAAATAAAGATTATTTAAAATTAAGACTGAATTTCTGCCTCAAACTATAGATTTCTCTCAATTACAACTTCCTGTTCCTTGAAAGTGTTAATATGGCAACTATGTTGCTGCATTTCTAAGTATGATGTGGAAGTCTCTCAGTCCTGTCAGGACTCTTTGTGACCCCATGGACTCCAGGCCAGAATACTGGAGCGGGTAGCCTTTCCCTTCTCCAGGAGAATCTTCCCAAACCCGGGATCAAACCCCAGGTCTCCCAGATCACAGGTGGCACTGTAGGCACACTGCAGGCTTATCTAAGTATGATAGTAAGTTTATTAATAAAAAGAGTCCCCTGGACTGCAAAGAGATCCAACCAGGCCATCCTAAAGGAGATCAGTCCTGGGTGTTCATTGGAAGGACTGATGGTGAAGCTGAAACTCCAGTACTTTGGCCATCTCATGCGAAGAGTTGACTCATTGGAAAAGACTCTGATGCTGGGAGGGATTGGAGGCAGGAGGAGAAGGGGACGACAGAGGATGAGATGGCTGGATAGCATCACCGACTCGATGCACATGAGTTTGGGTGAACTCTGGGTGTTGGTGATGGACAGGGAGGTCTGGCGTTCTGTGATTCATAGGGTCACAAAGAGCTGGACACAACTGAGCAACTGAACAGAACTGAAGGTAATAGAGTATGTGGGTATGTGCTCAGTGGTGTCCGACTCTTTGTGAGCTCATAGATTATAGCTCGCCACGCTCCTCTGTCCATGGGATTCTACAGGCAAGAAAACTGGAGTGAAATGCTATGCCCTCCTCCAGTGGATATTCTGTATTATGTGCTTGAAATCTTGAAAAATCTTGAAAATCTTGAAAAAGTTCTTGGTTCGGAAATGCATCTGATTCCTCAAGTTTTGAATGAGAAATTGAGGGCTGCACAATAGGGAGTGGTGGGGACTTTGGAAAAGTGAACTTGCTGCCTATACAAAGCACCAACCAGCCAACTCTGGTCGTTTAGGAAAGGTCACAGGTCCAGAGTTGTCAGAGCTTTCCATTTTTTAAAAGGAGTTGAAAATGCAGGTATTGATGTGCTTTCACTCTCTGTTTTTAAAACACTGTGTAGACCAAACAAAACCAGTGTGCTTCTTTGCAGTTTCTTTGTTGGAATCATTCATGTAACCTCAGATGCTGTCATACTAGTAATCGTTCCCAGAATCCCTATTTGTTATGGACTGAAGTATGTCACCCTCAAAATGCCCACTGTGACTGTATTTGGAAAGAGAGATGTTAAGAGGGTAATTATGGTTAAATAAGGTTATGAAGGTGGGGCTCTAATCTGACTGGGTCCTTACAAGAAGAGGAAGAGACCCTAGAATGCTCTCGCCTTCTCTCTCTCTGTCTGTGAGCACACAGAGGAAAGGTCATGTCGGGGACACAGTGAGAAGGGGACTGTCTGCAAGCTAGGAAGAGATGCCTCATCAGAAACCGATCCAGATGACACCTTAATCTTGGAGGTCCACCCTCCAGAACTATGATAAATTAAATCTGTTTCTTAAGTCACACAGTCTGTGATATTTGTTATATAACATAAGCAGAGTAAGTCACCATTTATCATTGACTTCCCCTATCCGACATTCCCAACAATCAGTTATTTTATTCCATAGTTGTGGCATTTTTCTTCCTTTGCATTGTTATATATAGGGCCAGTGGATTATCCACATATTAGCACAGTGCCTGGGGCATGGTAAAGCATCTAATTATGCCTATTACTATTACCATTTGTTGTTACTGCTATAATGATCATGATATTATTCTGGAAAGCATAGATATGTCTCATCCTTGTCATTTAATTCTTTAGGGTAACAAACCTTTAGAAGGCAATGGCACCCCACTCCAGTATTCTTGCCTGGAAAATCCCATGGACGGAGGAGCCTGGTGGGCTGCAGTCCATGGGGTCGCGAAGAGTCAGACACGACTGAGCGACTTGACTTTCACTTTTCACTTTCATGCTTTGGAGAAGGAAATGGCAACCCACTCCAGTGTTCTTGCCTGAAGAATCCCAGGGACGGGGGAGCCTGGTGGGCTGCTGTCTATGGGGTCGCACAGAGTCGGACATGACTGAAGTGACTTAGCAGTAGCAGCAGCAGAGTTCTAAGTCTGGTGTCTCTTGACTGAGGGTATCTTGGAGGCACTGACCCAGATCCAGGACCATGAGCAAGTTTTTTGCCTCTGGTGACTCCAGTCTCCTTGCTACTGCTTGCTGCTGCTGCTAAGTCACTTCAGTCGTGTCCAACTCTGTGCGACCTCATAGATGGCAGCCCACCAGGCTCCCCCGTCCCTGGGATTCTCCAGGCAAGAACACTGGAGTGAGTTGCCATTTCCTCCTCCAATGCATGAAAGTGAAAAGTGAAAGTCAAGTCACTCAGTCGTGTCCGACTCTTAGCGACCCCATGGACTGCAGCCCACCAGGCTCCTCCGTCCATGGGATTTTCCAGGCAAGAGTACTGGAGTGGGGTGCCACTGCTTTCTCCACCAGTCTTCCCAGTGGTCAATTATTCTGCTTCTTCTCTCCTTCCTCCTCTCCACAATCATCCTCCACACCAAACACACACACACACACAGACACACACACACAGACACACACACACGCACAACATGGGGATGCCACACAAATAACGTAATGAACCAAAAACTCTTACAGCAAGAGGCAGGGAGCAAAGGGGAAATGAATCTGATAAAATCTGACTTTTGGTAAGGGGAAGGAGAATTCCAATAAACTGGTGGGGGTGGCGACACCAGGGTTGATCAAGGGAAAACACAGCCACTGGACCCCAGAGCGGCTGGACCATCTGGACTGATGTGTAGTAGAGTGACTGAGGGTGGAGTCAGATTTCTCAGATGTCTTGGGTTCAGATCTCAGCTTTTTGACCTTGGACAAATTATGGAATCTCTCTGGGTCTCAATTTTCTCAGCTGTTAAATGGAAATCATAAACTTTCTTTTCTTCCCAGTGTGGACGTAAGGAATAAATGAGCTGACCCACAGTAGACAAATGTGTAGTTAATGCACAAATAGTCAGAAAATGCCTGCTGTTCCTATTAACGATAGCAACGCACCATCTGTCACTCTCTGTTAAGCAACATAACTGACTTTCAAGTTATAATGTGCCATCTCAGTGTATTTAACTTCTATGTGGCCTTGGGATCGGGTTCTAGATTCAATTCTAGTGTATGATATAAAGGAGAGTGTCTATGACTATTAATTGTATGTATGCATGCTCAGTTGCTTCAGTCATGTCCAACTCTTTGAGACCCTATGGACTGTAGCCCACCTGGCTTCTCTGTCCATGGGATTCTCCAGGCAAAAATACTGGAGTGGGTTGCCATGCCCTCCTCCAGGGGATCTTCCTGACCCCAGGGATTGAACTCAGATCTTTTGCATCTTCTGCATCACAGGCAGATTCTTTACCACTGAGCCACCAGGGAAGTCCATTAGATGTATATTCTCATTTAAAGTATTTTTATAAATACAAATCTGTCATATAACTGGGTCAAAAAACACTTTCTAGGGGCCAACAGACCAAATACCCTTATACTGGTTAGGCTACTCAAGTCATGGTGGGAGGCAAGGGGGTAGGGGTGGGGGGAGTGCAGGGTGGGGGAGGGGGGTTGGGGGAGGAGATGCAGATTCTTCTGGAGAGAAAAGTCTTCACAGGGGAGTTACCATTTCCCACTGGAATTAGTTGATGGGCTTGCAGCACAGTTTTTCCTCTTAAAAATGAGGGCTTAATAACCTCTCAGTGCCTAGATGAGGAATCAACCCCTTTCCTCATTTGTCTCATCTGTAAAATGGACCTAAAAGTGGTAGCTACTCCTTAGGACATTTGTGGAAATTAAACAAGTTGATGTGTGTTAATTAAACAAGTTGGTGTGAAAATTAAACAAGTTGCTGTGTGTGTAAGACAAGGAACAGAATAAAAATGCCTGACACATTTTGATGCTGCATAAATATTAGCTCTCCTTCTGTTATCTCTCCTGGGGCTAGGCAGAGATGACCAGAACTCAGTTTTCTTTGGGCTATTTGAAAACTCTCCAACTGCTGTTTTAGGGTCTCTGAGAGCTGATTCCATGTGATTGTGAGTGAATCTCAAGAACTGGTTATTTCCATTTTTCAAAAATTTGCCTTTACCGCCCTTGGCCAACCTTACCAACACCACTGAAATCCAGCCGGGTGATTATCCTAGGATAAAAGCTTTTATCATGAAAAGTTTTGTTTGAGAAAACAAGAACTGTGCTTCTCACTGCCGGCTTTCCTGCACGCCGGGATTCTGTCCACACTCCTACAAAGGCCAAGATTATCTCTCTCTGTTAAGGGTTTAAAATCCTACAAGCCGGCCATGCAAGTGACCAGTATCAGATTATGATAACAAGATCATGTCCAGTTATAAAAACAAGTGTCTAAACTTTTCTCATGTCACTTTCTCCCGGGGTCCCTTCTGAGAGGGAGGATCAGCTCATTTTGAAGGCAGCGCTTTGAACTGAATTCATGGGGTATTTGCATAAGAAGATTTGAGGCTGAAGAATGGTGGCTATTGCATCTGCCCATTAAAATGCCTGCTAATTCAGCACATTGTAAGCCTATTGACAGCCCACAAAGGGCTCAAATTCAAGGACAGTTATCCTATGGCCATTGTGAGCGCTTCAATTCAAGGAATATGTTCACTCTCGGAATACAGTTGTTACAATTAGATATTTTTCATGAAACATTATAAAGAACTAATGACAACGAGGAGCACAATACTGCAACAAGCACTGAAAAACATTCAGAACTCCATGCCTGAGCCTGCAGCTTGCCGGCTGGCTGCCTCTCCCTTGCCCACAAGCTCCCACTCACTTGTTTTCCCAGATGGAGCCGACCGGTGATGGATGGAGATCTCCAAATGAGAAGGCACGTTTATCTTGCTCCCTAAATTTAAATAAAAAGCAAAATGAAATAAACAGATCCCGGCAGAAGAGGAGGAACCCACGTTGTGGGCATAAATAGTGGTTAATTTAATCCCGTTTATGAAAAAACGTCACAGTGTCACCTCCCAGGGATACACAAGGCAATATTTTAGAGCAAAGATGAATGACTGGAAGGGAGAGAGCTTCCTTCTTTTCAGAGGTTGAGAAAGGATGTTTATGCAGATCTAGGAAAATTTAAAGCAGGCGGAAAAATGATGCTCCGGGTGGCTGTGTTGCAGAGGCTGGGCTGGGGGCTGGTGGCAGGTTAGTGAGAAAGCCGGCTCTCTAAGGAAGGAGCTTGTAAAAAGGATTGGGTTTGGAAGGGAGGAGGAGGCAGGCAGGAACTTTCTAAGAAACTGGAGGCTAAAATGCTGTTTCCAGCAGGGTGTCTGTGAAGGAACAGTGCACCCAGGGACGCCTGGGATTGGGGGCATTGTCTGAGCATTCGGCTGAACTCCCAATCGGCCAGCCATTGTCACAGGGGCCCCAGCCAGCCCCTGGCCTGAGCACCGGTTGTATTTTTTCTCACTCTACATCCCTCAGAAAAGACATCAAAGACCAGGGAGATGTGCTTTTTGCTTTGTTCAGTGTCTGATTCTCAACAGTGGTTTCCCGGGCCAAACTTCGGCACCTTTTAACCCATTCTGTTCAGCTTAGGCCTGAGCTGTATTTGAGCATTAGGGAAACTATAGTAACCGATAATCTGCCTGTTGCTGAAAAGAAACTATGTATCTTGTCACACAAGAGCTGTCGGACGATCACCGTCCTAGGCGAGACCCTTTACAGGCGCCTGGCTTTCTTTCCCCGGGCTCAGCCTGTGTCGCTGAAAAGGCCTTCAAACCCCTTGCCTTTCTGGCACTGAGGACCCGTGTTCATGTTCATTTATATTTAACAAATAAGGCATTGTCCCTTGCAACATATCAGCATTTGATTATCTATTACAAATGTTTTCATCAAGTCAGAAATGAGGCCTTTTAACAAAAGGGAGGGAAAAAAAAAACCCGGGCGGCCCAGGGATGGGGCAGACACTGGGGTTTTCTTGGTGGGATATTTGGTTGCATACAGCTCCAGTGAAGAAAAAAAAAAAAGTGCTAGGGGTCCCCAAAGCAGGAGAGCTGAAGATGTAATTATATGGATAAATCTGGGCTGAGCAGAGCAGGGTTGTATCTGTTGAACGTACAGGCTCCAGAAACCAACTCGAAGGGTGTAACTCCCACCTGTATCTCTTACTAGCTGTGCAATCCTGAGCTAGTATCTTGAGGTCTCTGAACTTCATATTTCTTCATTGAAAAATGGGAGTCAGACTTCCCTGGCTGTCCAGCAGTTAAGACTATGCGCTTCTAACGCAGGGGGTGTGGGCTCGATCCCTGGTCCGGAACTAAGTACCTCAGGCTGCCCAGCACAGGCAAATAAAAAAATAATTAAAAAAAAATTAAAATGGGGATATTTACAGAACCGGTTTCTGTGAAAGGGAAAGTGTTAGTCTCTCAGTCGTGTCTGACTCTTTTTGACCCCATGGACTATAGCTTGCCAGGCTCCTCATTCCATAGGATTCTCCAGGCAAGAATACTAGAGTGGGTTAGCCGTTCCCATCTCCAGGGGATGGAACCCGGGTCTCCTGTACTGCAGGCAGATTTTTTACTGTCTGAACCACTAGAGACGCCCACACGGAAAACCAGCAGGGGGAATGAGCTGAGCTAATCCCTGAGACAGCACAAGACCCGGCACACAGCAAGAGCTCCAAAAGGGCTGGATGAGGGTGTCGTTTCATACAGTAAGTACTGCACCGCGGGCCAGGCAAGGACTGGGGCAGGCGACTCTACTCCAGATCCAAACGGAGAAAAAATAGTGGATGAAAGTGTCATTTCATAGAGTAAGTACTGCACACGGGCCAGGCAAGGGCTGGGGCAGGCAACTCTACTCCAGATCCAAACAGAGAAATAATAGAAGTAACTATGATAACTATTATTGCATTACATCTTTAAGGCTATCCCTCCCTGCTTAAAAAAATACATAACATTTCTTTAACAGAAATAAAATAAACATGACATCAAATGGAAACAAACGGAAACAAAGAATAATTGTCAAAAGTTCTCATATTGTTTAAACAATTCTTTATTATTATAAGAATAATACCCAACACAGAAATAAAGAATAATTGTCAAAATAACTAAAGCAATGCAGAAGTGTAAGAGTGTAGTGTATGAAGTTCGTAGACTCTCACCCTGCTGCGCAGGTGTGGAATTGGGATGAGACAAGTGTGGCTCATAGAGTGCCAGCACAGATTTTGTCCTCCGGCTTCCTGTCTACCTCCCTCCAGTCCCAATCCTGCTCCCAAAGTGATCACTGTGAGAGAGGTGGCCTATTGGCTTTCAGAGTTGCCTCGCTGTGCGTACCAACATTAATGACAATAGGATTTATTATTGACAATAGGAGTTCCCGCCACACAGCTTATTAAAAAAGCTCACTTTTTCTCTTACCCAATTGCTTTTGGACATATTTCCATGCTGAAAGAATGTAAGCTCCATCCCATCCTTGTGATATTTTTCTTCCTTAAAAAAAAAAAAATCGTTTGGCAATTACATAATACAGAAACGATACGTGACCGTGATTATTGTTTGGGTAATATCTTGTCTGACTTTAAAAAAAAAATGCTTCAACATAACTAAGAACAACTCACATTTTACTTGATATTTATTAGGGGCCTGTGCTGAGAACTGCACTTGGTATTGACTCGTTTAATCTTTACAACAACCATAGGAGGCTGGTAGGTGTCCACACCATCCTCATTTTACAGATAAGGGAATGGAGGCAAGAATGAAGTTAATAAATTGCCCACTTTCTGAACTACTGAGTGAGAATCCAGATTAGAACTCACAGTCCACTTCCCAGAGCCCATGCTTTTAATGTTTAATATATAAACACATGATGTGACATTAATACACACATGTACTACACACACATTTTACAAAAACAGCATTATGCTCCGTATACTGGTCTTCAAGTTCTTATTTTAACTTAACATTACATCCGAGGCAGCTTCATTTGATGGATGTAAAGCAGTCCATTGCACAGATGTGTCTCAGTATATTTAGCTTGTTTCCAGTCTTCTGCTCATTCAGGCAAACTTGTTGCCTGTTACCTGGGAGGGCTCAGACTTAGCTCAGGGCTCAAACAGTGTGTTCTTACAGAGCAGAAACCTTCACAAGCAAACCAAGACCTGTCCTAGAAGAGGCAAATCTTAATCACACTCCTTTCAGACATGGAGACACTAAGGCTCAGAGAGTCAATATGACTGGTCCACAAGGTCACAAGTGAGTTAGGCAAGGCTGGGTGGGTAGGAGTGAATCCAGGAAGCATTCTTGGCTCTATAGGGAGGCCTGATAGAAATCCCAAAGCTGGGACACCCCTTTACTGAGCCAGTTAAGAAGGCAGGGCTTCAGGCTGGGGCAAAGGGATTTAACAATCATCTCTCCTGCTGTTTTCATATGCATGACTCTTGAAAATTACCAAACTAGATGGACGATCATATCTACTTCAGCAGACTCTGCACTTAGGACTCCAGAAGGCTTGCACTCTTACCCACATCCCTGAGCTCTGGACAGGAAACTCTGTCCCCTTCCCAGCCCCACAGGGCAGACAGTAATCAGAGTTACAAGTCCCCCCTAAGTAAGACCTGTGTTTATACAGTCCTGAGCCTGCATCCTCCTAATTTCCATTAAGCTGTCTGATGAGATATCTTGGCATCTTTCTGAGGATCATCTCCAAGCATTTTCCTGATGCCTGGGGTAGAAGAAGGCAGCAGCCTCATTCTAGACTCCACCAACCCTGTCACCCTGCTCTTCTCACCTTAGTCTTTGATTAAAGGCAGAATCTCACAGTCTCTGGGACCCTACAAATCATCTAGCCCAATACAACGGAGAGACTCAGGCACAGAGAGGGTGGGTGACTTGTCCAAGGTCACAGAGCATAGAAGTGGCCAAAGTGGGACAAGAAAAGGCCCAGGGCTCTCTTGGTCACACAAAACTGTGTCTCCCTATTTATGTATTTAGCAGGTATTTCTTGATTATCCACTGTGTACCAGTCATACTGCTAAGTGCCCAGTATAAACAGTTGGATGAGTCATGGGATCAACCTCCAAAGAATTTAAGAGTCTCATTGAGGAGATGTACACACAAATAAGAATACAGAACTCTAATGGATCAGTGCACTGAGTCATAGAGCTGCCATAAAAAACATCCTACAGATGGGACAGCTTAAACAACAGAAATTTATTTTCTTACGATCCTGGAGGCTGAGAAGTCCAAGATCAAGGTGTCAGTTGGTTGAATTTCTGGTGTGAACTCTCTCCCTGCCATGCAGAAGGCTGCCATCTTGCTGTGTCCTTGCATGGCTTTTTCTCAGTGTGTCCATGTGGAAAAAGAGAGATCTCTTTTTTCCTCTCCCAGTAAATCTCCCAATCTATTCGATGTGTGCCCCATCTCTATCATCTCATTTAACCTTAATTGCCTCCTAAAAGTCCATCTCCAAATATAATCATGTTGAGGTTGGGTTTCAACAAATAAATTTGGGAGGGGGCACAATTGAGTCCACAGCAGCCAATAATAAATATAGCAATAATAACCATAGGCTATAATTATTGAGAACTTCCAGTACACTAGGCATCCTACTAAGTAATCTCTATATATTATACCATTTAATCCTCATAGCAACCAATGAGATCAAAGGTATAATCATCCCCATTTTACAGATGAGTTAACTGAGGCTCCTGGAGAGGTTAAGTAACTTGCCTAAAGACACACAGAGTCCCCTTCACCAATACTGGGAAGAGGGTGGGAAAAGTTTCCAGTGATGCTGGGAGAAATTTCAAAGCCCTGGGAGAAGCAAGTGTTAGCCCGTGTTCCCTCCTTCTTAATTAAAGGACGGACTCCTTTTCCCAAGCCACCTTTTTCTTTCCAAAGCTGCTAGCTGCAGCCTGGCTGGGAGAAATGCTGCATTTGCCACAAGGTCCCTGGGCTCCAAACTTAAGTTAGCCCGCATTAAGTGCTTTCTTAGTGACCCAACACCGCCTGGCAACTGGCCGCCTTCTGCTTTTGACAGCTTGCCATATTTGGTCATTTACTGGGTGCATGAGAAGATCAAATGGGTTAAGATTCTTCTCTTTAAACAGCAGGGAAAAGAACATCAAAAAGGTGTACATTTCATTTCCCCAGTTTTGATTAAGTCAAGCATGAAATGAAATGTAATACCCTCAAGTGGCCAGGGTTTACACCATTGATGGCGTTACTTCTGCTTCAGGAGGCCTAATCAGCCCTGGGCGAGGAGGACAAGCTAACAGAGTTTTAGGGTGGCCAGATGGACAGGGTTTACCGTGGTTGAAAAGGCAGCTTAGCGCTTGCCTCTTCCAGCCAACTGTGTGAAATCCTGGGGCGGCCCCCTCTCCTCTGGCTGGTCTTCCTGCAGTCCCCGCCTCCCTCTCTCTGTCCATTCTGGACAGGGCGGTCAGCTTATGGATGGATGTTCCATCATCCAGGGCTATTTTGCCTGTGATCCCTCTTGCCATAACAGGCAAGACAGGGACCCCCTCCTGGACTGTCTGTGGGGCACGGTGGCCCCAAGAAGGAATTAGCATTCAAAGATCTCTGGTGGCTCTCTTAAGAACTCATTAATAAGTGATCCTTGGGTGGGAAGCTGAGGTCACCCCTGTGTGCCAGGTATGGCACTGGGCCCTGAAGAGGGGAACCCAGCCACCCGGCTTTGTTTGGTTTTGCCAAAGCCTGAGAGTTAGGCTGGGAACATCAAGTCAAGGTTGAAAGGCTGCCCCTCGGGTTCAACAGCTGACTCAACTCAGGCTGAGAATAATGTTGAGTCAGTTTAGGGCAAAACTGTTTGCATTTAGAAGTCATTTCATCCGTTGGCCCAAGGTCCACCATATTTCCTATCTAAAAATGAAGTTAGAGTATTGGCTTCCAAATTTAAAAAGAAAAACTGCAAGATCGATCTTATAAAATGTTTAATTATATTTCTGAAGAGGTCAGATTATGTCAAATGTTTGAAATTAAATTCTTGTCCAATTGTATCTAAACAATCCATCATACGGGGCTCCTCTGCTTGGTGTTCCAGTGGTGAAGACTCTGTTCTTCCATGCTGGGGGCGTGGGTTCGATACCTGGTCAGAGAACTAAGATCCCATGTGCCATGTGGCATGACCAAAATATTAAAAATAAAAATTAATAAATAAATAAAAATAAAATAAGTCAGAACAAAGCAGACCATTGATTCTCACTAAAGCAAAACTGAAAAAAATAACTAAAATATTCTAAAAAGGTTTTCAGAAATTCTTGGAGTGAACAAGATTATCTTTAATATGAGATGTGGAAGCCTTTTATAGATTTGATAGAATGTGAAAGGGGACTCCCCCAATTCAGATTTGGGTCCTGGTGGGATTTGAAAACAGCTCAGCTAGGCCACAGGCAGATGCTTCTGCATTGGGCTCTGGTCTGAGATCCAGCGTGGTTTTTCTGAGGCTGGAGAAGACCCATTTTGCAGAGGTGCCTTCCGGAAAGTTCTACCCCAACCTCAGCTGAAAGCCTGGGGCTCTCAACAGCTGGAGGAGAACAGCAGGGCTTTGGGAAGAACTTAATAGAATCCTTAATGCCGCTAACAATCCACTGCTATTGAACTGCATTAAGTAGATATTATGGGAGGACAAAGACCTAAATAGCTCGACATCACCCTCATTCGGCATGCGGGCCCCTGGCAGCCCCCGCAGAGGACCATTTTTACGGGCAGCGCCATTGTTCTGCACTCCCCAGGTTAGCTTTAAATTGCAAATGATACCCTGAAAAGGAAAAGAGAAGTGGTTTTCTTTTCTTCTCTCTCTCTTTCTCTCTCTGTCTCCCTCTCTTTTTCTGTCTCTGCCTCTCTCTCTCTCAAAATGGCCCTCACAGAAAGAAAATCATCTTAGGCCAGGAGAAAATGAGAGGCATTGTTACCATGGCTGGACCGTAGCAAATGAAATACATCACGGGCTAGGGAGCTGAAAGCTACACTCGAGCTGTTTTATTTTGGTGCTTTGGAATGTGGTCCACATGAGAACATAAACAATGCCAAATCTGTACGAATTAATAGGCCGGACTTGACATATTTTCCTTTGTTTGAGGCCATGCAGGCTGGCGTTGTTGGGGTGTGGGAGGAAAAGGAGGAGAAGAAGGGAGAGGAGGAATCTTATTTGATTAAAAAAAAAAAAATGCAATAATCCGGCTGAATAGGAGGAGCGTGTGGCCACCCTTCTGAAGACCAGCCTTCAGAATCAGTGACGAGCTGGCCGTCCACCACTTGAAGTCTCGTCACTTGCTAGGATCAAAATGTTTTTTTGAAAAAAAAAGAAAGAAAGAGGGGGGTGAAAAAAAAGGTCTCCATAGAATTGTTTGCAAACTGCAAAGTGCTTCAGCGACTGACATGAAAATGTTAGAAGCTGGAAAACTATTCCCAGGCAGAGGCCTCCTCTGTCACCTTGGTGGGTGAATAATTGTGCCTTTTGCATACGCCTTGTCATCAGCAGCAGGAATGAGGGGGCCCCAAGGACCGCCCTGGCAGCACGGGTGTTGCACCAGCAGAGTAAATTAAAACACGGATTAGAGCCAGTATGATTGGGGATGACAAGCAGGGCGGGGGTAGCCACAGAACGGGCCGAGTGGCCCATATGGTCCTCGGAAAACCCACGCAGCGCTGCTTTCTCCCCAGCCTGCTCCAGCTGCCCGTCTGAAGGGGGCATTTAGGAGGCCTCCAGCTATTTCCTGGAGCTGGGAAAATTAGTCTCCTTTCTTTGCAACTTCAGACATACCAACAGCTGCTACCAGGTACAAGGAGGTTGAATTGGTAACATCCATCTTCCCCACCAAGACCTTACTCCCTGGAAGGGCTGGGCGGTGCTGGGTGGGGTACTCTAATGGGCAGGGCTACTCTTTTTGGCTACCCTGTTTGCATTCGGAGAAGAAACTTTCTGTGCCTTAGAAAGGAGGGTACAGGCGGCATCCCAGCCAATCTGGTGGTCATGATCACAGGGGAGGAGCCGGAGCTGCCATGAGAATATCACTGAGCAATAATGATGAATATATATCAGGCACCTACCATGTTCTAAAAGTTGTAGCAGGGCCTCCCTGGTGGTCCAGTGGTTAAGACTTTGCCTTCCAGTGCGGGCTGAGTTTGATCCCTGGTCAGGGAGCTAGGATCCCCCATGCCTCATGGCCAAAAAACCAAAAACACAAAATGGAAGCAATTTCGTAATGAATCCAATAAAGACTATTAAAATGGCCCACACTAAAAAACAAAATCTTTAAGAAATAAAAATATATTAAAATTGTAGCTTTATTTCCAGGACCTGTGTGAATGGTTTGGGTGGACAATATCCTGTCAGAGATGCTCAGCGGAGACCAAGGGGGGCTGAAATCTAGTTCACGTCCTCTTCACCAAGCAGGGTGGTGTTCCTGGGAGGGAACACCGATTTCCCACAAATGCACCATAGGGGGCTCACAGTGGACCCGGATTTGTCATAGCTTTGCTACATGTCTATGGACAGGTCTGATCACCATCATCCCTATTTTACTGATGAAGATTGCTGAGGCTCAGAGAAGTTCCACAGTTTGCCTAAGGTCACACAGCTAAGAAGGGGCAAGCTGGGACTCCGATCTGTGTCTTCTGGGCCTGTCCCTCTTTTTTGTTTTAGAAAAAAGAAAATGTTTATTGAGTTCTTTTTTTGTTTTTAGTATAGCTTCTATCTTTTTTTCTGGCTGCATCGGGCCTTAGTTACAGCACTTGGGATTTTCATTGCATTATGCGAGATCTTTCGTTGCAGCCCAAGAAGTCTCTAGTTGTGATGTGTGGGCTCAGTACTTGCAGCCCACAGGCTTAGTTGCTCCGTGGCATGTGGGATCTTAGTCCCCCGACTGGGGATCAAACCCATGTCCCCTGCATTGCAACGTGGATTCTTAACCACTGGACCACCAGGTAAGTCCCTGAGCCTGTTCCTCTTAATCACTGTGTGGAACAAAGGACAGAGTGAGATTCTGAGAACTGGAAAGCTAAGCCTTGCCCTGAAGCTGTGTCAGCATGGAGACCTAGAAGCTGAAAAGGATGTGAGGATGGTTCCTGGAATTGGGACAGATTGGGGAAATGGGGTAAGGCTGGGGATAGGAGGGGGTTGAAATCACTACAAGTGGACTAAGCAGGGTGAACTCTGCCAGGACAATAAGCAGAGGGTCACTTTCAGCAAACTCTAGGAGGATCCCCCATCCCTGAAGATCCCCTATCCCTGTTTGATGTCTTCATAGCCCACACCAAGAATCCTGCAGGGTGCATGCACTCTCTCCTCTCTCTCTCTCTCTCTAAAACATGGCCCTCCTGAAACACGTACCAGTAGACTGCTCACTCACCCTCCCTCCTGCTGGGAAAGAACTGTCATCACCCAGTCACATCCTCAATAACAAGAAATCATCTCCAGGCAGCCGTACTCTTTAACCCTTCCTGCAAAACTTACCGCATGGAATAAATTTCATCCCATAACATCTTGTGTGGAGAGAAGTTGGAAAACCAGATCTCCTTCTGCACATCCAACGGCAAGAACTCTTGCAAACCCCATGAAGAGTCACAAATTGTAGGTCACGGACTTGATTCTTCCATGAACTTAAATAGGTAGAAAAAATTTCCTTGCAAGAAATTTGCTTCGAATGGGGTGATGGTGGCGAGGGTGGTAAATACTGCATTCATCTTTAGAGTTGACCCTTGCACAACAAGCATTTGAACTTCTCAGGTCCACGTACATGGATTTTTTTCAGCAAATAAATTGGAAAAATATTTGGAGATCTGCAGCAATTTGAAAAAAAAAAGAAACTCATAGATGATCCACATGGTCTTAGAAATATAAAAAAAATGAACAAGAAGTTATATCATGAATGCACAAAATATTAATATGTATGTAGATGTACATATAACATACAAAGTATATATTAATCTACCATTTATGTTACCAGTGAGGTTTCTGGTCAACAGTAGGTGATCAGTAGTTAAGTTTGGGGGGAAGTCAAAAGTTACATGTGGACTTTCCACTGTGCCAGGGTGGGTGGGCGACCCTAAACCCTATGCTGCTCAAGGGTCAACTTACCTCAAATATCAGAGACTGGGAGGAAGAGTCACTTTCACTGACACTTGAGTGTCTAATGGGGGTTTTGTTGTATTCAAAGATGAATTTCTGATGTTCACTCTTATCCTCTCCCCAAATTTGTCTCTAGCACTTTCCTCATCTCTGTCTATGAGAAGTCTCTCTTCCCAGTTGCTCAGACTGGACATTTCAGAGCTGTTTTTGACCCTTTTCTCTCTCTCAGACCCACACCCCTTCATTCCACATCCTTCCATCAGCAAATCATGGCAGTTCTCCCATCAAAACACAGCCATCCCACTGCTACTGGTCCAGGCCACCATGATTGTCTGGATTGTTGTAAAAGCCTTCTCACAGCTTCCGGGCTTCTACCTGCTTCTATGTCACAACCTTGAAAAAGATTCTTCTGTTCAGGACCCTATGATCATTTCTGTGTACATGCTAAGTCATTTCAGTTGTCTCTGACTCTTTGCAACCCCATGGACTGTAGCCCACCCGGCCCCTCTGTCCATGGGATTCTCCAGGCAAGAATACTGAAGTGGATTGCCATGCCCTCCTAAAGGGGATCTTCCTGACTCAAGGATGGAACTCACATCTCTCATGTCTCCTGCATTGGCAGGTGGGTTCTTTACCACTAATGCCACCTGGGAAGCCCATGATTGTTTCTCGTGTTACTTAGAATAAAAGTCAAAGTCCTCACCACAACCACCTACAAGTCCTCACACTGACTGCTTCCTGCCACCTCTGTTCTTTCCTCTCTCATCCTCCTCCCAGATCACGGTGGTCCAGCCTTGGTGGCTCCCCACCTAGCCTCATGCGCACCAAGCCTGGTCCTGCTGCAGGGCATCTGCACTTAGTTCTTCTGTCATCAGCGGAGGCCACTCCTCCCCTAGACATCCACCATGGGGATTACGCCTTCATTTCCTGCCTTCCAGGCTCTTTTCCACTGCCACCTCATCAGAGAGATTGTCCCTGACTTCCCTAAATAAAATAGACTTACCACCACCGTATCACTTCTTTCCCCCTCCCTGCTTTATTTTCCTTCCTAGCACTTGTCACCTCAACTTTGTCTGCTTTATCTACTGTGTGCGTGTTAAGTCGCTTTAGTCATGTCAGACACTTTGTGGACCTCATGGACTATAGCCCACCAGGCTCCTCTGTCAATTAAATTCTCCAGCAAGACTACTGGAATGGGTTGCCATTCCCTTCTTCAGGGGATCTTCCCGACCCAGAGATCAAACCCAGGTCTTCTGCATTGCAAGCAAATTCTTTACCCTCTGAGCTATCAGGCTTTATCTACAAGCTAAAGGCCTGGTCCTTGGACTGCTTTCATGGCCTGTAGGATCCCAGGCCTGAATCCCAAACGTGGGATTCAAAGGTTGAGATTCTTATAAGGGGTCAGAAGGGGGCTTCTGAGCATTTCTGGAAGCCCCTTCATTCTGTGCTGGGGAGAGAGAAAAGGAAGCCTGGATAGAACAGGGAATCATACAGATTGTCTATGCAAATCCCTTAGCAGAGCTGCTGGCTCCTGGTAAACCATCAACAAAGGTTTATTGTCATTGTGTTATTACTGCTATTCCCTGACCCTTGTTCCACATACATCAATTACAAACGTTGGCAAAAATGTGTACTTTAAGGTACCGTATTGGGATTTCCCTGGAGGTCCAGTGGGCACTCCCATTGCAGGTGGCCCAGCTTCAATCCCTCATCAGGGAACTAGATCCCACATGCGGCAACTAAACATCCCAAGTACCGCAACTAAGATCCTGAGCAGCCAAATAAATAAACATATTTTTTAAAGGTATCTATATTAAATTGTGCAGTCATTTATTGAATCTAATCATTTTTTACTAAAAACATCTGAATGCTTTAAAATTTATATACCTTTAAAAACATTTTTCAAGCTATAAAAGGTCTGACAACCAAATGTAATACCTGCTCCTACATGGGGTCCTATACTGCAGTGGTGGAGGGGAATGCTATCAAGAACATTACTGGGGCTTCTCGTGGCTCAATGGTAAAGAACCTGCCTGCCAGTGCAGGAGACGGGTGTTCGATCCCTGGTCTGGGAAGATCCCACATGCTGTGGTGCACCAGCTTATTTTATTAACTTTTGTGCGCCACAACTACTGAGCCTGTGCCCAGAGCCCAGGAGCTACAACTGTTGAGCCCACGTGCAGCAGCTACTGAAGCCCTCATACCCTGGAGCCTGTGCTGGGCAACAAGAGAAGCCACGACAATGAGAAGCCCAGGCACTGCAGCTAGAGAGTAACCAACCCCAACTTGCTGCAACTAAAGAAATGTTAATTGCCGTAACTAAAGAAAAGCCCTCACAGCAATGAAGACCCAGCACAAGCGGAAATAAATAAATAAAATTATTTAAAAAAAACCAAACATTATTGGGTCAACTGACAAAACTGAAACATAAATGATCAACAGGATAAAAGTTATTGTATCGAGGTTAAGTTCACTGAAGTTGCTATTGATATTGTGGTTATGTAAGAGGATATTCCTGTTCTTAGGAAATCCCCATGGAGACATCTGAGGATATGTAACTTGAGGTGTGTAATGTACTCTCAAGTAGTTTTAGAAGCAAATTTGGGGTATGTGTGTACATGTGTGTGTGACGTGCATAATGATACAACAATGGAAAATGCTAGTGATAGGCGAATATAGGCCAGAGTGAAAGGGTGTTCTTTATATTGTTTTCAGCTTTGTAACTTTTCTGTGAATTTGAAATTATTTCCAAATAAATATTTAAAAATAACAAAATACTGCTCATAGATCAGCGTTATATAGGAGTGTAAGGAATATGATCAAATTGGAAGTAAAACAGGAGATTAATTTATCTATCTTCAAACCAACTAAGAGAAGATAAAATTCTGGCCTGTAAGGCCAATGGGGAGGGTGCTTGGTTTGTTTGTTGGTTTGGTGGTGGGGAAGGTAGCTTTTTATTTTTTTCAGCGCGTGGAAGGCCTTCAAGACTGAAAAATGTGATTTCATCTTAAAGAATTGGAAAACTTGGAAAGATGATAACTCAAGATGCTTCTTGACCGGGAGGCTTCTTTGAAGTCAGTCAGCGTTTCAGAGCTTCGAATGTTAATTGTATGCAAAGAAATAAAACACTTAAGCAAACTTCAATCTAAGGAGATTTGCATAAAGGATTAGGACCCCTTGGCCCTCCAAAATACTCTTCCATCTGAAAATGGGTGCGCCGTGCTTTCAGATCCCCCAAATTTCTTTGTGTTCTCATTGAAGTTCCATTTAATCCTTCTCTCTTCATTCACACCTTCTCTCTAAACCTCCCAGGCCTGCGCTTTGACAGCCAAAGTTCATTCTTCTCCCTGGTTGAGGGGGGTAGGCTCTTCATTAATTTCTCTAAGAAGATTACCAAGTGCTTGTTTGTTGTTGTTGAAGCAACTAATTTCCCTCAAGCTCTTTGTTTTTCCAACTGGTTTACACTTTAATGCCCTTGATTGAATTTCAACAACAAGGGATCCACTCGACCAACCAACTCTCTTTAGGAAGAAAACAAAAAGTGAGAACTTGGTGCAAACTATTTTAACCACAGGCTGGCTCTAAAAATATCTATTCAGCCATTTAGACAGTTTCCAAAGCGATGTGTCCTAATTAGCATATCATTCAGGCCTCTTTCCTTCCTAAGTCAAGGTGACCTTCACCAAAATGGAATTTTTTTAATTACTAAGGGATGGGAAAAATAACATCTCATATAACAACCTTGTCAAGGTAGCAGGATTTTAAAATTTTGGTTTATGTTTTCTTTTCCTCCCTTTTTTCTAATATTTCTTGTCTTTAATGGTGTAAAGCTGGAACAGGATGGCAGATCCTTCTTAAGAACTTCAATATAGAGATTTTAAAAGCGACCAGAAATGTTTCGGACACACTTGTTTAGAGATCCATTTTTACCAGGATAATTGTGTGGTGGCTAAGTGGGAACCCCCTTCACTCTGATTCACAGCCATTTAAACATTTGTGCCAGTTAATTACCATAATTGGTTTGTTTAATTAGCATGAGGAACACTGGCGCTTTCACACGGGGATGCCTCTATTTATTTGGAGATGGCTTCCCTGTCAGGCACCCCAAGGACACCAGCCTGGCTATTGTGGACTGAGTTTGGCTTCAAGTCTCCAGGGAATTTCCCCCCCTGTCTTAAGCACCTTGAAGATTGACCCTTGAACTTTCTAAGCCTAAAATGCTATTGATATTCTGTACTTTGTCAGAAGAAAGGAGATGGGGGGTAGGGCCTGTGAGCTGTGATGCTCTGCAGGAGGGTGGAGCCCCGTGTGGCAGCTAACTTGCAGATCTATGGGCTCCCCAGACTGTAGCAGAGTTCCTGGGGCAGTGTCTGAAGGCTGGATCTGGGGGACCCCATGCTGTTCTGTTGAAGGCATGCTCGCCCACATATGATGAGTTTCTTTTACAATCAGCATGGAGGATGGAAAACGAATAGCCAAATTGTAAACCCCAGGAACAATTACTGAGTGCCAACTATGAGCAGAGTAATCTACTAAGTGGAGCATCACCCATTGGGAGAGGTTGGCCATGAGGAATTGGAGTCATCTGGGCATAAGACTCAGGTGGTGCTAGTGGTGAAGAACCTGCAGGAGACACAAGAGACCTGGGTTCAGTTCCTGGGGGGGGAAGAGACCCTGGAAGAGGGGATGGCAACCCACTCCAGTATTCTTGCCTGGGGAATCCCATGGACAGAGGAGCCAGCCTGGCGGGCTACTGTCCTTGGGGTCTCAAAGGGTCAGACATGATTGAAACACACATACACACAAGCATAAGACCCAGCATCCAGCACTCTGTGGGGAAGAATGACAGGAAAAGTTGTCACCAGAGAATCCAATTAAAAATATGCGATTCTGTGTCCTGTTAACGTGAAGATTTAATTGTAGGATTTAAAATCTTTTTGAGCACTTGTTTCTATATTGCGATGGATTTTGGACCAAGTGGCTTTTTAAAACTCTGGAAATGTACAGAGAAGAGGATTCTTTTAACAAAAGGAATCCCACATTCCAAAGGTAAAATATCATAGATTCCAAATAGATGACGTTTGGGTTACCATAAAATATTCCGAAGAAGAAAGCAGAAGTGTTCAGAATTCCAAATGGCTGAAATGTAAATTGAGGACAGAGTCCTTTCTTAGGTTTCCAGGAGGCAGAACCTGCAAACACATACACTGAAAAAGCGCTTCAAGGACTTTAAGAAAAATAACCTCAACTGGAAATCTATTTATTATAATTTTGGTTAATAAAGACATTGAGAGCATTCGGTTTAGAACATTTTTATTTCTTGGTGTGGGACCGAAATCACACACTCAGATTTGTGTGTGTGTGTGTGTTTACAATTTTGTTTTGTAATTATTATTTTTAAGAAGTTACCCACCCTCCTAATGTTGCCTCTAATGTGACTTAGCTGAAGGCTCCTAGCTGAGCAATAACCCTTCCTATACAATCATATAATTTAATGAAGGTAGATGCACTCCATCTTTCAAAAACTGCACCAGCGCCCAGCTATTGATCAGACATGTATCTAGGCGTGTCTTCTTGTCCGAGGGTTTTAATAATCTAATTTAAAAATAGGATTCTGCTTTGAAAATATGAGTCTGACCCCCATGCTTCCTGCCACCCATAGTAATGTTGAGCTAATATGATTAGGAGGTAAGCTAGTCTACAGCCTGATTTGATGAGGAAGTGGGAGGGGGTGTGAGGCCTCATTACTTGA
The DNA here is from genome assembly GCF_027580195.1 of Bos mutus. Taxonomy (NCBI): domain Eukaryota; kingdom Metazoa; phylum Chordata; class Mammalia; order Artiodactyla; family Bovidae; genus Bos; species Bos mutus. Next base: position 39,699,358 of record NC_091634.1, on the reverse strand, counting down.
CAATTACTCTAACTTTAGAAAGAGTCTCTGTGTACTGGAGCTGTAATGAATAATTAAAAGAAGTGTGACCGTCCACTTTAATTAGATCTCAGTGCATTTTTCAAACAGGCATGCGGATGGCAGGGTAAAACCAGTGGCCGCATTGTATATGAGAACCAGAAATCTCTTAGGGAAGACCCTTGTCCCAGGGATCCGGCGGTTGTTATTATGCGGTGATGAAGTGCCCTTTTCTGAAAGGGTGCTGCCACGGCAAGGTAACGTCCACACTGGCACAGCTTTTCCCAGCTTCGTCTGCCTTGTCAGCACCGTTGCTCTGGGTATCTCACGACCCTTCTATCTGGACCAACATCAGAATGCGGCTGCTGCTCCAGTCATCATTGTTATCAAGCCCGAGCAAATTCCGTGTGAAAAGCAACCACTAATAGAACAGTGTTTGACATTACATTTTGAACATGAATAAGCAAATAGGCAAGTCGCCTCTCTGGGGTCAAGCTTTATAGTCATTTTTATGACCCAGGAAATCATTTTTGGTGACAGTGATGACACACGCTGAACACAGGCCCTGTATAAATACATCCGTGAATGTGGCCTTAGAAACACTGGGGTCACTGTCTACCCAGGGCCCTCCCACCAAGACACCTACGGCTTGGCAGGCGCCTACTCCGTTGGAAAAAAGAAGATTAAGCAGGACTAGCATGCTGACTCGAAGTTTCTAACAAGATATTAAGAGTGGAAGAGTGCCCTGTTTCGCAGGTTGGTTAATTAGGTGGTGCTACCCTCGAGTTTTCCTGAGATGGATATCAGCAGAGAGACTGTGTGTGTGTGTCAGTCACCCAGTTGCGTCCGACTCTTTTCGACCCCTTGGATTCCTCTGTCCATGGGATGCTCCAGGCAAGAATACTGAAGTGGGTTGCCATTCCCTCCTCCAGGGAATCTTCCCAACCCAGGGATTGAACCGAGGTCTCCTGCATGGCAGGCAGATTCTCTACCATTTGAGTCACCAGGGAATAGTTGGTGACGAAAGTTCTCAAAAGTGGCTCCACTTTGGCATCCTCTTTTAAAAGAATTATTAGAAATCAAAAAGCAAGTTTAAAATGACAATCATCATAATCATCACACTTTACAAATCTTCTTCCTTCCCAGGTCACACCTCTGACCTATTAAATCTGAATTTCTGGGTGTAGGGGCCAAGCATCTGAGTTTTTAAAAATTCCCCACATGGGGCTCCCTTGGTGGCTCCGTGGTAAAGAATTTCCCTGCCAATGCAGGAGAGACGAGTTCAATCCCTGTTCCAGGAAGATCCTACATGCTGTGGAGCGACTAAGCCCGGGGCCACAACGACTGAGTCTGTGCTCTAGAGCCCAGGAGTTGCACCTACCGAAGCCCATGGTGCCCTAGAGCCGGTGCTCCACAACGAGAAGCCACTGCATTGAGAAGCCCGTGCGCCACAACGACAGAGTAGCCCCTGCTCGCTGCAACTGCAGAAAAACCCGTGTAGCATCAAGAACCCAGCACAGCCAAAAATAAAGAAATAAATAAAATATTCCCCAGTTAGTTCAACACAGAGGCAAGGTGGAGTACCAGTGGCTTAAGAAACATTTTGAAGTAAGATGCTGGAGGGAACGGTTTTCTCTTAGAACTTCGAGTTTTGATGGCTATGCTGGAGTGCACAAACAAACAAAAATAATAATCATCAGTTAAAGGTGTTGAAATGTAATAACCTAACTGCACAAATATCGTCGGCAACCTAACACATGTGCTTAAGAGCCCGCTGCCTCCCTGGGAGAGCCTGTTTGTGTTGCTTATAATGGAAGCCACTCCCACCATCTATTGAAGTAGCTGGCACCAGGGGCTGCCCTTTATCTCCTATTTAAAACACAAGCAATGCCTGAAATTCATTTTCAATTTCTTTTCCAATCATATGAAAGGAAGAAAGGAAAGAGATTATTCTATTGAATCTTCTTCGGGCTGGTAAAATGTTGGCGAGGCCAGTGCTGGCTGCGTGGCGGAGAGCTCGCAGGATGGTCTACAGGGAGCAGAGTTAATCGAATAAACTAATCTGGGCTGTGGAGATTAACTCTCAGTGGTTGCAGGAAATAGGGCGAGGCAGAATGCAAATCGCAGAGACCTCAAAGTGCTGCAGGGAGGCAGTTGGGGGCTCTCCCTGCCTCACCCCAAGGCTGGATCCCCTTCTACCTGGTCCTAAATGTTTGGCAGTGTGAAGCTTAGAGGCCAAGTGTTTGGGCTGGTCACTTAGTCGAGTCTGACTCTTTGTGACCCCATGGATTGTACCTCTGCCTGGCTCCTCTGTCCGGGGGATTCTCCAGGCAAGAATACTGGAGTGGACTGCCGTTCCCTCCTCCAAGGGATCTTCCTGACCCAGGGACTGATCCCAGGGCTCCTGCATTGCAGGCAGATTCTTTACCGCCTGAGCCACCAGAGAAGCACTTAGAGGGCAAAATATGATTTTTTTGGCTTTTTTGAAGGGCCTGGGCTGCTGCCCTGGGAAGTCAGAACATTTGTATCGGCAGGGAGCCCAGGCTGTGTGCGCTGGAGGTAAATACTACCTGGAGGTGAGGGTTTCGTTCAGAGCAGTCCAGGACAGTGAGAATTGTCTGATTCTCTGGGCACATTCTTTCCAATGACCTTTGATTCCCTCTGCCAAGGCACACCGGCCACACGAAGGGTGAAAGCCATTGTGTCAGAACTCCGGGTCTTCCTGGGGGTGCAGGTTAAAGCTTTGGCCCCCAGGGTGGGAGGCAGGGGGCCTATGAAGGATCTGGAGAGGGCTTTTGGCCCCCCTGGGAGGCCTGTCTCCCTGTTTGCTTGGTTCTTAGGGAATCCATCTGAATGCGGGTCCCCTGGGGTCTGCCGGCTCCTGCAACCCCTAGCTTCGAGGGTGGGAGCTCCCAGAACTTCACTTTGACAGGAGAGGCAGTGGGAAGTGACAGCTGGGTCCCTGGAGGGACTGCCAGGCTCTCTGGTGAGTTGACACCTTGCCCCTCCCGTTCCCCAGCACTCTCCCCCCATACTCCCAGAAGGGAGTCGGTCGGAGCTAATTCTTCCACAGTTAGGGTAAAGAAAACTCCCAACATCTGTAAATCGCCCCCATCTCCCTCAGCAGCAGTCCAGCCATGGCCCCTAATCTCGTGCTCAGGAACACCTTCAGGGGCTCTGAGCTGGTGGCCTCGGTTTCACTCTTGGCCCCCTCACATCTGTTCTCTACTAGCAGCCAGAGGAATCTCCTCTGTCTTAAGATTCAGATGAGCTTCTGGGCTGCTCCCACCGAGCTCCGCTCCAACTGCTCTCAGGATAAGGCCTGATACCTTTAATTATGATGCAAAGAGCCGACTCATTGGAAAAGGCCCTGATGCTGGGAAAGAGTAAGGGCAGGAGGAGAAGGAGGAGACAGAGGATGAGATGGTTAGATAGCATCACTGACTCAGTGGACATGAGTTTGAGCAAACTCCAGGATATAGTGAAGGACAGGGAAGCTTGGGTCACAAAGAGCTGGACATGACTGAGCGACTGAACAACACCAACACCCTCTAATAAACACCCCGAATGTGCCTGGGACAGCAGACAGAATGATTAGAGGGGTACCTGGGGAAGCCAGGCGGGCTGGCTTTAAATCCTCCCTGTATGATGTTGGGCAGATCACAGAAGCCCTTTCTTTTTTCTTGTTTTTAATTAATTAATTAATTTTAATTGGGGGCTAATTACAATATTGTGGCGGGTTTTGCCATACATTGACATGAATCAGCCACGGGTGTACATGTGTCCCCCATCCCGAACCCCTCTCCCGCCTCCTTCCCCATCTAATCCCTCAGGGTCATCCCAGTGCACAGGTTTTTAGTGTCCTGCTTCATGCATTGAACTTGGACTGGTCGTCTATTTCACATACGGTAATATACATGTTTCAGTGCTATTCTCTCAAATCATCTCACCCTCGCCTTCTCCCACAGAGTCCAAAAGTCTGTTCTTTATATCTGTGTCTCTTTTGCTGTCTCACATTTAGGGTCGTCATTACCATCTTTCTAAATTCCATATATATGTGTTAATATACTGTATTGGTGTTTTCTTTCTGACTTACTTCACTCAGTATAATAGGCTCCAGTTTCATCCACCTCACTAGAACTGATTCAATGCATTCTTTTTAATGGCTGAGTAATATTCCATTGTGTATATGTACCACAGCTTTCTTAACGGAAACCCTCTCTTTGGCATGAACTGTAAAAGGGAAGGAGGATGCTAGTCCTGACCACATGGGCTTGTTGTGAAGTCTGAATGGGTCAAAATGCAAGTCTGTTCTCATGACACTTCACTACCATCTTCTCCCGCCTCCTGCTGAAGCTTTCTTGTCTTCAGCCAGGCAGGCTTGCTTTCTGTTCCTCCAGTGTGCCAGAGTCTTTGCACACGCAGCTCCCTCTTTCTTGCCTTGCCTTTTCCCCAGTTAGAGGAGGCTCTTTGAAGCTGCTTGGCTTCCCCATCATTGGCCCTGACGGATGCTGAAAGGCAGATGGACTCTTTGCTGACCCCAAAGGAAGAGTGGCCCTCTCTCCCCTCCCGAGACTCATAGCTGCCATCTGTGGATTTGACTAAACCTGTGCCTGAGATCACAGCAGGCTGACAGGAGTTCCAGAGTAGCCTGGGAAATTATTCACAAATTTTCATCATATCTGGAGGAGCAGGGTTCTAGGAGGGGAATGGGGCTACTTGCAAGAGGCAGCAGAAGCCTTCTGCAGTACTGGGATCCTACCCAGGTCTGTGTCCCTATCTGCACACAATTCTCTTTTATCCTCAGAGGAATTTTACAGGGTTGGTGTTACCATCTTCTTGTTATAGACTGAAAGGGTTCAGAGAGGTTAAGTGACTTGCCCAAAAGCATCTTTTCCGAAGATGGGGCCCATGCTCTTAGACACCACTCTCTCTATATTGGCACTCACAGTAGAGTATGGTCCCACTAGAATGGCCTGACCCTCACGGCTGAGCTAGAAGTTCAGTTCAGTTCAGTCACTTAGTGGTGTCCGACTCTTTGTGACCCCATGGACTACAGCATGCCAGGCTTCCCTGTCTATCACCAACTCCTGGAGCTTGCTCAAACTCATATCCATCGACTCGGTGATGCCATCCAACCATCTCATCCTCTGTCGCCCCCTTCTCCTCCTGCCTTCAATCTTTCCCAGCATCAGGGTCTTTTTCAAGGAGTCAGTTCTTCACATCGGGTGGCCAAGTCTTATCTTTCATCATGGACACCTTCAGTTCTCAGTGGTTTAGGGAAAAATAAAACAAAACTATGTCTTTGGGTTTTCATGGTAGCCTCTCTTTCAAGTCCCAACTCTGATGACACCTCTTCCAGGAAATGGTCCAGGAAATGGCAAGACTTTCACCAGGAGACTTCGCTAAGCTTTCACTCTACCTGATGATATAAGAGAAACTCTCCACGACCTATTTTGATTCAAACAAGCATCTTCCAGTCTCCCTCCTCTTATTGCTGAAGGGAGAATGTTTCATACATGTCTATGGACCCCAATCACGTATCTGGGGTGTCTTCTCTCACTTCTCCGTAGCAAATTGCCAGTGTAGCAGGGATACTCTTCACAGCCACAAACTCAGATATATGAAAATGGACCTTTATTTTCCAATAACTAAACCAAACTTTGCTTTCCAGCCCAGATTCTACCCAAGAGCAGAAAATGTGATTTAGGAAACAGAGATAAGCCCAGTTCGGATTTTCCCTTTAGTCCCTTTTGGATAAATAGCCCAGGAAAATGCAGGGCCTCCCCTCTCTCCTCTTCCCTCCTTCTTGGCAAGGTTGATTTCAGTTCTGGGAGCCAGGGGGGCTTTGTCAATCACTGAGGCGTCCAACAAAGGCCTCTGGTCCCTCCTTATCAGTAGCTGTCCATGCTGGGCTCTGCCATTGGCCATGGTCATTGGCAGTCAAGCCTGGTGACCCACACGGAGATGAGCTTGCCTTCCCATGGGCCACATGATGCGGGTGAGGGGGGCGGGTTAACCATTTGAATGGGGCTGGAGATTCTGCCTTCTCTAATAATGTATGCTCAAGAGTGGGCGTGACAGGTGACAGCAATCTGTCTTTTACTTTGTAGGTCTTTTGCTTGCATATTTTCTAGAATAGGAATATATATTGGGAGGATATAACTTGAGCTTGGCCTCTGAACACAAAGCAACTGCTTCATCTGGCACTCAGTTGAAATGACCAAAAATCCTTTCCAACACTTTAAATCCAGTATTGCCCACTGAACACACAGAGTCACTGGATTTTCAACAGCCTGATGGAAATGTTCAATCATCGCACCCCATCCCGCCGCCTCGGCCATTTTACAGATGAGGAAACCAAGGACCAGTGCGAGAGGTTGAGGATTATGTCCAAGGCCCGCCGTGGATAAATGATACCATAGAGGTGAGCTATGACTTCTCAACAGTGAAAGGCATGTTGGCAGCTCAGGCATCACATGTCTAAAGTCTGCCCTTGGAGCATCTCTTCTATTCGAAATAACTCTTAGAGGGGCAGCCTCAGCCCCTCTCAAGCTCACATTAAAAACCTGGTGTCAGGACTTCCCTAGGGGTTCAGTGGTTAAGACTCCATGTTCCCAAAGCAGGAGACACAGGTTTGATCCCTGATCCAGGAAGATGTCACATGCTGTGGAGCACCACACCCACAAAAAATAATCAATGGATCATATGTCTTAGTTTGGGGTGCTATACCAACCATAGATTGGGTGGCTTAAATGACAAATGGGTCCCTCTCACAGGTATTGAGGGGAGAAGTCTGAGATCAGGGTGCCAGCGGAGTCAGCTTCTTGGTGACAGCTCTTTTCCTGGTTTGCAGATGGATGCCTTCCTGCTATATCCTCAAATGGCAGAAAGAGAAATCATCTCTCTCTTGTCCATTCTTTTAAGGGCACTAATCTCTCATGAAGATTCCACCTTCATGACTGAATTGCCTCTTAAAGGCCCCACCTTCAAATGCCATCACAATTGAGATTAGAGCTTCAAGATTAGGAATTTTGACACGACTGTTCAGTCCATAGCACCATATATGTGAGGGCTTATTTCCGGCATGTCTGTTATATTCCAGTGGTCCATCTGCCCATCCTGATGCTAGTTTCAGGCTGTTTCTACTACAGTAGCCTTGCAGTAAGTTTCACAGTCCAGTGATACGAGCCCTCTAACTTTATTCTTCTTTTTCAAGATTGTTTTGGTTATTTGGGGCCATTTGCAATCCCAGATAAGCTTGAGGATTGGCTTTTCTATTCCTGCTTTTAAAAAAAAAACCTTGGGATTTTGATAGGGTTTGTTGAATCTGCAGATCATTTTAGGAAGCATTGACATCATAGCAATGTTACATCTTCCTATCCATGAACAAATGACGTTTTTTCTGTTTATTTAGATCTTTAATTTCTTCCAGCAATTTTTGTAGCTTTTGGCATACAAGTCCCTCTCCTCCTTGGTTAGATTTATTCTTCAGTATTTAGTTATTTTAAGTGCTAATGTAAGTGGCATTACTTTCCTAATGGCATTAGAATTTTTTAAAGCTCTCTAACAGATGCTTATATGCAGTTGGGGTAGCAAACCACTGTCTTAGTCAAAGCTTGACAGACGGAAGGAGATATTGCTCATACTCCCTGCTTCCATAGCTAGCAAGGACCTTCATCTTGAGTCATTGCTCAGTAACTTTTTTTAAATAATTATTTTATTGAAGTATAGTTGATTTATAATGTTGTGTATTTAATTTCTGGTATATAGCAAAGTAATTCGGAGAAGGCAGTGGCACCCCACTCCAGTACTCTTGCCTGGAAAATCCCATGGACGGAGGAGCCTGGTAGGCTGCAGTCCGTGGGGTCGCTAGGGGTCGGACACAACTGAGCAACTTCACTTTCACTTTTCACTTTCATGCATTGGAGAGGGAAATGGCAGCCTACTCCAGTGTTCTTGCCTGGAGAATCCCAGGGACAGGGGAGCCTCGTGGGCTGCTGTCTATGGGGGTCGCACAGAGTCGGACATGACTGAAGTGACTTAGCAGCAGCAGCAAAGTAATTCAGTTATACATATACATACATATAAATGCATACAATACATTTACATATATGCATATACTTTTATACTGTATATGTATAAATATACGTATATATGTATATACAGTATAAAAGGATAGCCTGGTGGGCTACAGCCCATGGGGATCTCAAAGAGTCCGACACGACCAAACAGCTAAGCACACACATACTGTGTGTGTGTGTGTATGTGTATGGGTTTCCCTGGTGGTTTAAATGGTAAAGAATCTGCCTGCAATACAGGAGACCTGGGTTCAATCTCTGGGTCAGGAAGATCCCCTGGAGAAGGGAATGGCAACCCACTCCACTCCAGTATTCTTGCCTGGAGAATTCTGTGGACAGAAGAGCCTGAACGACTATAGTCCATGAGGTTGCAAAGAGTTGGACACAACTGAGCAAATAAGCACACAAATACTGAGTGTGTGTGTGTATATATATATATATGTATGTATGTATGTATATATATATGGATGTGAGAGTTGGACTGTGAAGAAGGCTGAGCACCAAAGAATTGATGTTTTTGAACTGTGGTGTTGGAGAAGACTCTTGAGAGTCTCTTGGACTGCAAGGAGATCCAACCAGTTCATTCTGAGGATTTCTTTGGAAGGAATGATGCTAAAGCACTCCAGTACTTTGGCCACCTCATGTGAAGAGTTGACTCATTGGAAAAGACCCTGATGCTGGGAGGGATTGGGGGCAGGAGGAGAAGGGGACGACAGAGGATGAGGTGGCTGGATGGCATCACTGACTCGATGGAAGTGAGTCTGAGTGAACTCCGGGAGTTTGTGATGGACAGGGAGGCCTGGTGTGCTGCGATTCATGGGGTCACAAAGAGTCGGACACGACTGAGCAACTGATCTGAACTGAACTGATACTTTTTCAGATTCTTTTCCATTATAGTTTATCATGGGATATTGAATATAGTTCCCTGTGCTACACAGTAAGACCTTGTTGTTTATCCATTCTATATGTAATAGTTTGCACCTGCTAATCCCAAATTCCGAGTCCATCCATCCCCCATCCCTCCTCCCCCTTGGCAACCACAAGTCTGTTGTCAATGTCTGAGTCTGTTGTCTGTCTGTGAGTCTGTTGTCTGTCTGTGAGTCTGTTTTTGTTACATAGATATGTTCACGTGTGCCGCACTTTAGATTCCACATATAAGTGATATCATATGGTATTTGTCTTTGTCTGACTTACTTCATTCAGTACGATCATCTCTAGATCCATCCATCTTACTGCAAGTGGCGTTATTTCAATCTTTTTTAATGGCTGTCAGTAACTATTTTCTGGCACACGCATGTGTAGCTTCCTTCTTGGAAAATACATTTTAAAATTTGTTAGATTTCAAATAGGCTGCACCTGCATGCTGATGGTGGTCCTCTTCCTACGCCCTAACTTTTCTCACATTTCCATTTGTTTCCTGGAGGGATGGCCTGTTTATCACTGACTCCTCTGAAAGACTGGACTTATCCAGGAAAGTAGCTGACATTGGCTCCAGAGCATCTCCTACTGGGATGGGACTGGGGACCCACCCCCCTTCCTGAAAAACAACGATACTTGATTTCAACCAAATAGCACTGGCTGGGAAATGACCCCCTGGGCACAAATAGTAGCATTCAGACATGCAGAGTGTGGCTGGCTGATGGATGGGTCAGCTGGAGAAAGGAGGGGGTATGCTTTGATTGAGGAGACCAGCATAAACACCCCACGATGGTCATATATGCCGTCATCTGATTGTGCCCACCTTCCTTAACATTTATTATGTGCGCTCATTATGATTGGTATCCAGGGGCCTCCAGCCCCAGTCACTCACTCGGGGACAGGTGGCCTTCCGCTGCAGGGTTTCCGGTCAGAAATTCACAACAATGAGGACTCCAAGTTCACCAGCCCGATTGGCAGTGCTTTCTGAGAAACCCAACAGATGGGCTCTAATTGCAGACCTGTTGTGGGGACATTGTTAACAAACACACAAGTAGCTGTATACAGGGCTTTTTGGAACTGAATGTGACTTGGCAGCTGGGGATGGCGATCTAATTACCAACATCTGAGTTTCTTGTTTAATGAAGGGGAATGTGGAAAACGGGCATGCTAGAGGCAGCCGGGGGGTGAAGGCAGCCAGGACTGTGACTGCACTGCGCCTGCGCAGTCTCTGGGTGGCCAGGTGTCTTTGCGTCCACGAGGCACCTTCTCTCCCATCTCCCCGGAGTCCACACAGCACTTTTGGGAGAGAGGGTGGAATTCTTGGGATCCTTAGGTATCAACCATGGACCGTTAGAGAACAGCATAGTTGGGGGCATGCTGGTCCATTAATATCCATCAGATTTTTATTCTTAGATCATCAAGCTGACATTCCAGGAAAAATATACCATGTTTAACATATGGCTCCCTGTATCTCCATGCACAATGCTATTTAAACTTGAAATACGTTTGCCCCATTTTCACAATTCACACATTTCAAATAATACTTGTTCAGGCTTCTGTATACTTGCTTGTCCAAGTGCTATTCTAAGCACTTTACCTGATTAGCTCATTGACTCTTCTTTCTAAATTATTATTTTTCATTCTTGCTTTCTTGCTTTCAGGATCTTAGCTCCAAGACCAGGGACTGAACTCAGGCAGTGAGAGTGCTGAGTCCTAACCACTGGGCCACCAAGGAATTCCCTCTAAATTGTTTTTTAATTTTTAAAATTGTATTTCTTCTAACTCTATTGAGGTATGATTGACAAATAAAAATTGTATCTATTAAGGCTGTATGATGTGATTTTTTTCAAAGGTGTACCACATGATGATTTAATATATGTTGTGAAATGATCACAATAATCAAGGTAATAAACATATCCATCACCTCACATTGTGACCATTTTGTGTGTGTGTGTATGTCATGAGAACACTTAAGATCTATTTTCTTACCAGATTTCCAGTATACAAGATAAGTATTGTTAACTGTAATCAACAAGCTGTACATGAGATTCCAGAACTTATCTTATAAATGAAAGTTTGCACCCTTTAACCAGTATCTCCCCATTTCTCCCATTCCTCATTTAATCCTACAAGTAACCCTAAGACATAGATGGCATTCTTGCTTCCAGTTTACAGTGAAGAAACTGAGGTACAGAGAAGTTAGGTTACCTCTTGGGGAGAGATTGGCCTCAGGTTAGGTTCTAGCCCCAGGATGACTTATCTGATGTTAGTCATAACTGGCACTCAAGGAGGGCTTGGTGAGTCCCAGATACTGAGCTTTACAGGCTTGATCTCGGTTAGGCCTCCCAATATCTTTATAAGGTAGACACCTATCATTGTCTGTGAGACTTGGAACTGAGGGTCGGAAGACTGAGTAACACACTCAGGTCACAGAGCTCATGCTCGGCTGAGCTGGGATTCAAACTCGGAGTGCCTTCTCTGAGACTCACTGTCCTGTCACTTTATGAGAAAAGGATCTGAGATGTGGCATCACTGCAGAGGTTCTTTTTGTTTTTGAGGTCCTTAACCTTGTGGTCACAATGTCCATTTAAGAGGGTCCATGGAAGAAGCTGGGGTTTCCCAGGTGGTTCAGTGGTAAAGAATCTACCTGCTAATGCAGGAGACACAGGAGACGCAGATTCAACCCCTGGGTTGGGAAGATCCCTTGGAGAAGGGCATGGCAACCCACTCCAGTATTCTTGCCTGGAAATCCCATGAACAGGGGAGCCTGGTGGGCTACAGTCCATGGGTTTGCAAAAAACTGGACATGGTTGAGCAACTAACACTTTCACATTTCAGTTCAATTCTAACTTCAACAAAAGAGAAATAATTCACCCTAAGCAATATCAGAAAGGCACCATAGAATGTGATCAAAGAGCACGGATTCTAGAACCAGACTGTCTGAGTTCCAATCTTGATGCTTTCAGCAAACACAACTTCGCAACTCTGGGCAAGTCACACATTCTCTCTGCCTCACATTCTCTATCTGAAAAATGGGAATGAAGTAAATGAGCTAATACATGCAAAGCACTTGGAACAGTATCTGGCCGGAGTAAACTGTTGAGCAGGCGCAATCGATGTGGGCTAATGTTTCAGTTATCTACCATAATATGGCACATGCTAAACAAACACAAACCCAGCGGCTTAAAAGCCCATGGGTCTGCTGGGAGGACGGGTGATTCTGCTGGGCTGGGCCAGGCTCACTCAGGGGTCTCTGGTTGGCTGATAGGTCACCTGTGGATTGACTTTGTGGCCCTTGGCCATATCTGTTCACATCTTGGGAGCTGGTTGGCTATTGGTCGATCTAAGATGGCCTCCCTCTCTGCTCCATGTGGTCAGTAGGCTTGTTTAGGCACATGTCCTGGTGGTGGCTCTGTCCATGGAATTCTCCAGGCAAGAATACTGGAGGGGATTGCCATTTCCTTCTCCAGGGGATCTTCCTGACCCAGGGATCAAACCATGTCTCCTGCGTGGCAGGCACATGCTTTACCACTGAGCCACCAGGGAAGCTCCCAATCTGGAGACAGGGCCTTTAAAAAGATGATAATGAACCTAGAAATTATCAGACTGAGTGAAATAAGTCAGACAGAGAATGACTTTTATCATATGATATCACTTACATGCGGAATCTAGAAAAAAAAATTGTACAAATGAACTTATTTACAAAACAGACATAGAGTTACAGATGGTAGAAAACAAGCTTATAGTTACCAAGGGGGAAATGGGGGAGTGATAAATTGGGACATTAGGATTCACATAGACACACTACTATATATAAAACAGATAACTAATAAGGACCTACTGTATAGCACAGGGAACTCTACCCAATACTCTGTAATGGCCAATATGGGAAAAGAATCTAAAAAGGAGTGATATATGTTTAGGTATGGGGCTTCCCCGGTGGCTCAGTGGTAAAGAATCTGCCTGCAATGCAGGAGTTACAGGAGATGCAAGTTCATCCCTGTGTCTGGAAGATCCCCTGGAGAGCATGGCTACCTACTCTGGTATTCTTTCCTGGAGAATCCCATGAATAGCGGATCCTGGCAGGCTATAGTCCATATGGTTGCAAAGAGTCAGACTCGACTAAAGTGACTTAGCAAACACACGTATGTGTATAACTGATTAACTTGCTGTACAACTGAAACCAACACAACATTATAAATCAATTATACATTTTAAATCACTTTTGTAAATTAAAAAATCAATTTTTAAAATTTTAATTAAAAAAATTAAAAGATGATGAAGGTAAAATGAGGTCATATGGGTGGGGTCCTAATCCGTTATGACTGGTGTCTTTATAAAAAGAGGAGATCAGGACACAGATGTGTCCTGTGAGGACTCAGGCTGTCTACAAGGCAAGAAGAGAGGCCTCAAAAGAAACCAACCCTGCCCACACTTTAATCTTGGACTTCTGCCTTCCAGAAATATGCAAGAATACATTTCTGTTGTTGAAGCCCCTGGTCTATATGGTTCTTTGTTGTGGTGGCCCTACAAACTAATACAGATTTTGGCTGGGCAACAGACTTCACTTCTTGACATGAGGAGGTGCTGCAATAACATTGCAAATAACGTGTTCATAGAGAAGCGTGAAAAACTGGGGTCGTTTTTGCCATCAATTTACTGCCCCTAGGGATGAGTGTGAAGAGCTGAACTCATCAATATGGGAGAGAGAGAGTGATGGGTTAGAAATCAGGAAGCTTGGCTCTACTCCCAACTCTGACTTCATGGGGCCTTGGTTTCCTCATCTGTGTTGTGAGGGGGCAGGATCAGCTCTTGCTATGTTTTCCACAGCTCTGATATTTAGGGATCAAGTTCCTATGAAAAACCTAGACAGCATGTTAAAAAGTCAAAGCATCACATCGCTGACAAAGGTCCATCTAGTCAAAGCTATGGTTTTTCCAGTAGTCATGTACAGCTGTGAGAATTGGACCATAAAGAAGGCTGAGCACTGAAGAATTGATGCTTTTGAACTGTGGTGCTGGAGAAGCCACTTGAGAGCTTTGGACTGCAAGGAGATCAAACCAGACAATCCTAAAGGAAATCAACTCTGAGTATTCAATGGAAGGACTGATGCTGAAGCTGAAGCTCTAATACTTTGGCCACGTGATGCAAAGAGCTGACTTATTGGAAAAGACCCTGATGCTGAGAAAAATTATGGGCAAGAAGAGAAGGGGGTGACAGAAAATGAGATGCTTGGATGGCATCATTAACTCAATGGACATGAGTTTGAGCAAATTGTGGGAGATAGTGAAGGCCAGGGAAACTTTGCATGCTGCAGTTCACGGGGTTTCAAACAGTCAGACGCACTGAAAAACTGAACAACAACAAGCCCCCAGGCTCCTGCCCACCTCTTCAGTGTCTAAGGCTAAGTTTGAATCAGGAAAAGACACTCCTCCACTGGCCCTATGGGGATTTCACCCTCAACCGCACCAATAACCGCTTCCTACCCACGGACAGAGGGCACCTGTCCAGAAGCATTTACCTAACACTGCCTAACAAAGAGAAACCCAGCTCCAAAGCCATGAATAAAGGAAAAGCCAACAGTAGTATCTTTCCTGTTATCTCCTGCACTAGTCCCCATCCCCTCAGGAGGGCAACATAATTGAGTATGGATTTGGGGGAGTGTTGCTTGTGGCCTTTGGAGAATCTGGCTGACAGTAGCAATCAGAAGGGAAAACTCAGACAAGTAAGAATGAATGGGATCCCAGCAAACAAGAGCTATTAGAAGAGGAGGGGTAGCTATGCAGAGGAAACACTGGGCAAATCTGAAGCACAGCCATCAGGTGACTCGGATGAGATGAGCACCAGGTTATGAGAATTCCCCTAGTAAACATGGCAGAATCCTTGAGCTGGTAAATTGTGGATAGACGCAGTGAAACAGCCAGAACTTTTGAAAAAGCCATGAAGGAATGTCACAGATGCCTGAGAATCAACAAATCCCATAATATAATAATAAATCAACAATCCCATAATGATAACAAACTGTGTTCTTACTATCTGCCAGACACTGATGGATATATTTTAAGTGTATGGGTTCATTGCACCTTTACCAAAGTCCTGCGAGGTAAATACTGAAATCCTATTACCACTATTTCTATAGAAAAGGCAGAGAAACAAAGAAAAATTGACTGTCTCACCCAAGGTCTCATGGCTAATAAGGAATAGAGTTGTACTTGAACTTGGGCAGGTTGTGTCAAAAGCCCAGGACCTTAAATGTTTTTGTTAAATCGAGTCTCCGTATTTTCTGGAGCCTGGTATGTGAAGATGGAAAATGGCCCATTTTATAGATGAGGAAACTGAGGCCCAGAGGGGTCGTCCAGTGGCACAGTCGTCTGCACTCTACGCATCATGCTATGTTCTTTTCCGCTCGACAGTCTCGTCCTCTGAGTCTGTCTGATGAACTTTTACTTATTGGCCAAGATTCAGCTCAAGTGGCATCCTCTCTGGGAACCTTCTCTCGTCACCTCAGGCAAATCATGTTTTTCCTCTTTTGGCTCCCACAGAATTCAGCTTGTGTCCTTATTTGTGTGTTTTTCATATGCAGTAAGTATTTTCCTTTTTCTTCTCGGAATTCTTGAAAAAGTCAATTGCATAATGGGTACATTTTAAATATTCATGTTCCCATCAACTAGAATTTATGTTTGTTAGCATTTAGCCATATTAGTTACAAAAGTTTTTAAACAACTTGAACATAATAAATAAACTAGAGGTTTGTTTTTTTTTTAAATAAAAGATATAAAAAAAAATCACAGGTGAAGTTGAAGTACCACATCTGCAGTCCACTTTCCCTTCTTGCTCATTGGCATGAATCTGTTGAGCATTCTTAAGATCAGTTTTTAAATTCATATGTGTCTATTTACCAACGTGTGTGTGTGAAATGTAACATGCATTAAGAAAATAACCAAGAAATACATGTGTATAGGCGGACAAGTGGTTGATACCTACCACCAATGACAAAAAAAAAAAAAAAAACCACATTTCAAATACCCTAAAGACTCAATGCACTTCCTCCATGATTATAATCTTTCCTCTCCTTGATCACCAATAGATTCTTAGACAATGTAATATAGCTTTTCAAGATTTTGACCTTGGTGTAAATGGAATCACTCAGTAAATATTCTTTCTTGTCTTGCTGCTTAGGCATGATGTTGCAACTTTGAAATGGTATGTGTGCATAGTATACCATTGAATGACATACTTCAATTTATCCATTTGTCAAGGGATAGGCATTTGATCTCTTCCCAGTTTGCAGCAACTACAAGAACCTTGCTGTTTTGAGAGTTTTTGCCTATGTTTGCTGGTTTACATTGCACGTATTTTTCTAGGACATGTGCCTAGGGGAAGAATTGCTACATCAAAGGATGTGTATGACTCCGGTTGCGCTGGTGGTGGTTTAGTAGCTAAGTTGTGTCCAACTCTTTTGACCCCATGGACTGTAGCCCACCAGGCTCCTCTATCCATGGGATGTCCTAGGAGTGGGTTGCCATTTCTTCCTCCAGGGAATCTTGCCAACCCAGGGATCGAACCTGATCTGCTGCATTGCAGGTAGTCTCCTGCATTGCAGGCAGATTGTTTACCGACTGAGCCACCAGGGAAGATCCTGGCTGACACCAAATTGTTCTCAAAGACTCTGAATGCTTAACTATAATATCAAACTCCCTTACCAAAAGGATGTGTTGAAGAAATAAATGGGTTTTCCAAAAAGCAATACAATGACTACAAGGAGGAGGGGGGTGGCATTACCTAGTATCAGAGGCTGGGAATCTAAGCACCTGTCTACTGAAGGAGCATCTCTCTGCGGCACCTGAAGGCTGTGGACCCCGGAATGAGCTGAAATCAGCTTCCCTGGAGGGTTGTAAGGAACTCATCACACCCATCCAACTCTGACTGGATGGCATCTGCTGACAAAGCAGAAGAATAGATGTTTGCACTGATGTGGACTTTATCTCTTGACTGCTTCATTACATTCTACCCAGAGCAGCACTGACAAGCAGCAGCCAGAACACTGAGGGCTACCCAAGCTGCACTGGAGGGCCCCCGCCTCAGTTTCCTTTTTGCTTTTCAGAGACTCCTGGGGACTCAGAATTATCGCGGTGATCCAGATTCAAGGCCCTCTTGGGGGCGGCTCTAGTATATGCCCCTTCCACTTTTATCCCCAATATCCTCAAGAGGACCCCACCAGGGTCTCCCCGAATGACTGGGAAGCCCCTTCATTATTCTGCCCAATATGTCAGCAAGGGCTGTGTACAAATCCAAGGATTCTCTTGCCAAATGTACAGCCTGTTCCCCAGGCTTTCATGTTATAATGAAATGGAGAACAAGCAAGACATCTTAATATCCTATTCTACTAGAAAGTGAGATTTTCCCCCCTCCCTCTCTCTTAATAGATAAATTAATATCATCAAACATTCTGAAAAGATCCTCTGTGAAAACATCTCTCTTGCCAAAAAGAAAAGTTTATTATAAAACTGGAGAAATTTGTTTCAACTTGTAAAAAGCCCTGTGCTCAGTGGTGAATTTGGTTCCCCTCCCTTTTTTCCCCCTTCTTCAATTAATTTCACACTAATCCATTTCTTTATCAGGCATTGGAGTGAATGCGTGTGGAGTGAGTGATGATGATGAAGGGGCAATGGAGGTGTTTGGCTCTGTAATTTCATCCTTGAATTTTGTGATTACTAACAGGACAACTTTTTTAATTTGCTCTTTTGTCTGGATTCCCTGGCTGGCAATCTGCTTGGTGAGCTCGGCTTTTTAATCAATCACCTAGATAATCAAATGTCACTGGCTATCTGCTCCGTGTAATTACTTTTGCAATTAAAAATCAACCTCAAGTTGCCTCATCTAATTAGAGGGATGGGCAGATTTTCATCTAGATTGATTTTTTAATAAATATTGACTTAAAATGCCATAATCGCATCATATTCTTTCATTTTCTTTGTACCAAAAATCAAACAAATGGAAGAATTGGCAAGCAGAAGGAATCGTGGGACTTCAAAGGCTTCTGCTGGTTCAGACGCACAGAACTGCTGTACAGAAGCCCAGCTTAGCCCGCCTGGTAACAATACTCAAAAGCTTCCACCTTCGATTGGGAAAAAGAACAAAGCAATCCAACGATTATGCTTCACACTAACATTGTTGCAAGCCCACAATTCTAAGGGCTTCTAATTTCATTTGTCGTGCTGCCAGGGACAATCATTTCTATCAATATTATTATTTCTTTAAAGCAATCCCTTACATGCTGCCAAAATTTTTAGTCATTAGCAGGAATATATACATAGGAATACACACACACACGTGTATGTATATATATACACATTGTGCTCGGACCACCACTGTGAATTTTCTTAAACATACAAATGCCACTACAGGCAGATAATTTTCTCATCTTTGCTGTCTTGGATCTTTTACGTATTGTAATTAAAACATTGTCAATAACACACTTCATTGCTTTTTGGTTGTCGTAGATGATGTTAAACATGGCAAATCCACAGCCTGGTAAGGGGATTACCTACAAGAAAATAACACACTTTGCTCAGAGAGCAATTGTCCTAAAAATGAAATGTAATGGTATCTTGTATGCCTGCTTTAAAAAAAAAAAAATCATGTCAGTGACCCTGACAGAATTCCATTTAAACCTCGGCTGACTGGGGGCATGATGAAGAAGGAGCAATGCTTCCAGCATTTCTGCTTTATTCCATCACAAAGAAGGGACTTCTGCCTTCTTGCAAGTTCACATTACCAGGGAGGAATAGTGAGTTGGAATCGCCCACGTCTGCCTGCACAATTCACACTAAGAAGAGGGGGGAAAGAGCCACAGCCAAGGAACATCAAACTTTCAGCTCTTATTGGTGGCCAAACAAACAGAGGGGTGAGGACAGACCAAAACACCAGAGCCAAGGGCAATGAAAAGGAGAGCAGTGTCACGCTCCGGGCTCCCTCCCCGAGGCGGAGAAGACCTGCTTGTAGGGATGGTTTGCTGCAATGGCAGCCATGCCACCCAAGTGAAGTTCAAGTCACCATTTCCCCAAAGGATAGTTCATGGTCCCCAAAAACTTGACTCTGAAATGAGGGGCTCTGTGGTCAAACTGGGCTTCCCTGGTGGTTCAAATGGTAAGGAATCTGCCTGCAATGTGGGAGACCTGGGTTTAGTTCCTGGGTCTGGAAGATTCCCCTGGACGAGGGCATAGTAACCTACTCCGATATTCCTGGGCTTCCCTAATCACTTTTAAAAAGAAAGAAACCACGATGTTTTCTGCCTCCTTGCTGGAGAGAAATAACACACATTATTCTTGAACGTCTCCAAGAAGTCTTTCCATAAGCCTGTTTGGCTCAGAATTCATCAAATTTATTTTTCCTTGGATTGTTCCAATCTATCTATCTATCTTTATATCTACTCTCTATCTATCATTTATTTCTTTAGAGGATACCATGTGGAAACACTCTCTCAGTGCACACTTTGGGAAGCGATGGTATTTTACACCACATAAAGAATCTCATTTTTCCACACCATCAGCCTCTCTGGGGGCAAACCTTGTCTTCTAGATGCGTCACTGATTATGTTTTCTAAGTGCAAAGTGATGTCTGGCATGTCGGAGTGTGCTTATGGCCATCTCCAGTGACCTGCTGCAAATGAGGAAGGCAATGGGGGGTGGGAGGTCCTGGGATCATAGTAACTAGGTATCATCTGTGGTTCTTGCCAGAGGGAAATTCTGTAGGCCTGTGCTCTGACACCATAATGCTCTGTGCAGGTGGAAAGAGTTGCTCGAGTGCCCAGTGCGGTATGCAGGGAGGTTGAAATTCCACCAAAAGTTTGAGAAAGTAATAGAAAGAGGAAAGGGGAAAGGGTGGGAGTGAGACTTGTTGATAATTATTGAACATATACCCTACGGGAGGCACTGGGTTGAACATTCTTTCTACCTGTCCTTTTTCATTTAATCATCCTAACAACTCTGTGAATCCAGCATGGTTTGTATTATTCTTCTTCCCATTACACAGACGAGGAAATGGAGGCTTCAAAAAACAGAGCCGGTGAGAGGCAACAGAGCCGGGAATGGGCAGAGTTTAGACCCGGACCCGTGTCTGGAAGCCATCAAATACTTGAGGCTCTGGACCAATTTCACCTTCTAGGAGTCAGCCTGTGGACAAGAGGTGGGGGCTGCTGACATGGGGGAGGGATAGCACTGTTGAGGAAGAAACATCCTTGTAGGGAGGATCAGCTCTTTGTGGCCATAAAAATTCTGTGTTAGAAGACACTCCAAAAATGTCTTGAAGAATAAGCATTTCTTAAGCTTCCGAGTCTGCTGGTTGATAGGGAGTTTCTTTAGCTTTCAGCTGGCCCAAGTCATGAGTATAGTGTCAGCTATGGGTTGGCTAAGGGGTAATGGTAATCGGGGCTGGCTCTCTCCCTGGTTTCAGAGTAGACTGGTTGTTGTGGGTCTAGGATGACTTTGCCTGGGACAACTGGAGTTCTGGGCTCGGTTCTATGAGTCACATCTTCTAACAGGTTGGCCTGGGTGTGTTCTCGTGTGGAAGACAGAGGGGCAGGAGGGGAAGAGAAGATGTACAAACACCTTTCAAGCCCCTGCTTGCCTTGTGTTTATTAACATTTTAGTGACCAAGGTGAGTCATACAGAGTTCAAGGGCAGGCACTGCAAGGTTACAGAGCCCAGAGCAAGGATCCAGGGATGGTGAAGGTTCACAAGGGACAAGTGACTAGCTGCAAAGCTACAGTTTACCAGAGTGCACCTCATCAGACCATGCGGTGCAGGATGCATCATCCATGCCATGCCAAGCTCCCAGCCCTTTCTTCCTGGGCTGCTGGGGGATTGGGTACCATGTACCAGTGGATGAGGGATTCCCTCTTCCAGAAAGGTCAGTCAGTAGTTGGAGACTCTTCCCACCCAAGTGACTTACACACCTCTCTCAATGAAAACCAGAGAGAGTTCTTGCAAACAGGCCAGGTGGACAGGTGACTGGCAATCTGCTTTTCACACTGGCCCTATGTTAGTGTTGGGTTGGTAGCCAAGCCCCAATTCCAGGTCTTCACAACAGGCGCCCTCAGGACCCAGAGTGAAGTTCTGGAGATGTAAGAAGCCCAGGGTTCAAACTCAGATGCCAGAAGGAACACTGAATAAATACAATTGCATTCTTTCAACACAGGTATGCTTTTGTTTGTGTATAAAATACACAGAAATCTTCTTTAATTCAACATGGAAACATGCTCTCTACTCTCTTTTTTTCTTAAAATGTGATCCTTTGTTAAATATGATTTTGTTTCCTGCTTTTGTTGTCATCATGGTTACAGAGGTATATTTCCTTTAAGAAGAAAACACTAACCAACAATATCAATGGGGACACAGGACCATTTTTAGTTGGTCTTGGCGTTGGACATTGATAGGAAGTGGTGGAGACTGCAGTAAACTGGAAAAGTACTCTGTTCATCTGAACAACGCATGGCATCTGCTTCTTCACTCCAGCTACCACTGGCTGGGTGGGAATGTGGGTGCCATCTCTCATGGCTTTATTTTCAAAAGTAGCTGGAAACCTAGATTTTGATGTGCTCTTGAATGGTGGTTCTCTGTTCAAGAAAGAGACATGCAGACCAAAGAAAACTCACCCGTGGGTTGGATCTAGCCATAGGTCACTGGTTTTCAATCTCTTGTCTAGGCTAATGACCACATTGCATAGATAGGGAAACGGAGACCCAGAGACGGGAAGGGACTTGCCTGAGATCACAAACAGTCCATTACAAAGATTAAACCAGTGTCAGCCTTACAGTCTGGCCTTTGATACTTTCCCAGTCTTAGATTCTGGTGGATCTGTCCTCTCTTATGCAGCTGTATTATAGCATCTTCTCTTACTCTGGGTTTAACTTTTAGTCGTTTGTTAGAGGGAGCTTTCTGAGGGCAAGTACCATGGGGATTTTGTCTGGGATCCCTAGAACCTAGTAAAACAGCTAGCACATAATAAGTGCTCATTACACATTTAGGGAACAAATAGAGATATAATCAAGAGAATCATGAATGAAGTGTGAGAATAAAATAGCAAATCCTATTTATCCAGCCAGTATTCTTCACCCACACACTATCATCAGGGCTTTTGCAAAAGGTGAAAAAGAGAAATAAGAAATAGCAGAGCAGAGAGGTTGAGAGAATGGCAGTCTTGGGGTCAAATGTCATAGCTACGTGATCCCAGGCAAGACATTGATGCTCGAATGTTCCTATCTATAAAAATGGGTTCATAATGGCACCAACATCAAGTGGACTGTGCGGACCATGCAGAATAATGTACCTAATTAGCACGGTGCCCCCATGTAGCCGGTGCTCACTAAATACTCTCTAGTATTATTACTAAAAATGCAGCTGGGCTTCCCTGGTGGCTCAGTGATTAAGACTCTGCTCGCCAATGCCAGGGACATGGGTTTGATTCCTGATCTGGGATCACTGATCCCACATGCGGCAGAGCAACTCAGCCTGTGCGCCACAACTACTGCGCCTGCGCTCTAGACCCCAGGCCCTGAAACTACGGAAGCCGGAGTCCCCTGGAGTCAGCGCTCCGCAACCAGAGAAGCCACTGCAGTGAGAGGCCCGCGCACCGCAACTAGAGAAAGCCCACGCGGCAACAAAGACCTAGAGCAGCCAAAAGAAACCAAAAAATTTAAAATAAATTAAAAAAAGAGAGAGAGAGAAGCTAAATGGCTCTTTCTCCTTTAGCAATTCCCAGACCGCTGCCTACCTTGCCACAGATAAAGTGACAGCAGCGATCAGGCAGAATTCGGAAGCCAGTGGGGGGCTGTGGCAGGAACTCAGGGCCTGGGGCCACCAGCCCTGCCTCTGGTGCTCTCAACTTTCTCTGTCCTACCCCTGCTTTGAAGTCAGACTCCTTGGGAAATCAGTAGCCTCCTCGGCAGCCAGGGATGCAGAGACATGCTGCCGTGACTTGCTCAATGGAGCTTTTCCTGCGTGAGCCTCAGTAAACACGTCCTGAGGGTCTCCAAACTCAGTCTCGGCTCCGGCCTGAGCATCAGCAGGCAGAAGGGGCCGCAGAAGTGGGATCCTTTATACGTCTTCATCTCTCTCCTCTCCAGGAAAACAGGCAGCCACAGCTGGGTCTCAGTTGTCCATTCCGGCTGAGCCTGAGATCATTCTAGAGACAGCCAGCCCGCCGACCACGTAAGCCATCATGTGCTGAGGCAAGCGGTCTCTGGAAACTGACACATTCTAATTTAGGTGTTGGGGCTGCTTAGAAAAACGTTCTCTTTCCAAATTCAATTATGGCTTTTTAATCATCATTATTATGATCATCATCATTATTATTATTGTTCTCGTTGCCGTATTATATACAGTAAGGCAATCCCCCAAGTTGAATTTATGACCGAATAAATGCACCGGCAAAGAAGAAGAATGACCCTGTTTTTCTCAGTATAATATTTTAGTTGCGTTTGCATTTGGAGGAGGATTTGTGGTGAGCGGAGGGATTAAATCCCATGAAATCATTATACAAATTTCCAAATGTCAAGTACTCTGATAGAGATTATGATTTTATCTTCTTATTTTGACAGGAAAGCGTGTGTGGCCACCTCTGTTCTAGAACAAGCGAATCAGGGAGGCCAGGGGAGACCAAATAAAGATAGAGAAGCTTGCAAGTTTCCTGAGCGGCTGTCTTTTTTATTCTGCTCGCTTGTAGGACAGACCGTAATAGACATTTTCCTTTGCACAAAATAATAAGAGCAGTACTTATCGCACGGTGCCTCCAGCCAGTGGCAAAAGGAAATTAGAAAAGTCCAATGAAGCTGAGAAGTAATTAATCATCATACAGTGGGGCCTGTCAAATCAGAAGGGTCCTTCCAGCTGATAATGCTCCCCAACTCAATTTAGACTGATAGAAATTAGAATTTTTTTTTTCCTCTGGCAAAAACAAAAAGACCAGAGTTAGCACAAATGTGGCCAACTGCTGGCTTTCCTGACTGCCTGACCCATTTATAGCGATGTTTGCATCGAGTTTAACTCACGCCAAAATTGAAGCAACATCGTTTCTTCCTCTAGGCAAAGGGAAATCATAACAATACTGTTTTAAGACTTTTCCCCTCTCTCCTCCCCTCCATCCCCACCCTATAGCCTTAGCTGTAGAAGAAAAATTAAAGTTTGGGTCTATTGATCAAGTTAGTGGATCTCCCCATAGAGCTGTCGGGGTTGGTTGGTGGGGGGTGGGAAGCATTTCCCAAGGTCTATAATGAGTCTGGACTCTTTGGAGATCAAGTGAAATAAAATGGGTTCAATAGGAGCCACTGAGGACTTCTAGTGAAGGGGAGTGGGATAACAAGGTGCTTTCAGAGATTCTCGAGCCCCCCCGGCACAGGGGAGCGGGGAGGGGGAAGGCAAGATGGTACTGACTCAAGAAAAGACATCTGCCTGTTGGAACAAACTATGCCACTTGTCCATAGTGGAGTGCTCCCCACCCAGTCTCATGTCCCCATGCTCTAAGGGGAAAGTAATACTCCCATTGCTTCCTTCAGCTGCCGCCTGGAGATAGGGGCTTCAAGACTCTAGGGCAGGGATCTTGAACCCAAATGTCCACAGGGACCAGGAAGGAAAGAAGCTGACTGAAGCTGGCAGAGTAGACAATAGAGATTAGTGGGGACTGTGGCCAGTTGGATCTTGTTCTGCCTTTCCCGAAGGGAGCATTCTCTGCTGGGTTCCAGGCAGTCACTGTTGAGGGGCGATTCACACATTATATTGCCAGATCTTCTGACTGGCCACAAGAAGCCCTGCATCTAGAATTCAAGATAAAATCTTCCAGCTTTTAAATACAGGCAACTAAATTTTTTAAAGTGTATGAGTGTAGGGATTTCCTTGGTGGTCTGTTTAGTTAAGAATCTGCCTGGCAATGCAGGGGACGTGGGTTTGATCCCTGGTCAGGGAACTAAGATCCCACAGGCTGCAGAGCAACTAAGCCAGCACGCCTACAAATACTGAGCCTGCTCCACAACTAGAGAGTCTATGTGCCAGTGTGAAAGATCTTGCATGAAGCAGCAAAGATCCCGCCTGCCACAACTAAGACCCAATGCAGCCAAATAAATATTAAAATAAATACATGACTAAAACGTGTGAGTGTGTCCACCATCTCCAACTATTTGTGGCTTTGGATCATAGAGAGGGGAAGGTCCTATAAAATGCTATATTTCAGAAAAGGCTGTGGGTCCCACAGTCCCACACACCAGGATTTCCATCCTGGCCTCACTGTCATCAGTCATGTGTTCCAAATCAAGCGACTCCCCTTCTCTGAGTTTCAGTTTCCTCATCTGTCGAAGGTGGAGAATCATCAACGTCTACTCTGTTGTTGTTGTTGTTTAGTTATTCAGTGTCCGACTCCTTGGCAGCCCCAGGGACTGTAGCCCACCAGGCTTCTCTGTCCATGGGATTTCCCAGGCAAGAACACTGGAGTGGGTTGCCGTTTCCTCCTCCAGGGGATCTTCTCAACCCAGAGACTGACCCCGGGACTCCTGCATCTCCTGCATTGGCAGGCAGATTCTTTACCACTGAGCCATCTGGGAAGCCCACCTACCTTGTACATTGGCTAAAAATGCAGAGTACCACTGCAGCTTCTGGAACACTTCAGTATCCAGCAAAGGACAGCTAATTGGATCATCACAGTGTACCACTCAAAATGCATCCATTTCAACAGATCTGCCCCTGATCACACCTGTCCCCTCTGCCTGCCCCAGATGCCCTGTCTTCTCAATGCTTACACACACCTCTTGTCATCTCCTTACATGGAACTTGTCGTATGACACTTAGTAACTTCCTCCCACTGGAGAGGCCAAGCAGAAATTCACCAAGTTTTCAGAATCATAGAATTTCAGGCTGTACTCTTGCTGCTCAAAACAAACACATGCTTATCCAGCAAAGCAAGCCCTTTATTATGTAGGAAATACAACCGTCACGCCCTGTGCTCATATGACTGCCTAGTAGCTGCTCCATCTTGCTCATCATTTGAGGTCTGTGGGTACAAATTAATTGAGAGGATAACTTGATGACTGAGAGGGAGATAATCTCTTGTAAGTGGTATTTACTTCTAGAACTTTGGAAAAGTTCTCAGGGGTCCCTGTTGTTTTCACTCCCCTCACAGCTGATGGCAGAGAAAGCACCACGTGGCTGACATCCACAATGGCAAACAACCACAGCCAAGTCATCTCCGTTATCCCTTCTACTCTTGTTGCCTCTAACTGTGACAATGCTGCGTGATTCAGTCCTTCCATCTCCTTTGACAGATGAAGAAAACAAGGCTCAGAGAGGTAAAATGACTTGCTGAGCACACACAGTTTGAGTGTACCAGAACCAGGTTTTACTGCCTTCAAAACTCATCTGTTGGGACTTCTCTGGTAGTCCAGTGGCTAAGACTCCATGCTCCTAATGCAGCGGACCTGAGTTTGATCCCAGGTGGGGGATCTAGAGCCCACATGCTGCAACTAAGAGTTTCCATGTCACAACTAAAGATCCTGCATGATGCAATGAAGATCAAAGATCCTGTGTGCTGCACCTAAAACCTGGCATGGCCAAGTAAATAAATAGAATATTAAAAAAAAAAACTCATCTGTTGTTCTACATTGGCAAGAGTACCCTGGTTTTCCTTTCCCTTCTCTTGGCTTTCTTCTACGCTCCAGCTCATTTATTCATTCAATTCATTTTTTAAATTAAAACATATTTGACACATAATATTGTGTAAATTTAAGGTGTACAGCAGGTTAATTTGATCCATTTATATTGGAGAAGGAAATGGCAACCCACTCCAGTACTCTTGCCTGGAAAATCCCATGGACAGAGGAGCCTGGTAGGCTATAGTCCATGGGGTCGCAAAGATTTGATCCGTTTATATAGTGTTATGTTATTGCCACTGTAGCTATAACTAGAGCCTCTATTTGTGCCATAATTATCATTTCTTTTTTAATGGTTGGAATAAATAAGTTCTAGCCTCTTAACAAGTTTGATGATTATAATGTAGTATTTTCACTAATATTTACTCTACTGTGCTTAAGATCTCTAGGGTTTGTTTACTACTTACTGCAAGTTTGTATCCTTAAACCACATCTGCCCTATGCTCCCACCCCCATGCCCTGTCGACCACCATTTTTCTCTGTTTCTATGAGTTTGGCTTTTTTAGATTCCACACATGAGTGATATCATACAGTACTTCTCTTTGTCTGACTTACCTCACTTAGCCTGATGCACTCAAGGTCCATTCATGTTGTCTCATTTGGCAAATTTCCTTGGTTCTCACGGCTGAGTAATATTCCATTGTTGATGTACACAGCACATCCTCTTTATCTATTCACTCCCAATGGCCACTTAGACTCTTTCCACATGTTGGCTTTTATGAATAATGCTGCAATGAATATGGGAGTGCTGATAGCTGTTCCATATCCAGCTTTCATTTTCTTTGGAGATACACCCAGAAGTGGGATTGCTGGATCGTCACAACATTTTATAGTGTGCCTACTGTGTGCCAGGCTTCTCCTTCAATTCAGTCAGTTCAATCAATCAGTTGTGTTCAGCTCTTTGCAACCCCATGGACACTAGGCTTCCCTGTCCATCACCAACTCCCAGAGCCTGCTCAAACTCATGTCCATAGAGCTAATGATGCCATCCAAACATCTCATCCTCTGTCGTCCCCTTCACCTCCTGCCCTCAATCTTTTCCAGCATCAGGGTCTTTTCCAATGAGTTAGCTCTTCTCATCAGGTGGCCAGAGTACTGGATCTTCAGCTTTAGCATCAGTCCTTCCATTCGGGTGTCTTGATATGGTTTCCAGCAACACTGTCAAATGGACTGTGTCTGCTGTGACACTTGACAACAAGCCTAGGGAGCCAAGCATCCCCATTTCCTTATCTCACCATGCACCTGGTTGTACAGTCCCTCTGCTCAGAGACTCAGTTCCTTTTGTTTCCTGGCCATCCCCTAGGGTTGGGGTCAGCAAACTCTCCCTAAAGGGCAGATCATAAATATGTTTGGGTTGCTGGTCATAACGTCTCTGTTACAACAACTCAGCTCTGGGGCTGTGGCCCAAAAGCAAACCTAGGCAGCGCTCACATGACAGGTGTGGCCAGAATCAGCCCACTTTGGGCTGGATCTGGGGCAGAGGTCATTGGCCCTGCCTCAGGGGATTGTCACCCTCTGCTGGGTCTTTGCCTTGTCCAGATTCCAGCCAGTCTTGAAGGGGCAAGAGAACATGCAGGAAAGTAGCCCACGTGACTTAGCTCACATTTTATAGGAAAAAACTTAAGGGGCCCTGATCAATTGCAAGGGAGTCTGGGTCATTATAGACCAGCCAGGCCAAAGAAGAAAATGGATTTTGTGGGTGCAGGCAGTTTCCGCCACAAACCTTAATCAAAGCAAGGGAAGCTGCATGGATAGTGGTTCTCTTTCCTCAGAGAAACCTTTGCTGTTACCCTGCTTATTTAACTTATATGCAGAGTACATCATGAGAAATGCTGGGCTGGATGAAGCACAAGCTGGAATCAAGATTGCTGGGAGAAATATCAATAACCTCAGATATGCAGATGACACCACCCTTATGGAAGAGAACAAAGAAGAACTAAAGAGCCTCTTGATGAGAGGAGAGTGAAAAAGCAGACTTAAAACTCAACATTCAGAAAACTAAGATCATGGCTTTGGATCCCATCACTTCATGCAAATAGATGGGGAAACAGTGGAAAAAGTGACAGACTTTATTTTAAGGGGCTTCAAAATCACTGCAGGTGGTGACTGCAGCCATGAAATTAAAAGACGCTTGCTCCTTGGAAGGAAAGCTATGACCTACCTAGACAGCATATTAAAAAGAAGAGACATTACTCTGCCAACAAAGGTCCATCTAGTTAAAGCTATGGTTTTTCCAGTAGTCATGTATGGATGTGAGAGTTGGACTATAAAGAAAGCTGAGTGCCGAAGAACTGATGCTTTTGAACCGTGGTGTGGAGAAGACTCTCAAGAGTCTTGAGATCCAACCAGTCCATCCTAAAGGAAATCAGTCCTGAATATCCATTGGAAGGACTGATGCTGAAGCTGAAACTCTAATACTTTGGCCACCTGATGCGAAGAACTGACTCATTTGAAAAGACACTGATGCTGGGAAAGATTGAAGGCAGGGGGAGAAGGGGATGACAGAGGATGAGATGGTTAGATGGCATCACTAACTCTATGGACATGAGTTTGAACAGGCTCTGGGAGTTGGTGATGGACAAGGAAGTCTGGCGTGCTGCAGTCCATGGGTTCACAAAGAGTCGGGCATGACTGAGCAACTGAACTGACTGAACTGAACCCTTTATCCCAAGATCTGCGTGGTGTTCAGGAAACCCATTTGGAGGTTGCAGGTGTTTCAGTGCAGTTGTCATTTAAGAAATCCTTTTGATTCTGATATCTGAGCTGCAAATTGCATCCCGAAAGATTTTCATCTTACTAAATGTCCTTTCAAAAAGCTAACTACCAGGAATTTCCCTGGTGGTCCAGTGGTTAAGAATTCTGGCTTCCACTTTGCGGGACAAGGGTTTGCTCCATGATCAGGGAATTAAGATCCTGCATTTCAAGCAATGCTGCCAAAAAAACAAACAAACAAAAAACCCCAGCCAACTACCCTTGAGCATTTAGGAAGAAAAGCAATGTTCAAAATTTCCATTTGTATACCACCCATGAGAGATGCACCCTGCTTCTTTCATATTCAGTTTGTCTGTTCTCAAGCTGCAGAAAAGACTCCAGAGAGCCCCGAGAAGATACTTTGTGTTCTTTGCTCCAGCATCCTGGGTCAGCCACCTCTACTGGCTCTGCCTCTCTGAGAAATGGGCGCAGGGCTTTCCTCTAATCTCCTGATGGCCTGGTAAGGGGAAGCAACAGTCCCTCCAATCTGCCCTGGACCTGTCAGGGGATCTGGAGGCCTCAGGGTGGACCCATAACAGAGAGGGGAGGACTTTGGGTCCTATTTCCTGCTAGCCTTATCATGTGGCCCAGGAGAGCTGGGTGGGTTCCAGCCTTCTCTCACAAGGGGCACAGAGTGGCCAGGAGATGATTACATTCCCTCCCAGTGATAAGACCTGTATCACCGAAAGCTCTCAACAGGGCCAGATGGATCAGCCTAATCACAGCATCTCCACATGTTTGAGATAGTTCCACCAGATAGACCCTCCATCCTTGAGTGCTGGGGGATGGAGAGGCATCAGTGTCGGCTTCTTGAGCTCAGGGCAACAGACCCACTGTCTTCTTCCCTCATCTGTCCTGGAGAGGATGAGGGGCCCTACTTCACCTGTGGGAAATCTGGTCGGTGAAGGGGCTCACATCCTTGTTGTGGAGCTATGTGTCCAAGGTCTCTCAGTGGAAGACAACTCTTTTGGAGACCAGAGGTGATGCCGTGAAAACCATCTCAAAGCTTCCTGCACGTTAATGTGAAAGTGAAAGTCGTTCAGTCGTGTCTGACTCTTTGCAATCCCACGGACTGTAGTCAATCAGGCTCCTCTGTCCATGGAATCCTCCAGGCAAGCATAGTGGAGTGGGTTGCCATTCCCTTCTCCAAGGGATCTTCCTGACCTGGGGATCTGTCAGAGAACTGACTGAAACTTAGGGTGTACTTTGTACCAAGGCCCATTCTGAATTTTAGTTCCTAGAAAAACCCCATGGGCTGTTATTGTTCCCATTTTGCTGATGAGAAAACTGAGGCACAGAGATGTTATGCAAATTGCCTAAAATCATATAGCCAGGACCCACTCAGACCGGAAGTCAAACCCAGGCTCTGAGTCTGGGCTCTTAGCCACCAGACTCTTACTATTTCTTGATACATGAACTTAAAGCCTACAGCAAAAATACGGTCAATCTATTTGATTTTTCTTTTGTTATCTTCAAGCGGCTGCAGGAAAAGGAAGGAAGGCAGGGAAGAAAAGGGGAAAGGAAGGGAGGACTGAGAAGGGGAGGGGAGGAGAGAGGGGATCCAGGAAGTGAGCAAGAGAGGAATAACCAGCTAGAGGGAGAAGTCAGCCCGCCTGAGAGTGAACTGCCCTCCTACACTGCTGAAATCTACATTTTCTGCTGGTTTATTTACAGATCGGGTGTTAGATCCTAATAAATGGGAGGATTTTTAAAAGGTCCTCAGGATAGCAGAGCCAAGCTAAGCAAACGGCTTGGGCTCGTGTACACAGCGAGGTGAGATAAAAGGCCCTCGCCGCCCGGGACCACTCCAGCCCCTTATCAGCCACTGGCCCTCTGTGGGGTTTAGAAAGCCCAAGTGGGAGGTACTGGCGGAGAGTTCAAAGTCATTTTTCGAGCAGATATCGCAATCAAAAGTTTGTCTATCTGTTGAAATATTTAGGAGAACAAGATATCGCTTTGACC
Source organism: Bos mutus (assembly GCF_027580195.1). Taxonomy (NCBI): domain Eukaryota; kingdom Metazoa; phylum Chordata; class Mammalia; order Artiodactyla; family Bovidae; genus Bos; species Bos mutus. The sequence goes on along the minus strand of NC_091634.1, from coordinate 39,667,957 downwards.
CGCCTACACCTGGGACATTTCTGAATGCTGTTAAGATGTGTTTTAAGCTTGTTTGTAGTCTTAATCTCTAATGGGCTTCTGCATTTTTCAAAGGGTAGAATTTGGCACAACAAAACCAAACCAAAAAAAAAAAAAAAGAATTTCTCCATCAAGAGAGGTGTGTTTGGTAACCTTAGCTGTTCCCATGCCTTCTGGAAATCAAAAGAGAAAAAGGTGTATGACCAGATCTTAACCCCACAGTGGTAGCAGAGGTATGCAGCTGCCTTTCTTAACCCAAAATGTTACTTTATAGAGCTGAAGCCACACCCTGACTTCCCAGACACTGGTCCTTAAAAGAGATGGAGAACCTAGATGTGGCACTTCAAGTTCATGGTGAACTTGGTTTTGTCCTGGGACCCTGGATGTTTGCAGGCCAAAGAGGACTCGTTTGAAGAATGCATGGATGATGCTGCAGAAGAAAATGAATCTAGTAATTTAAGGAACAGGGCTTCCCAGGTGGCACTAGTGGTAAAGAACCCACCTGCTCATGCAGGACATGCAGGAGATGTGAGTTCCATCTCTGGGTTGGGAAGATCCCCCTGGAGGAGGGCCTGGCTACCCACTCCAGTATTCTTGCCTGGAGAATTCCATGGACAGAGAAAGCTGGTGGGCTACAGTCCATAAGATCTTAAAGAGTTGGGGCACTACTGAAGTGCCTGAGCACAAATTTAAAGAAGGGAGAGAGTTTGGGGCACAGAAACCCTTAGTTAAAAATGGGATATCTTGACTTCCACTTTCTCCCAAACCAGGCTGTCTGGAGCTCCCTTGTTCATGTTCCTTATAATCCTACTGGAACAGTGCTGCTGCTGCTGCTAAGTCGCTTCAGTCGTGTCCGACTCTGTGGGACCCCATAGACGGCAGCCCACCAGGCTTCCCCTGTCCCTGGGGTTCTCCAGGCAAGAACACTGGAGTGGGTTGCCATTTCCTTCTCCAGTGCGTGAAAGTGAAAAGTGAAAGTGAAGTCGCTCAGTCGTGTCCGACTCTAGCAACCCCATGGACTGCAGCCTACCAGGCTCCTCCGTCCATGGGATTTTCCAGGCAAGAGTACTGGAGTGGAGTGCCATTGCCTTCTCCGACTGGAACAGTAAGATGGAGTTAACACTGTCTCCTTAACAGACTTCTTCATGAGCTCCAGAGATGACAGAGAATGTATGTAAGATGTCCTCACATGCTTGGCATATAGAAGGAGCATACTGCATGGTGACCAAAAGGGAGAAAAAAAAAAAGTTAGCCCCTCATCAGTCATCAAGATGACTTATATATGTTCCCCCAAATATATGGCTTCTTCCAGTTTTACTGGCGGAAGAGGACTCAGTTCTAACCTTCTAAGGCTAGTAAAGAAGTCCATGGTCTCCAGGGCTGCTTTTTTGGGTGCAGGCTGGTGGTGGGGAAGGGGAGCTCCAAAAGGCTGACTCAGTTGATTCTGTGGAGACCCCTGCTGCCTAGAGGGGTGAATCAAGGGCCACCTGTTCTCTCCCCAAGCCATGAACCAAAAAAGAGAGAACCCAGTCCTTGACCTTCACATTCCCATGGTGAGTCTTGACTCAGAGCAGGTGTAAAAGTCATTAGGAAAGTCAGCAAGCATCATTCAAGATGGTAAGCCATCACTGGCCATGGTCTGTCCACATGGTAGTGATACCAGCAAGTCAGTCATGGATCACAGGCTACTGCTCACCACCATCATCTCCATTGCTTGTGTTTCTCTGGATTTATCCTGTTACAGTTGGTATGTTTCCAGGTCCTGGGCACTCATCTATAAAATGGGGTTAACCACTGTTTATACTACCTCATAGGATTTCTCTGTAAGGTAATCATAGCAACAATGTTTCATTAATAGAATATTTACTACCTTCCCAGCACTGTGTTACTATTTACCATTTCATTTCAACTTTGTTAGTAAGCAAATAGTTGCAGATGAAAACTGCTACATGATACCATTATATTTCCATTCGTTGGCAACATTTAAAAATGTCTGGCTATAGCAAGCATTGACAAGAGTGTAAAATCAAACAACCGTGCGGGGAAAGAGGTTGGCAATATTTACTAAAATCAAGCAGTGTATATCCTGTGAGTCAGCCTTTCCCTCTCAGTGATGAACCTGGAGAAACTCTTACACAGGCATCCTAGGAGACATTTGTAAGAATTTTCATAAAGCATTGCTCTCTATAGTAAGAAAGTTGAAAATTATGTAAATGTTCATGATAAAAGAGCACATCCAACAACAATGTAAATGGTGGCTTAGCCCTGCACATATCAACATGGTTGAAGAAAGCATGTCTCAGAGCTGTATGAAAAATTTTGTGTAGAAGAACATACACAAGCAGTTAAAGTATAAAGAAGGCTTCCCTCATAGCTCAGTCTGTAAAGACTCTGCCTGCAATGCAGGAGATCCGGGTTCAATCCCTGGGTCAGGAAGAGCCCCTGGAGAAGGAAATGGCACCCCACTCTTGTATTCTTGTCTGGAAAATCCCATGGACAGAGGAACCTGGCAGGCTACAGTCCATGGGGTCGCAAGAGTCGGACACGACTTAGTGACTAAATCACCACCAAAGTATAAAGAAATACCCTGAAATGCGTACCTTCAGTTCAGAGTGACCTTTCTCTCCAAGGAGCAGTGGGAAAGATGTGATAAAGAGAGAGACACGAGGGCCTTCTACTGTATTTGTAATATTTTATTTCTTAAGCTGGGTGGCAGGTACATGAATGTTTACTATACTTTTTAAAAGAATACTTTTTGGGTGTCAAGAATTCATCAGTAAAAATAAATTGACTTTCTTCAAATAAGCGAATCAAGTCTCATGGAAGGCAGACCTGCTGGAAAAGAATTCACATGAGCTACAATGGCTGTCTGCCCTGGTCAGCACGGACCCCCAGTCCCCCTCCAGGTCAGGCAGATGAGACAGGAAAGCCAGCTCTAAGTCCAGCCGTGGACCCCAGCAGAAGTACCCTGTTCACGGTCCTGTGCTCTGGCAGGAATTCCAGGCAGAGGAAGGGTCAAGAAGATGGGACTAGAGCACATGGGGAGCACGAAGCCCTTAGACAGACAGAGGTCCTGCCACGAAGTGCAGAGAAATGATGGATTGATACATTTAATGAAAAGTCACCTCTGGAAGAGTAATAAAAATATGGTCATGTGCGCAGGTATGTTTGGTGGCTTTTTTTTTTTTTTTAAATCTCCACTCTGGAGCTCATGCTCTGGTACAATTCTTTTGTTAGCTCAGGTAATATTTTTGAAAAACAGCATTACAAAAGGTTAAATGTAGAACAGATGTAAGTTATAAAATACAAGCTGATCAAAGCTGAGATTTTGAGACAGATATGTTAGCAAATGATGATAAATCCGTCCCAGTAGGACTGTAAGAAGCAGACAAATGTAACTGTGGAACAGTGAAAGTCAAGGGTTGAAAATGGGGGAAGGGGAAGGAGAGTGAAAACAAATGTGGGAGTTAATTCCAGTGAACTCACTCAGAACATCAATGAATCTATGCCAAGATGGGGCAGAGGTAAGGGACACAATATACGCCATTTTCTTTAAAAGAATAATCCAATTCCTGGGTTTTGAATAATCCAATTATGAATTCAGATCCCAGAGTCTCAGGATCACTCCTTAGGTCCCTTTCTGACTCTGAATTTCAACCTCTTCAAGTAACACACTGGATTCTGGTTTAAAGCCTTTTAAAAATCGGCTTTCAAATTTGGGCATCTAAACTTCTCATTAAAAAGCCAGATAATTTATAGTCACATCATTAAACCGCTTCCTCAGTCTACCATGATAAACTTATCATTTGGGGCAGGGAAGGGGGGAGATTTCAACAAAGCATTACGGACTCCTTTCTGGGAAGGCAGCAGAGAAACAAAATTAAATAAATCAGCCTCTCTGTGTCAATAAATGAAGCCCATGAGAAGTAAACTATTTACTGAGGCTTAAGTGAAACAGAAAACATTTAAAGATCAAGAAAAAAAGGAGGTAATTGTTCAGGCTGTCAGCAGGGGACCGCTGTGATAATTTGATCTGAACTCTGCTAACAAATGACTGAGCCGTTCTTCCAACTTTAGTATCTGTTTATGCTCCTACAAATTGAAACCCCACCGCTCAGCTGCACAGAACAGTACCCAGTACAATAGCACATCAGCTCGCCGATTAGTTCAAGGTGGGGATGGATTAGCTGTCCATCCCAGGCCTCTGAGCCCTCCAGAATATTTTGTCTTTCCCTGCTGGGGTAAAAGGGTGCAGACATATGTAACTAATAAAGAAACAGGCTTCTATGGACTGGAGGTTGAATGAAAGGAATGCAGAACAAAACTATAAAATAATAATAGACAAAGGGGCAGTGAGGACTCAGGGAACTCAATACCTCCTCTGCTTACCCAGCCGGGGCTGTCGCACCCTCATCCCCACCAGCTTTTAAAAGGGAAGGGGTTCTGTTGTGTATGTGATCTGCGAGCCTGGGGTTCCTGGCCAGGCAAGCCGACATTCAGGACTGACATGAGATCAAAAGCCTGATAAATGAGAGGAAAGGGAATGTTTGACCCACTAAACCATATTCTACAAGAATCCCAGGCTTTTAAAGTAATAAGCAAGGCCATAAATTACAAGGTCTTGGATCTATTCTGATGTATTCTGATGCATGTGAATGTTATTCGAATATAATATTTTTAGAGAGATTCATGAGCCCTTGAACGCTTAAGACTCTAGTTCTCTATTAGAATTCTGCGTCTAGAGTTCACACTGGTAAAAAAAAGCAACTTATCTTCCTGTGGTTTCGGAAGCTAAAAGGGGTAATTAGGTGAAAAATATGCTTTAAATAAATGGGAGCAAATTCAAAATGACACCAGATATCCATACGCTGCTTCCTTAGATCAATAATGAGTCACATTTGGAAAGGAAACTTTAGGGTGGAATGGAAAAGAAAAGATGAATAAAGGAATAAAGCAGTGTAGTGTAGGGTTAAACACGTGGGATCTGGCATTGAGGCCTTTTCTCCACCATTAAGGCTGTGTGACCTTGGTCAGGTCAATTTCGTGAAAGTGACCAAAGTCTGGGTGAAAGTGTTAGTCACTCAGTTGTGTTCCACTCTTTACCACTCCATGGACTGCAGCCCTCCGGGTTCCTCTGTTCATGGAATTCTCCAGATAAGAATACTGGAGTGGATGCCATTCCCTTCTCCAAAGGAACTTTCCACCCAGTGATTGAACCAGAGTCTCCCGCACTGCAGGCAGATTCTTCACCTCTGAGCCACCAGTGTGTATGAATAATAATAGTAATAATACCCTCTGTCCCAAGAGAGCTATTGAGAACACCAGAGGAGGAAGCATATAGGGCAGGAGTCCCCAGCCTCTGGGATCTAATGCTTGGATGATCTGAGGTGAAACTGATGCAATAAAAATAGAAATAAAGTGCACAGTAAACGTAATTAATGCACTAGAATTATCCTGAAATCATCCCCCTCCCCTCACTGTCTTCCACGAAACCGATCCCTGATTCCAAAAATGTTGGCAACCTCTGATACAGGGGACACATTGACTAGACACATGGTTAGTTCATCAGTAAATTTTTGTTGATGTGGTTATTATAATTATCAGTGAAAGACCATATGGGTATACAGATGAAAGGATGGAAAGCGTGTTGGTTAATCTACCAAAAAAAAAAAAAAAGTTCTGCCAAGAAATTAGAAAGCTTGTGGAAAAAATGACTAGATACAAAGGAAGCTACTGCAAAAGTTTCCTATGCATTGGATTGTTTCATTTATTCTTTGTACTTGCGCCGTTTCCCAAATTCTCAAACCATGTGCCCCAACCTCCTCTGAGACAATGTTGGCAAACCTTCCAGCAGAGGGCACTGGACCCATGGAGAGTTGGGGGGACCATTTTGAAAAGGTTGCCTTAACTGCCCCCCCTAAAAAAAAAACACGCCTGCTAGCCACAGAGACAAAAACATAACATGTATTTCCATCCAGGCAAAATCGCCTTCAGACCAAAAGCATCTCCCGATGGCTGATGTTTTGCCTTCTAGGATGTTGCCAGATAAAACAATTGCTTACCAGAACCTAAATAACCCCAAAAGCCATGTGATGAAGCAGGCAAAGGCAGAATGAAAAGGATACTTAAGCTTAAGCTTTTCATCCTTTTTAGCTAGCCTAGTGGTTCTCAACCAAAATGGGGATTTTTGCTCCCGAGGGGATATTGGGCAATGTCTGGAGATATTTTTGAGTGTCATTCTGGAGGGTGGGAGTGGTTGCTACTGACATCTAGTAGGTAGAAGCCAGGGATGCTGGTAAACATTCTACAGGATGTGTAGGACAGCCCCCCACAGCAAGGAATTGTTGGCCCAAAATGTCAATAGTGACGAAGCTGGGAAACTAATCTAGACTCAGAAGTGTGACTCTGGTTTTCCACGTGGCTCAGCTTGGCCGAGGTACACATTAATGTTGGAGATGTGATATCACTGAGCCTGAATCTCAGCAAAATTAAAACCAAAAAATAATAATGAACAAAAGCTGCTCTTGGCTGACTAAGCTTCGGTGAGGGAGGAGAGAAAACAGGTGTTGAGAACACAACTTTGATTTTTCAGTCCTAAACTTCAGAGAAACCAAAATGATCAGAACATGGTCCAGCTCTTTTCCGTTTTCCCAAAGTGGAGAAATTTACGGCCACAGGCTGAATACTTAGAGATGTACTCAGAATCCCTGAGGGATGCTGGATGCACTGGAACTTAACCAGAAGTTAGATGGATAGATTGGGTGGGAGGGGAGCCCACAGTGGAGTCAGTGAGGATCTGAGTTTAAATCCTGGCTCTATCTCTTAATAGTTGTATCACTCTGGGCAGGTTAGTTCATCTCTCTGGGTCTCAGTTTCCTATCTTTAAATCAAGGTTAATTCCATCTTCCTTGCAAGGTGGTGGGGAGGATTACATTTAATAATGTAGCTAAAGTGTGATACTCTTAAATTCTAGAATGAAATCCATTTTCAAACTGCCCAGTAGATGTTACGTTGATTTCTTTCTTTCTCTTTTAGTTTCAGCAGCATGTAGGATCTTCAGTTGAAGCATGTGAACTCTTAGTTGTGGCATGTGGAATCTACTTCCCGGACCAGGGATCGAACCCAGGCCCCCTCACTGGGAGCTTGGAGTTTTAGCCTCTGGACCACCAGGGAAGTCCTGATGTTGCCTTAATTTCTAAAGTTAAAACCGACATTTCTATTGAGCACTCCCTAGGTACCACGATCTGCATTGATCGTCTCTCTTTAACATTCTATTATTATCATCCCCAGTTTACAGATGGGGAAACGGAGTGGTAGAGGCAGGGTTTGCGCCCTGGTGGTCCAATGCCAGAGCCCACACTCCTCCTCTCCTTACGTCACTTTCAAAGAAGTCGGTGGTAGAAGGAACATTCGAGATCACTTAGGCAATCCTCCTAATTTCTCAGATGGACAGCTGAGTCCCGCAAGGACTAAGTATTTTGCTTGCGATAGAACTGATATGAAAACTGGGGTGGGGTGGAGGGCACGTGGGGTCCTGCCTCCCATTTCTTTCAACAAGGAACAACTCTGTTTTTTTTTTTTCTTTTCAAAATCAGATACCATTTTCCCAGCAAAGGGTAAACACAGGACAAATCACTTAGCGTGTGTATCTTAATAACCCGACTTGACTGAGATGAATGAATTCGCATTCAGTCATCATATAAGCCTATTAAATATTCTGGGAGGCTGCAGTATACATTTTAATGGATGTTGAAACACTGAGCGTGTGTGTTTATGGCTCTTTTAATCTTGCCAGTTTTACTAATATGATTAGTTCGGGAACCATTTCACATTGAGACGCAGACGTAAAAATAAAAACACGGAAGTTTCTAGAACATTCTGTGCCTTGACTTTTTTTGTTTTAGAATGGAATATTTGGTTCTCACTCATGAGCTCAGTTAGGAAAGAAAAACACAAATGGCTGAAATCGCGACATTAGCCTCTTTGAGGGACCCAAAAGTAGAAACCTCTTTGTTCACTGTGAAATACTCAACTTTTTGGTTATAATTGTGCTACTTATACCTGTTGGGGGATCCAAGATTTCATAGGCTGATAGCTCTAGCTATACCCAAGTCTCAGGCACGAGGATCCATGAAGCATGACGTGAGGTGCCCCCAACCCTGCCTCTGATATTTATCAGAAGGTCCATAGTGCACAGCGGCCAAAAGAGAATCAGCATCTGGGAAAATGATTACAAATGGCCAAGTGCCACAGTGAGAGTTGTTTGTTCTGGGAATGGAAGGAGGAAATTGTCAGAGGAAGTGAAATAGGAAATGAAGAGATCAAAGGGAGGAGGAAATGAGATTGAATTGAGCCCTTTTTGGACTCAACTTTGCACTCTTAACCCATGTGAGGCAAAAAGATTAGCCTTTAAGCAGCTGGGATTGGGAGAAACACTTTCCAACGGGTGCATCCTGGTGATGGCAGCTCCCACATCCCATCCCGCACATGCACTGCGGCTGGGGATCTGAGGGAAGCCAGGCCCACTTCCCACAGAAACTCCAGTGGTGAGTGTCCAGAGTGAATCCTCAAATGCTGATTTAACCCATAACACCCTTAAACCATGGGATAGGATGAGTTTGTATAACCCAAGCCCAGACTCTCTCCCCTCAAAGGAAGTGAGACCTCACCTAGAACCAGCCACTTCCCTTGTACCCAGGGTAGAAAACGGGGTTTCCACAAGTCTGAGTTAACAGCAGGGATGGGGGCCCACAGGATAATGGGTTACGAGCTACCGGGAGTCAAGCCACAGTGAGGATCCTTTGTCCTGGCTTGAATCTCTGGTCATTACAAATCTTTGTAAGGACCCAGGTGCATCTGTCTGCTTCTCATCTCAGGAAGAAGCAGCTTTGTAACATATTCAACAAAGACTTCTTTAAAAAATAGTCCACTTTAAAAAAATCTAAGAAAATAAAAAATAACATTAAAAATATGCTATTATTAAGGTTGTGCCTAGTGTTGTACCCTAGAACCTGCTCTTTTGTTATTAAAATGAAAGCTTGGAAAAGTTAGCAAAGTATTAAAGACATATTAGCAACAAAACTTAGAGTTTCTCTTGTTGGTATGGAAAGATTGAGAAGAGATTGAAATGAGTTAATTTTCTCATTAATTCATTAATTAGTGCTGTATCCATGTACCACCCAAAGTCACTTGAGCTTTGGGAAATTCTAAACTAATCAAATGGACATGAGTTAGAACAAATCCCTGGAGACAGTAAAGGACGGGGAAGCCTGATGCGCTGCAGTTCATGGGGTCTCAAAGAGTCAGACACGATTTGGCGACTGAACAACAAACTAATCGATAATCAATATTTGTGCCCTTTTATTTCATTGCCTTTTGCCCTATGCTCACCTTTTCTTCCTCCAACTAGACTGTAACTCTCTTTAAGGTAGAGGCCAGACTTGTCCTTCTTAATAGTTCTACCTAAGAATCCACACTTCTTAGAGGGGGGCCCTTAATAGGCACTCCATAAATGTTTGTTGGCCCAGTCAAATCCAGTTGAATCTTAGGCTTGGAACTCTTGGCAGGCAGGGCTGATATTTCTCTAAAGTCGTTTGGACGACTCCCACCACGTTCCTGAGAATCTCTAGATGATAGTGAATCAGATTCTCAGAAGTCATCGTCTTCTCTGTAAGACGAGATCCTTGCAGGTCACATCTCCCATGGTTCCTGCTCAGTTCCCCGAGTGGGCAGACTGTGTTCTCCGTGTGCTGTGTCCTTTAGGAACCTCAGTGAGACAGATGAGCTCCGCAGTACTGAACTCACCAGACATGATCAGACCATCCAGTTTTATTTTTCCCCTGTGATGAAATTGATCCATAATATGGCTTTCGTACACATGATGACAAAGACTGGAATTTTGAATTAGATCTAGAGGTCAATTTTCTTTTCCATGAGTATTTCATGGTGACATCTAGTTTCAGAGGAGGAGGTGCACGAAGACTCATGAGTAATTTTGTCTCATTAACAGCCTGGAGCGGTCCCAAGACTCTCTTCACTGTCCGGGCTGGTTGGTTTAGTGGCTGGGTTGGTGGTGAGAGAGGGGAGAAAAACTGGTCATGAAAATTATACTTGAGAACACAAATCCCTTTTGTGAAGTAAGAGGACAGAGTATTAATTTGTCACAAGAATAGGTTTCTAGCCTTCTTGGTCTAGGAGTCTAATTTTCTTTTTTTTTTTTGGTTGTTGCTGGTATTTGTTAAATTAAGCTGATATTTAACATTTAAGGATAATGCCATATATAGCTTATAGTTAAGGCCTGAGTAGAATCTCAATGAAGCCCAGCAACAAAAATGATTTGTTAGCAGGCACTTGAGATCACCAGCGACAATTCATTTCTGTAGAGTAATGTAAACTAATTATCTACCATGCGGAAGCAAGGACTGTGCTTGCATGATAAATTGAAGAATATTGCATTATAAGAAGAAATATTAATTCACGTAACATAACATTAAAATTGATGACAAACTTTTCCCTTTTTTAATTGTTTAATTTTTTAATTACTATTGTCTTACAGCAGCTGACATCACATACCTCCAGAGGCACGCAAATGTATTTGCCTGAAAGCACATTCTTTGCAAGAGAAAACAGGCTGATTCAGAAAACAAGCATCTTAATTCTTCCTTTCGTTTCACAGAAATTTATTTTCTCTCCTGGGAAATAAATTTTAATATGGTGGGGGAGAGGAATTTTTTTTTTCCTTAGCATATTAGTACATTTTTAATCAAAGAAAGTCCTAAACTTTTAATAAAATTGAAGGCAGCATCACCACCAAGATAAACACAAAATTCTAAGAATTAACATTCTGACTGGAGGGTTGCACTTTCTACTTTCTCTCGATCACAAATTGTTATTTGCCACCATTTTCTGTCCCTGAGTGCTTAAGATAAAACTGACAACTTGATGGAGAGATTCCTATCACTTAGTTCTCACCACAGGTCTAGCAGGAAAACGCCTAATTGAATTATTTATTTTTTTGCTGCTCCAAATGAAATTAACATTCTAGTTCCAGAACGAGTGGATCTTGACAAGAATGTCAATCAAGGAAGTGGCTCTCGGGTCATTACACTTAGATTGGATGGGGGAGGGGAGGGGGTCGTGGTGGAGGTGTTGGGGGAGGGGCTTGGCAGGGCTCCATGTTGTCAGTTCAAGGGCTGGTTCTTTATTCAAACTACCTTCTGTGGCATCTTAGAATCTTTGGAGATTTGGGCATTAAGACCCATAGCCCCAGATGAGTGGACATGTATGACCTGGTCCCTTCCCTCCCAGCCACAACTTATTGGACCAGAGATTCCAACCCAAAGATAATAAATCTCTGAACAGTCCAATGACATAGTCTGGTGTCAAGAACTCTGCTGAATCCAGGTGGTCAGAGTTCTCTCCTGGGACTCTGGGCTGAGAAGCTGAGTTAGTTAAGGTTGGGCAGACAGGTTGCATAGCCTGGTGGGCTCGTGGCCATCTTGAAAGTCAAGGAAGAGAGAGAGACAGAAATAGATAAGGCAAGAAAAAGCAGAGATGAGAAACCATGTAGCCCATGGGGGAGGGCTTGAATATTTGGTTCCTGAAAGTCAGTAAGTTCCCTGAAACCTGGCTGCATTGTACTTGGAGTCCAGGAGCCTTTAGTACCCTTACAATCAGTTCAGTTCAGTCGCTCAGCCATGTCTGACTCTTTGCAACCCCATGGACTGCAGCACGCCAGGCTTCCCTGTCCATCACCAACTCCCAGAGCTTGCTCAAACTCATGTCCATTGAGTCGGTGATGCCATCCAACCATCTTATCCTCTGTTGTCCCCTTCTCCTCCTGCCTTCAATCTTTCCCAGCATCAGGGTCTTTTCTAATAACCCCATGTTTTTATTGGCATTCACTTGAGTAGCTTGCTGTGCGTTTCTATCAAAATCATCCCAACTAGTCATCCTTGGAAGAAGCCCATTGGCTGTTTCTCAACAGTTATCTTCTTTCATCTCTGGATCTTTGCACACACAGTTCTCTCTGCCTTACTTTGCTGAATCAATTGCCTGTGTCTCACCCAGGAATCCCCCACTTTCGGCAGCTTCTCTGACCCACCTTGAGTTAGACACCGTGGTCCTTTTGCTGTGACCTTCATGATATCGTGCAGTGACCATCTTCTGTGTCTGACTGTGAACTCCATAGAGGCAAGGCCATAGGATCCATCTCTTAACTTTAAGACCTGGGACACTGAAAAGGCTCTCTACCTTTTCACTTCAAGATTGAAAGTCAAAAAAATCAACTCACAATCTTGCATGTTCATTCTTTGGCTTGGCATTTAAAACTCTTTATAATCCAACTGCAACCATATTTTCTGGTCTGTTTCTCACTGTGGAGGCCATATTATAGTCAATAAAACAGACACATTAAGAGGCTGCTCACAACATGCAAAACGCATGGCTGCCAAGCTGGATGTTTGCTGGTTTGAATCCTATTTAGCAATTCCCTCAGGTTAAGCCTTTACTTGTAGAATTACCTCTATCATAAAGGTTTCCTCTCATCCATCTCCAATTCTCAACATCCTACTTCCCCTCTGAATTCAGCTCAGAAATGAGTCCCTTCCCCAGGTGATCCAGTGTACCTTCTATCTCTAGCAGAAAGGGCAAGTGTCTTTTGGGGATCCCCTCTGTACCCTAGGCCTACCAAAGGCAGTCAGAAGAGTCTGACCTGGATATCGTCTCATGCTCCTCATTATAATCAAAATCTCTCCAAGGGCCAGAGCCGTGCATTATCCTGGGCAAACCCTGTCCAACACACACACACACACAAATTAAATGAAGAATTTTTACCACTCAAAGCATGCATGTGCCAGGAGAACCTTAACTTTCCAGGGTAGTTTATTCATCTTATCAGAAAGAAGCAAATGAAAATAAAACAGCACATGGTAGATTAAGGACAAATCCTCTAAAGTTAGTACCCGGAATGTTCAGCCTAGTACCTAGTCTCGATTCACAGGCTAGAAAGGTAAGTTCGCATCTTCTGAACAATGGGTCTCAGCTCATTCGGGTTTTCAGTCTCCAAGGGTCTCCAGCTATGTTCACTACTCTCTTCACTAGGTGATCTAAGTGGACTGGTCCATCTTAGAAACTAGTTCAACAGATACTGGAACAAAAAGGGAGTTCGGATTTCCTTGATTAACCAGGGTCTCGGTTACTGGAGTATGGCACCTTCTGATCTATTAAGGTTTTACTGCAGTGAAGAAATAAGGAGGAAAGATCCTTCCTCATTCCACTTTTTTATGCCTCAGCATCAGTACTGTTACTTATGCTCCAAAGAAAGAAGGGGTACCACTATCATCTGCAAAACAAAACAAAAACAAAACAATTACAATAACATTGCTACAAAACACTTATTGAACACTTACTATGTGCCAGATATTTCTCAGAGAACTTAATCTGCATTAACCAACCTAACCCTTACAGCATCCCTAAGAAGTAGGAGCTGTCATGTTCCCATTTTGTGGATGAGTAAAATGAGGCACAGAGAGATTAAGTGACTCCCTCACTATCAGATGGCTGGTATATGAAGGAGTGGGGACTTGAACCCCAGCCAGATGGATCCCTGAGCTGCTCTTCTCAACTGCTGGGCTCTACTTCACAAAGCTTGTGGGTGAGCAGGGCTGTGTGCTACCGGGGCTTAAAGTTAAACATTCTTCTGCCAATAACTTATCACTTGACACTGTTCTCTCACAATATAAGAATTTCAGAGATGAATTTTGCTCATCTTATCCGTCTACTCATGATATAAATAATGAACTAAAGCAGGCCAAGGATATTTGACTCATGGAAAATACAGGATGGAATATCAAAAGTCAGTTCCCTTTCCCCTAATCACCATCTTCCTTTTCTTTCTAACACCCCAGCAGCATCTCCCGAATTCACTCATTTCAGCACCACTGCTCTGGCTTTTCTCCATTTGCCAGCCCCTACTCCTTCCTTCCAGGCTTCACTGGTGGCTCACGGGTCAAGAATCCGCCTGCAATGCAGGAGATGCGGATTTGATCACTGGGTTAGGAAGATCCCCTGGAGGCGGGCATGGCAACCCACTCTAGTATTCTTGCCTGGGAAAGCCCATGGACAGAGAAGCCTGGTGGGCTTCACGTGGTCACAAAGAGTTGGACACAACTGAAGCAACTGAGCACCAGCTTCTTTACCCGCCCTGCTGTTTGCCCTGAGAGGCTGACCTCTGAGAACTGCATCTCCCAGACTCTCCCTTGACCTTGGCTTCGGGTTGGGTTGGGCTGATATAAGGCACCAGCACTATGCTGGAAGATGGAAGCAGAGAGACGTCAGGGTGCTTATTATTCTGCTTCCCAGTGAGGTGGGCTTCCCTTGTGGCTCAGCTGGTAAAGAATCTATCTGCAATGCGGGTGATCTGAGTTCAATCCCTGGGTTGGGAAGATCCCCTGGAGAAGGGAAAGGCTACCCACTCCAGTATTCTGGCCTGGAGAATTCCATGGACTGTATAGTCCATGGGGTCGCAAAGAGTCGAACACGACTGAGCAACTTTCACTTTCACTTTCCCAATGAGGCAGCTGTCTCCCACCTCCTAAGTCCCAGGTCTCATGTGGCTCTGGGGAAACTCCACCCTTCCCTCACACTCAGCCCTCAGAGGCTAATGGCTCCCACAGTTGCTAGTCCTGAGTGTTCACCCTCTCTCTTTGGTCCCCTTCACCTTGCTCACAACTCTCTAACTAGTCATTTCATAATCCCTTTCCAGGTAATTCTTTGAGCATGGCATTCACTCCTCTTAGAACAATCTTCTTGATTTCTCCTATCCAGGTCCTTGCCTTACCCAAGGTCTACTTATTTATATTTATCTAATATATTTTTAAATCAATTACACTATTTTATGTTTCAATTATTTTAAAGTAGACACTTAATCCCTATCATAAATGGAAAACCATGCCCATTTATCCTAAATCAGATACAATCATTTAAAAAAAAGCAGAGCTGGCACTTCCCTGGGGGTCCAGTAGTTAAGAATCTGCCTTGCAATGGTCAGGGAACTAAGATTTCACATGAAAAAGTGAAAAAGGAGTGAAGGTGTTAGTCCCTCCATCATGTCCCACTCTTTGCAACCTCATGGACTGTAGTCTGCCAGGCTCCTCTCTCTGTCCATGGAATTCTCTAGGCAACAATATTGGAGATTCCACAAGCAGCAGAGCAACTAAGCCTGTGCTCCCTAACTACGGAATCTGTGTGCCACAGCGAAAGACTCCTTGTGACATGATGAAGATTCCTTATGCCACAACTAAGACCCAATGCAGCCATATTAATTAATTAATTAAAAAGAAAAAGCAGGCAAACAAATCAACATCATCAATCCATAGCTAGCTACTATTGCCTCCATGGCTTTGAGCCCAAGTCCGCCCCAAACTTTGGTAAAAATGGATGTAAACAAGAGTTTAAAAGGTGTTAAAGACATCCTACCAGTAACTTGAGATATCCTGGTTGATACAACCAGAAGGATCATGAGAGCATTGTTAAGAGAATAATGTTCTCATGGGGAGAATCTACGTTATTTGATACTTCACCTGAAAGGCAGTTTGTGTCCCAACTGTTGGATAATCCTGCCCACCAGCAACTGATAGCAAGGAGCTGTGGACACAGTTCACCCCTCAAGTTATGTCTTTGAGATGAAACGAGAAGATACTAGATGCTACTAAAAGATACTAGAAGCTGATACCAGCATAAGGAAACATAATATACATTTACACGACTGCATGAATTAATGAGCCCTCTGTCCACGCTGACAGCAGCCACAGGCTTCCAAGAGAAGCTGGCTTTTCTCTGCTCGCACTCTTCACAGTGCAAACTGAACCAACAGGAACATGTAGGTAGGCCAAGTGTCAATGTCAACGTGTATGTGTGCGTTCCTGCGAGGTTGGAGTTGTGTGAGGAAGTTAAACTTTACCGAGGCAGATGGTTTAAGGTACACACAGATGGATGCTTCTTATTGGCTGGTGTGAATGATACGAACAACATCAATACATTTCTTTCTCACAGTCTGATAGCCATGAACTGTTAATTCCACGACCTCACCAGGACAGCATTTATCAGGTAGACTCTCCTCGTCGGCGTTCCAGCTGGGTTGAAAACATTTGTCTCAAGCGTGTCCAAGAGCTTTCTTTTGTTACATGCACCCTACCCTGTTGCTCCTGCTATGTTTTATTAGGCAAATATAAAATTAACAACACAGCAATAATTATTTCCTAAACTGGGTTCCAACACAAATTTCCAATTTGAGGTCAGATGTATTGCCTAATAAAATTTTTACAGCTGCAGTCAAATTGTGGTAGTTAATTCCTGGAAAATACAATTCTTAATTCGCCAGAATTAGTTTTAAGTCTTGATTCATCCTCTAAAGACGAATGTGTATTACTGCCGTTTATACAAAATGTTCAAACAGTAATATCCAATATAATAGCTTGCATAATTTCAGCTAATTCTGTTAGAGGTATTTGACCTACTTATACTTTCACTGAACCATACATCATGGCTTTAAGATCACTGGGTCTGATCTTTCTAAATTGCCCTTTCCCGAACTGCATAAGTATTACTTAATATTATGCAGCTAAACATGGAATCATGTCAAAGAGGAAAGAATAATTAGAATATCCATGAAGAAGGATTCTATTTATACTCCTACAGCTACCAGTCATTTGTTACTTTCAGACCTATGCCTTAATCACAGACTCTGAGTCTCTGTCCTGAACTGCAAAATTCACACACATGTAGCTGCAGAATTCAAAATATTTCATCTGTTCAGTCTCCCTCAAATCTTAAAATGTAATTAACAAATTCAAATAATAAATTAAGGAAAAATAGTAATAGCAAACACACAATGCCTATCATGTGCTAGGCTCTGTTCAAAGCATTTTAGATATGTTAACCTTTTAATCCAGACAACAATCCTGGGAAACATGAGCTTTTATTATTATACCCATTTTACAGATGAGAAAACAGAGTCACAGAGATAATAAGTACTTTATCACATATCATACAGTTGCATAACAAGAGGCAGAACTGGGACTCAAGCACAGAAAATCTGGCTTTGGAGTCTCTGCTTTTGACCACTTTGTAATATTTTGTGAGATAGAGTCAGACCTAAAACAAACAAATGATTAATATTCACCGTAGCTGGCAGGTCCCTATTCTTTTCTTTTAAACTATGTAGTGAAGGCAGCAGAAGAGGAATGGGACACACGAAACGTCTGGAGATATGAAGACAAATGGAGAACAGTGCCTGACTTCCCTTATCTAGATGCTGTTTTCTAAGTGTCTAAAACATGCCATTGCATCAAGAGGGGTCTAGAAAAGTCTCCAAGGATAAAGCCTACAGACTTCTAGAAGAGGAAGAGGCCACCTTCTGCAAAACAGATGCAGGCTGACTTCTAGGTGAGGACCATGCAAGTTCAGTCATGCTTTCTTTGGTCTTTGGAAAGAATTGATTCCTATGCCACAGCCTTGGCACTAGCTGCAGAGTGGTAGAAAGGACAAAACGTTTGTGCCCTGACAGGCCGGGGTTCATTCCTGTTCAGCCACTCCCTAGCCATGTGGGCTGAAGCAAAGCACTGAATGGATCTGTACCTTCATCTTTCTCGTTTTAAAATGGGCATACATCTATTTCCTGTCCAGGCCATTGTGCCCTACTGTGGATGCACCCATGTCTCAGTTAGGGTTCTTGGCTGCAAGCAATAGAAAGCAGCCCTGGCTAATCTAGCCAAACAAATTAGTGGAAGAGACGCGGAGTTTCATTTCATTATGAAATGAAAGAAGAACCAGCTGGAGAAAGATAGGGCCTGCAGTCACTCAGGGTTACAGCAATAACCAAAAGAGATAAAGCATGCCAAGCCCGCGACCCTCAGAAGGCACTCAGTAAAGCTTCATTCTTTCCCCTTCTGTCTTGGGCTTCTTTTCACCCAATTCTTCATCCATTCCAACACATACTGTGTGTCTGCGCTACGCAAACGCCATGATCAGTATAAAGAATGTGAAAAGGAATAACTCAGTCCCTGCCAAAAAGTCCGCAATGCCCTCACCCACAGTATTCTTTTATGTTGTTGAGAAATACCCAAATGAATCATTCATCTCTGAAACAAATGGCTAATGTCAAAACATTTACTAATGCAGACAGAGCTGACTGAAATAAATGACTGAATAACCCATTGTTTGAAAATCTACAAGAGTAATATATATTACAATCAGATAAATCAAAATTACAAAAGGTTTTCTGCTGCTTTTCAAAATGCTTGCCAGAAGTTGGTCAAATGACAGTAAGAAGGATAATCAGTTTAACAAGTGGTTGCCGGTTACCTCTAGGGAATGAAACTGGGGGGCAGGGTGGGGGGGTGGTGGTGAGGCGGAGGAAGGAGTGGGGGGACACGAGGAAGACCACTTTTCATTTGATAATCTCCTGGAGGGCTTGCATTTTTAGACTCAATGTATGTGCCTATGTTATAATAATTGAATAATAGTTTGTATAAAAATAGACTCATCAGGGCACATTTGTTAATTTTAGAAAAAAACGAGTTTGAGCCAGTAGGCAGACAGGCGGGATTTAGTGGCTCAGGGCAGAAGGCAAGGAAGGGAGTGGAAGCAGCCCCAGCCTGAAACTTCTCTCTGTATCTCTGCACCTCCACCACTGCCTGTCGTCTCTGCATCTCGCGTCCTGCGGCTGTTGCCACGAGGTACAACTTCCACTGCTCTCTCTTTCCAGCCTCACATCCCCATAACGGAAGGGGGTTCATGATGGGGAACACGTGTACCCCGTGGTGGATTCACATTGATGTATGGTGGATTCATGTTGCTGTATGGCAAAACCAATACAGTACTGTAAAGTTAAATAAATAAATACGGAAGGAAAACAGTTTTCCTCTCTAGTGTCAGTTAGAACATTCCTAGGGAAGGCCCGAACTGGTCTAGCAAAGCCATCCACGGTCTGAGGTTGAAGGAGACTCATGGGCTCAGCTTCATTGAGGGGCTCATTCTTTAACCAGTCAGAGAGGAGGCCCCACGTGGCTCATTGGACCTAGAGAGAAGGAGGTGAAAGAGAGCTGGTAGTACCAGTCCAGGCGCTGAGAGTCACTGGGAGCTGGGCGGCCCTCCCGGTGTGTGTCACCCCTGAGCTCTCTGACCTGGCTCTTTGGACCCTGGTCTTTATATCTCTCCCCTCAAAAATCCTAGCCCCAGGGGGACCTTAGAAACCAGATCTTCTGGGCAGGTCTTCTTATGAAAAAGAAAAAGAACTTGGGTGTCTAAGTCTTTCAAGTTCATTCATAAAGTTAACATTGTGTTCTTATGCTTTGCTTCCCTTCTAAACCAAATCCTGGGAGATAAAGGGTAGGATGCTAAGTCCCTTGATATTTTCCCTCATCTTCACATCCCCTTTGCATTCATCTCATAATATTTATTGAATACCCACTATGTGCCAGGTTCTATTGAGCACCTGTGTGCATTCGTGGGTGCTAAGTCGCTTCAATCGTGTCCATCTCTTTGCGACCCTATGGACTGTAATGCGCCAGGCTCCTCTGCCTATGGGACTTTCCAGGCAAGAATACTGGAGTGGGTTGCCATTCCCTTCTTCAGCTGAGCACCTACTGTATGCCAAATATCAAGGGCACAGAGCCAAGAGTGAAATGCACTTCACAGAGCACGTATTCTGGTAGGGAAGAAAAGCAACACACACACACACACACACCTTCAGCAATTTCAGATCATCATGAGGGCTATGAAGAACCTTAATGCAAGGTAAGATGTAAACAAGCATCAGGTATAAGGGGTGATTGCAAACAGCATGGTCAAGGGCAACCTTGTTTTTTTAAAAAAATCAATATTTTTTATTATTTATTTATGTCAGAGTATAATTGCCAGGAGATAAATGTATACATTGGGCTTCCTGGTGGCTCAGTCAGTAAAGAATCCGCCTGCAATGCAGGAGACCCAGGTTCAGTCCCTGGGTCGGGAGATACCCTGGAGAAGGAAACAGCAACCCACTCCAGTATTCTTGCCTGGACAATCCCATGGACAGAGGAGCCTGGTGGGCTACAGTCCATGGGGTCGCAAAGAGTCGGATATGACTGAGGGACTAAACCATCACCACCATTATCATATGTATAAATACAGCTGATTCACTTCACTGTATGGCAGAAAGGGCAACCTTTTGGAAGAAGTGACATCTGAACAGAAACCTGAATGGATGAAAGCGGGTATCTTCCAGGCAGATTTGACAGCGTGTACAAAGGCCTTAAGGTGAAATGAGGTTGGCAGGTTTGAGGATCAGTGAGGAGGGTGCCCCAGCTGGAGCAGAAGAGGGAAGGGGGCGATGGAGGGGACGGGTGGGAGAGCCTACAGGGCCAGGATTCTCTTATGAGTGTTATTCTACATGTAAGGAGGAGCCCTGGAGTGGATCAGGTCGAGGAGTGACATGATCTGATTTATTGTACTGAAGTGACTAGTCAGTGGTAGGCTCTCGATAAATATGCTCAGTTGTGTCCAACTCTTTGTGACCCTGTGGACTATAGTCCCCCAGGCTCCTCTGTCCATGGGATTTCCCAGGCAAGAATACTGGAGTGGGTTGCCATTTCCTACTCAATAAAGATTTCTTAACAATTTTTAAAAATCTCTGATAAAAAACATGTTTAATAGTCTTTTTGGCAGAAGAGGGCCTGTGTTACTAATAATGAAAACTCACAGACATTTGTCACAGACATAGTTTACAAAGCTCTTTCACCCCAATGATCTAATCCGACCTCTCATGTGGACGTGGATATATGACCACACGGCACCAGGGCCCACACACAGCAGAGTCTGTACCGGGTGACACAGCTGTCACCGGGGGTGCAGGTTTAGGGACCCAAAGATACCACAGGGACTGCCCCCCCCCCCATAGTAGGCTCTCCCAAACCCAAGGAGGGGCATTCCCACGCTCATTTTTCTGGAACCATCATGACAGCTTAGCTTTGCCAGCCAGAGCCCCAGGGAGACCAGATCAAGAGGAGATTATCTATGCTCTGGGATATTTACTTTTTTCTCCCTTTCTCTTCTATTCAAACATGAGGGTGTCTTTGGTGGTGAGAAAAGAAAAATTATTTAACCTGCCCCTCAGGCCCGGGATTAAGGCCATAAGAAACCATGGCAGTGGGGTACTCCTAAAGGAGCCCCTGATTTAAGAGCTGGTGTCAAGACCCTCAGTGACATCATGGGGCCACTCTCTGGAGCAGGGCTAGACTGTCACCACCCCCAGCCCTCATGGCGCCTCAGGCCACGGCCGCAGAAATGACCCTGTCCCCTGGCTTTCTCAGCCTCAGTGACAGTCATCTTTCTTCTGTTCTTCCCCACCCATATGGGAAAGGCAGGCTCTCAACCTTTCTTCCTGGGAGCACTGGGATTGAGAGGGTGGGGTAGGGGAGGAGAGAGAAGAAAGGGAGGAGAAACCCCAGGCTCCTTCACATAATCCAGGCAGGTCAGGGTGCTGGGCTCACACCTCTTACTATTAATCCTTGTGACCTTGTTAAGTTACTCAGTAACATCCGACTCTTTGCGACCCCATGGACTGTAGCCCGCCAGGCTACTCTGTCCATGGGATTCTCCAGGCAAGAATACTGGAGTGGCTTGCTGTTCCCTTCTCCAGGGGATCGTCCCACCCCAGGGATAGAACCCATGTCTCCTGCATTGGCAGGTGGGTTATTTGCCACTGCGCCACCTGGGAAGCCCCTGAAAGTGTGGGGTTGGAGCCCCAGCACTGCAAGTGATGCTCTCAGAGCCTGCCCCCTCCTCAGTGGCCTTCACCACTGACATGCCCTTTCTACCCTGGCATTTCCCGTTAGACATGGTGTTTAAAATGTCCTTAGTCTCAGTGTATTTTTAAACATTTCTTCATGCCACTTTCCAGCTACTTCTTACAAGAGTCATAAGAGAGGGCCTTCAGAATTCACGGAATGAATGCCATTGTTAATGGGCTGTTGTGTAATTGTCGGAAGAATACATGTGTGCATTCTGGCCTCCGAAATACAGTTATAATAGAATGAAAGCAAATCTGCATTTTTCTGTTGTCAATCATGTTTATTAAATTGAAAGAAAAAATGTCTTCTCTCCCAGGCAGTATGAAAAGTGGAGGGAAAATGAATTTATTCTCTGTTGGAGAACTGGGCTAAAAATGTCATTAACAGAGGCAATTATGCATTCTGATGCAAAGTGCTTCAAGCTGACAGTAGCCAAACTTACAGTGGCGCTCCCAGCCCACAGGCTGCAAATTCTCTAACAACTTTATTCATACGTGCTGGCCTACAGTTCAATCGGGCTTCCTTTGAGTATCTCCTGCAAATAAAAGGCCCCATTCTTCAGCTTCCCCTGGCTTTATTTGCAGTGAAAACACCACTTTGTGCCCACGTTGTGTTAAAAGAACAGATTTGTGTTCGTTCCTGTAGGTTTCTGATGGGAGGACAGAGGCAGGCGATCTTCACTGCGGATGGTGAGCCGCCTTTTTGAGGAGGAAGATGGAGAGAACGGGTCTCCAACAGGGAACCTTTGTCCCGGCATGCAAATGAGCCTCTGCCCACAGTGCAGATAATGGCAGCCTCGGCCCAGCCTCGAACCCATCCATCTGCAGCTATTTTGTTAACCCGATGTTTCCTACCTTCTTTCTCTCATACCAAATACTTAGTGTGGACAGCTGTGAATTTTAAACAACCATTCTGTGTATGTTTTTCTAATTTTGTGTATTCAGATTGTTTCTCCATGTTGGCGGGCGGGGAGCGGGGCGGGGGGCGGGGGAGCGGTGCAGGGGGGTGGTGCGGAGAGGAGGTTGGAAGCTAAGTATCTAAAAGGACATTCCTTCCCTTGGAGATTTCATGCTTTTCAAAAGTCACAGTGATTCTGATTGCTAAACAAAGTAGAAATTCACCGGGCTCACCAGTAGCATTTGGAAGGACCTGTAGCACAGAAGCACTTTTGAAATGGACAAGGCTGCAGGAGGCTGTGAGGCAGAGAGGCCTGGAGGCAGGTCTCTGGAGTGACATGCCACTCAGGCAGGCCCTGGTGGCCCCTGGAAGCCGAATCCTCCTTCACGTCTGCCCTGGTTTATCTGTAAAATGGGTCACAAGAGCAATCTCTAAAGGCCGAAAATAAAGACGTCCTATATCCAGGCCATCAACCCAGTTTTATTTCCCCTTTCCAGCTCTGATTACATTGTTCTGGCACCAATCTCTCATCTTAGATACAGTCCAAAGCCATGGATGTGTTTTTAAGCATGAAGGAAAACAAGATGAGCTCCCAGACTAAGGCCTGTGTTCCTAAGGCATGCAATAGGCAGCATGATTTTTTAAATTTGTGTACAAAATTATACTTTTGTTTCTTTGATGTAAGGCAGTTCACAACAACAACAACAACAAAAACAGAGGAGAGAAACAGAAACTTTGGACAAGAAATAAGGAATTTGCAAACAGGGCAGTCATAAGGCTCATTGCTGATAGCTTCCTAGGTGGCTTGGTGGTAAAGAATCCACCTGCCATTGCAGGAGATGCAAAGGATGTGGGTTCCATCCCTGGGTTGGGAAGATGCCCTGGAGGAGGAAATGGCAACTCACTCCAGTATTCTTGCCTGGAGAACCCCATGGACAAAGGAGCTGGGTGGACCACAGTCCACAGCATTGCAAAGAATCAGACACAACAGCACACACACACACACATGGAACTTTGAGACCTGATTCAGAGCTCCCTGGCAGCAAGAGTGAAAGGGGAATGATGACCAATGACAAAGCCTCACCTCACCTAAGCATCAGGTCTTCAGTGGGGAGAAATATTTTCCCGGCACTTCATTGTCAAAGCAACTTTGCCTTCAGGGCTCTTCGTAAGAGGGTCAGGAAACAGAAGTTCAATGTCAACTTGAGAGCAAACGCTGTTGTTAAATTCCAGAGCCAGAGTAAAAAAGTAAAGCAAATGGGCACCTGTCTAGTACCCACTGCAGCTGCCTGGTTGGTTCACAGAGCCTATTGTGAGAAGAATTCAAGGCCACACGGAGGCCAGGCAGAGAAGAGGGCAGATGACTGACCACACATGTGCTACAGAACGCCTCACCTTGGGCTAAGCCGATTCAGCACAAAGGAGCAAGATTTAAGTGTCCAACTTGATCCAAAGATAGAACTCTGGGGCCTCAAGGGGTGCATGGCCGTCATGATCCTTAGATGTCCCTGAATAACACTGCTCTCAGCTGGGCCTTCCAGGGGAGCTGGATGGCTGCCTGGGGTTTCTATCAATGCTTGGACGACAAAGGAAGCAGGTGGTGGGGTTGACAGCTTAAACTGTAGAAGCCCAACCCGTAATCACATCTAGATTCAAGGCCATACCACCTCCACATGGGCCTGGCCTGGGCCAGATTTTTTTTTTTTTTTTTCATTTCAAAACATTTCTGCAGGACTTCAGGGAACTTTGGACTTCTCTCACTTTTCTGTATTGTGTGAACTTATTATAACACATATTACTTTTACAATCTGAAAAGAGTAGATCAATCATTTTAAATTAGCCATTTTCCTTGCTTTTCTTTTTTGGCCTCAAGTTATACCAACCTTTGGTAAAGGCTATCCTTCTGGTGGCCTAGAAGGCAAAATTGATGAACAGATTTCATCTAACTGGATTCCCAGGCTCTGGATTGGCATAGATCTGCCTCCTCTTGGAGAAGAGCAGATGATAAGACAACAAATATGGAGAGTCTGTGATCGGCACACGTGGTTCACGGCTCCAAAAGGGCCACCCAGGTACTGATAACTCCATATTGACAGGACAGGGGTCAATATGGGATCCTGAGGTCTGCAGGCTTCCCCATCATCAAGTGAACAATTAAAACAACAACAACATTCGCTGGAGTTCACTAAACATTAAGGCAGGAAATACAACAAGAACTCAAGCCACATGGAGGCCAGGCAGAGAAGAGGGCTGACTATATGTGTGCCGTGGAACTCCTTACCTTGGGCCAAACAAATCCAGCAGAAATGAGCATGATTCTAGTATCCAATTTGATCCAAGGATAGAACTCTGGGCTTAGAGGGGGTGTATGGCTAACACAATTCTTAAATGTCCCTGAATAACACTGCTTTCAGAAATATCCAAGGACAAAAAGCATTCAAAACTGCAATGGCTTGTGCAGAAGATGCAAAGTCCAAGTGACTCAGCTGGACCCAGAGGTGCTGCCTTCCACCTCATAGGGATTGGAGTGCATGGACACCTGTTTCCCTTACAGGTCTGAGAATCTGCTTTTCTGAGCCTGTCTCAACACCTTCTCAAAAGACTTCACAGCAATAGAGAATTTTCAAAGCCATTTTCCAGCCAGCCTTCAGTTAACCAGAAAATCAGATTAATTGTACACACGAACTTCTATTTCCAGGATGTGGTCTGATCCAAGGAATATGCAAATCTGGGTAAAAAAGAATCAGTTAAGAGGGTGGCGGGGGCGGCAGTCGGCGGGGGGGGGGTGCTGTCTTGAATATGTTTTAGAGTGTGGAAGAATGGAAAAACAAGACAGTGAGGGCCTGAGGCCAAAGAAAATGCTATATTTAGATGCGGAGGGCTTTGTTTGGCCCTGATACTGGTGTAGACACAGACAGTCAGGAACAAGGGGGCCATTCAACCCATCCACCTGACACCCGCTGTCGCAGGCCCGGGTGTTCCGCAGGCACCAAGCTCCAAACCATCCCCAGAGAGGCTGTCGACAGAGAAGAGGTAACAGCTGCTCTGTGGCAATTAACTAGCAGTTTCTGTTGCTGAAGGAGATTATTTTGGATGGCGTAAAGAGATTCAAATAAAAATGTCAACGTGCCCATTATGGATGAAAGTTTGGAAAACTTAAGTGGCCCTGAATTAATCACTGTTTGACAGGAAGGCGAGTAAAGGAGTACTAAAAATTGCCCACAAATCTATTTTCCTGCCTTTTTGGTAATTGTAAAGAAGCTCGCTGGGGGCTGCGGGGTGGGGAGGGCACTTCTTGGCCGCCACCTTAATTCATCTTGGAGTGAAGATTTAATGACAAAGCTACAAGCCCTTAAAGTAGCATTTATTGAGGAGCTAATGAGAGAGTTCCTCAGAACTCTGGAAGAAAAAAAAAAAAGCAGCCACCACACAAGAGGCCTTTGAAAATACCGAAGAGAGGAGAGTTCATTAGGCTGTTTTTTTTTCCTTCTCCTTTCTCAACAATGAATATTTCTGCTGCCAAACCTTCAGGAATAAGGTTGGTTTCCTTTCAAGTAACTGATGCCGATTTTGCTCCTGCCTGAGTCCAGACAACCACTCCAAGAAGAAGCAGGAAGTCACACCGTCAGAGGAAAACTGCATTCCTTCCTTCCTGGCTGGATCGGCCCCTGACAAACCTTGGATTTATGTAGCCCTTGCCAAAACGCCTCTGATTTCCATGCCCTCCCATGGCTAAGATAACGAATGCGGCTTTCGACCTCTGAGAGCTGCACTTAATTCAAACTCTGGCTCCACTACAGCAGAAACGGCCGCTGTCACCCCAAATTGAGCAAATGAGCCCCTGTCCCGCAGCATAAAGGGTAAGAGAGTTATTGAACATCCCCTGCGGCTATGGCCCCATTCACCCTTGCCCTTTCTTGGCATCTTCCCACCTCCCACCCTTCCAGAATCTTCTGGGCTCCCTTGCCTCCACTCCTCCGTCTTGGGGAGCACAGGAAGGAATTGCTGGGGCCAATCTGTTCCAACTGCATCAAGTTTTCTCAAATCAGGTTTTGTGTGTGTGTGCCTGTTTTAAAGAAAAAAAATAGAGGTGGAAAGGAATGCTGTGAAGTAAATGGAACCTGGCAAAGGGCTTTAACTTCAAATAGTCTGATGGTTGGTGCTGTCTCTCACACACACACGTAAAGCTCTTTTATAAACATAAATACAACTGCGCAGTTATAGAAAGTGGGGAAGGAAGGTGGGAAGCTGAAAACCTCCAACTGTAAAATAGGTTTGGTGACTTCGGATGGCTCAAGATGGAGAAGCATTTCCGTGGAGCTCATATGCCCATGGAGTCTCAAAAGGTATCTACAGCGTGCAGTGAAACTAACGTGCAGAATACACGTGTATTCAGACAATATTAAAAACCCGTAAGAACTTTTTTGGCCATCCCAATATTTTCTAAATATGTGTGTATTCTGTGTGTCAGATGAACTTTTTGGCCAACCAATATTTTCACCATGACTTATGCTTAGCCAAACTTTCCATGTTTCTCAGGATAGAAAAGAGAGGCTGTGCAAGAAAAGTGCCTCCATTACAGAGAACACACTTATTAAAATGCTATTTTTCACAGCTGCATTAATCCGAGATCTGGGAGATGTTTCCTGTTTGTACAATCCCCTCCCTGCTTGTGAAGGTTTATGCCCGTGGCACAATACCAGTGCTTTCATAGCCAGATTGCTAATTCTGAAAGAGGTGTCTGCTTGACATCACCTGGGGAGGACTCAGACTAATTTGCCCCTCACTGGGGCACATGCATATTTCTGAGAACATCTCTTTAAACACAGCCACATCCTGAAGGCTACACATCATACATTTTCCTTCCCAAGGTTGACAAAATTCAACTGGCATAGTTTAAATGGATTTTTTTGTTGTATATGTAGTCTTCAATTCCAAGGGTACAGCCAGAAGGGGGTTTTTGGCTAATTTCACAGGGGAGAAAATAGACTTAGCTCTCTGTCTGCAGATGACTGTTGCTGGGGCTGAGGAGCCTAAGGGTGATTAAAAATAATCAGAATATTAACAGAAATTATATATACATGTTAATATCATATCAGCTTTCACTTATGTACTAAATAATGGGATCACGCTTTGTATCCATCTTTTCAGTTAAATCAGGCAACATATTTTCAAGACAGGGATTAACATGTACCTTCATGGTACGGATGAGGATTCAAGAACTCAGAAAGACTAATGAATGTGCCAAGCCTACACGGCTAGTATATGGAACAGGCTGAATTCAAACCAGAGCTGGTCTGAATGCAAAGCTTAGTTCTTAATCATGATGCCAGTCTGCCTCTTATACTGTTACCTACAGTCACAGTAGCTGACTTTGTAGCCACCCTTTCTTCTTCTGTTCACTCTGGCCTGCCCAACACAAACCCCTGTGCTCCACAAGGGAGGCAGTGTTTCCAAATGACTAAGGGCACACAGGTTGGCGACAGATGGCTTGGGTCTGAAATTGGACTCTGTCAACTGGGTGACCCTGTGCAGATTTTCTAGTCTGTCTTCCTTTATAGAGTGGGAATATTAAACATTACCATCTAATATGGTTGTTGTAGAAATGGGATAATGTATTTAAATGTAGGATAGTTTCTGGTGTACAGTAATCAGTCAGTTAATGTAAGAAAAGGAAGGAAGGGGGGAAAAAAAGGAAGAAAGAGGGAGGAAGGGAAGAAGAAAAGAAAGAAGAGGGGAAAGAAGGAAGCAAAGAGAAAGAGAGAAATGAAAGCAGGAAACCAAAGGGGTGTTCTACTGCAGAGAGGTGTTGTTCCTCACAGAGGATGCTAGAGTAGAAAGAAGAGCCCTTCAGGGCCTCAGCCAAGCCCAGTGGGCAGCCCCAGGGCCTCAGTGGGCTTTCTACCTTCCCAGCCTCCAGGTCCTGCAGCAGTGAAGCCATCTTGTTCCAGCATTCTCAGTGCTGATCAGGGCACGTGACCGCCCCTGAACCAATCACCAAGACCCGAGGATCATGACTGCTGATTGGCTTTCTCTTGTCAGGTGCTTTGCCCCAGGTCAGGAATATAGAGTCCCATAGACTGAAAGCAGAGGGAGTGACTCCCTAGAGGAAAACTGGGTGAAGCTGCCAGGTAGAGAATGAATGTCGGAGCAGCAGACTGATGTCTACCACCAGCAAAGCCTGCCTGCTGAGTGCGCGTCCTCTTCTTGGCATTGCTTATTTCAGTCTAGTCGATAGAGTTCTTAACGAGTGTTTTAGGACTGGCTGCTTGGCTCTGAATCCTAGCTCCATTATCTACTAGCTGTGTGACCCTTGTAGGTTAATCTACCTCTCTCTGCTTCAGTCTCTTCACTTGTAAAAGTGGTTAATAATATTACCTTTCCCTGGATTATAGGTGTACATGTAAAGGATTAGTGTTAGTCACTCAGTCATGTCCGACTTTGTGTGATTCCACCAACTGGACCCTGCTAGGCTCCTCAGCCCATGGCATTCTCCAAGCAAGAATACTGGATTGGGTAGCCATTCTTTTCTCCAGGGGTCTTCAAGTGTAATATAATAAGAGCACCCACTAAGCACCCAAAAAATGTGAGCCAGTTAGCACTCAGCAGCAATTTACGGAGCTCCTTCTACATGCTGGACTCTATTTGAAGTGCATGGGATACACTGGTGAACACAATAGAACAGCAATAACAGAATCCCTGACCTGGTAGAACTGATAGTCTAGTGTGGATAAAAGACAATGAATAATAAACAAGACAGTCCTATGGAATTTAGGTGAAAGTTGTATGGAAAAAACAAAGGTTGTGGTAAAAGAAGAACAGCTGTCGGAGGGCACAAGATTGTCAGGGTCAGACACATTAAAGTGGTGACATGTGAGCCAAGACCTGGAGATGCTGAATGAATTAGCCAAGAGGATATGGTGAATGCAGTTGCTCCAAGCATGGGGGCAGTACAGAGCCCCAAGGTGAGAGCACACCCAGAGTTGCTGAGGAGCTGTAGCAGGGCCAGTTTTTTCCTGGAGAAAACTAGGGAGGCCAAGGGTGGTGGGAGATGACATCAGCGAGGCAACAGAGGACCAGATTTGCAAAGGCAGGGGAGTCTCAGGAAGACTTTGGATGTTACTACAAAATGGGAGCCACTGGCAGGCTTTGAGAGTAGAGGGGACCTGCTGTGACTTAATGCCAGGATGATTGAGGCTGCCATGTTGAAAAGAGAATAGCTCTTGTAATCATCGCTGTTGTCATGATTATGTTTCAGTTCACCAGCTGAAGAAGCAGCTACATTGTAGAGCTTACTGGGAAATATTCAGAGCAAACACCTGTTCTCCCTTGAAGGATAAGATGTACCTCCAAGGCACTTTGGGTGCATTTTTGTCTTCTGGGACTTACAAAGAAATGGGATCAAGAGATTTGCAGATTCTTGATGTTTTAACCTTAGTGGATATTGGTAAATTACTCCTCCGAAGAGACCTCTTCCATGCAAGCAAAATATCTGCTAGGAATACCCACTGTCCGGGAAAGTATAGTCTCCTGAATCAGCAGCCACAGTGAGAGCTTGTTGGAGCCTTAAATGGCTTCTGATTTCAGCCTGATAATTCCATTTTAACATGGTAAGCCGGCAGTCCTGTCATTCAGATTGCAGAGCCTAGCTTTTGACATTGGATCATAAGAACTGGCTGATAGAACCAAAAAGATAAATCCAAGGAAGTAGATTAAGAGTGACTATGGCGATTTTCAGAGTGAACGGACTGGCATGCCAGAGGGAGGGGCCTGATGGACGGTAGATCCTATGACAGGTTCTTTAAAGGGAACTGGGTGCAGTCTCCTAGTAACTTCATTCTGTCCTTGGTGAGGTTTGGGCTGCCTTTGCAGAGATGAGAGGAGAATGTGGTTTCTTTTGAACGCCTAGTTAGAAGCGTAGGCAGAGAGACTAAAACAATTAAACTTGTAGGTGGTTCAGTCCACTGAGAGTTTGAGATGGGGTGGTGCAAGAGGTAAAGAACCTGCCTGCAAATGCAGGAGATGAGTTCAACCCCTGGGTCGGGAAGATACCCTGGAGAAGGGCATGGCAACCCACTCCAGTATTCTTGCCTGAAGAATCCCATGGACAGAGGAGCCTGGCGGGCTACAGTCCAAGGGGTCACAAAGAGTTGGACACAACTGAAGCGACTTAGCACACACGCATAGTTCACTGCGTGTCTGAGATGGGAGATCTGTGGGGACCATTCAGAAGAGAAAGACAAGAGACTCTCATGCAGTTTTCACTCATCCCTTAGAAGTGATCAATAAAGGTTCCCAGCTTTAGGGGGCTTACATTTCTCAACACCCCTGTCTGGGTATTAATAGAAGCCATGGCCTGGAAGAGCCTGGAGGGCCTTCCTCCTGTCTCCTCCACAGCCTCCCCCATCTCTTCTCCTCACAGCAGCCAGGGCGACCTTTAAAAGTGTAAATCAGATCATGTTTTCACTCAAATGGCCCCCATTTCACTAGGAATAAAATTATCCCCAGGGCCAATGAAGCCCAATGAGACTCCAGTCCTGCCCAGAGATCTCCAGTCACGTCACGTGCCACATGCCTTGTTCACTATGCTGCAGCCCCTCCAGCCCGGGCACACTCCGGCCTCAGGACTTCACACTGGCTGTTCCATCTTCCTGAGATGCTTTTCCTCCAGACACAGGAGAATTCACACCTATCTTCATTCCAGCTTTGCTCAGAAGGGATCTCCCCATAGGGCTCTGCCTTAACCACTCAGTCAAAAATAGAACCTCCACTTCTGTCACTCTCTAGTCCTTTGGTGTTCTTTTCTTTCACCTTATTTCTGATATTATGTTATGTGCTTACTTATTTATTTGATTGCCATCTAGCTCACCTACTATTCCTTAAGACCAAGGACTTTGTCCCCCCGATCCGCAGGGTTCACACAGCATAGTAGATATTCAATAGATATTTGTTGGATGGATGGATGGATGGACAAATGGGGGAATGGAAAGATGAATGGATGTATGGGTGGATAGAAAGATGGTGGATGGATGGGTGGAGGATGGATGGATGCGTGCACGAGTAAATGGATGGATGGATGAAAGAATTATACTGTCCCTTCACACTGAAGATCTTGGTCATTGGTTCCTAAAATTGGACTGTGTACAGACTGTCTTCATGATAGTCTTTTTGACAAATCTATACACTTACCTTACTATAATGATTTAATGACTTTCTTTAAATAGGCACACTTTTATTTAACAACAACAAAAAAACTTCACCCAGTGCTATAAGTGGAAAAGAAGATAAATATGAAAAGTAAATAAAATGCAAGCAAAAGCAATGTTATTAAATTCCAAAGAGATTCTATTGCCCTGTTAAGAGTTGAACCTTAGGCCACTGATCTCTGGGAAAGAGGCAGGTTAGCAAGTGTTGGCAAGATGTTAAAAGACACACTCTTAGCATGCAGCTGAGACTTTCTTCCAGATGGAGATAAAGGGATTAAAGACTGGAAAAGGCAGTCTTTCTCACTGTGGAAGTCTCTGTTATTTAAGGCCACGCCTAAAATCTTTTCACCCACATTCAGCGACGTGTGTCCTACACCTGGAAACACCAACACAGGCAATGCTTACTGACACCATATCATATCCTGTTTCTTTAACATCATTTTAACTAAAGGTTTCCATTCATTTGCTTCCTGTTGCTTTGTTTCTTTCTTCTAAAAAGTAGGAGGAGGGACTTCCTTGGCAGTCCAGTGATGAAGACTCTGAGGTCTCAATGCGGGAGACATGGGTTTGATCCTTGGTGACTGAACAAAGATCCTACATGTCACACAGCTCAGCCAAAAAAAAAAAAAAAAAAAAAAAAATATATATATATATAAAACTGTAGCTGCCAGGCTCCTCTGTCATGGGATTCTCCAGGCCAGAATACTGGAATGGGTTGCCATTCCCTCCTCCAGGGTATCTTCCTGACTCAGGGATCAAACCCATGTCTCTTATGTTTCCTGTATAGGCAAACAGGTTCTTTACCACTAGCGCCACCTGGGAAGCCCTTACTGACACTGTATCATATCCTATTTCTTTAACATCATTTTAACTAAAGATTTCTATTCATTTACTTCATGTTGCTTTGCTTCTTTCTTCTAAAAAGCAGGAGGAGGGACTTCCCTGGTGGTCCAGGGTTTAAGACTCTGAGGTCTCAATGCAGGAGACATGGGTTTGATCCTTGGTGGGGGAACGAAGATCCTGCATGCCACACAGCTCGGCCAAAAAAAAAAAAAAAAAAGAAAAGCAGAGGGAAACAAGAAAACATTGTAGCTGCATTACATTTCTGAGTGTAATTCACCCTGAGTAGATCTTACAGTCTAAAGAGAAAGAAAAAGGATTCAGGCCTAACAGAAAGTCAGAACTCAGCTGCACGCCCACACCCTTGACAGCACAGACAAAACACCCGGATTATTGACCATTTCTTCTTTTCATCCTCGTGATCTGAGCTCACAGAGCCAGAACCCAATTAAAAGCGAGGCCAGGCTAACAGCAGTTGGGCCTCATTGGCTCAGGGGAGCGCTAGCTCAGAGAGCTGGCAAGCCTTTGCCTTACAGACCACGATTATTCTTTCCTGGGTTAGCTTTCAGCACATACCCTGGTTTCCATGTAAGATGATAAGGCCTCTGTGTTCTTTCACATGCGGACTAAAGACTTCTGAATACTTAGATGAAGAACTCAGGTCCTAGTGATGGCAAAATATTTGCACACTGATTGAAGCTTGTCCATGAAATTGGGGATAAGGAACATTGCCTCAGAGAGAGGGGGGAAATTAAAGAGCGCAGAGCCTTGGTGGCGTTTCGATGGTATTTATTGAGGCTTTTTCTGCTCACCTCACCTCCCCAACTTTCATTTCAGCTGGATAATTTTGGGAAATCTTCAAGTTGGCAGTACAAAAACAGCCAGCATTGTGTTATGGGTGTGTGTGCATACTGGTGTGTGTGTTTTGGGGTATGTGATAGAGTCACCTAGTAAGACAACCATCTAAAAATTTTTATGACACACAATATTGTAAAAAGACTTACCAATGCTAAAAAGATATTCATGGAAGCATCTTCTGGGCTCTGGTGGGAGACATTAGAGCATTACAATAATTTACTATTTGTCAACACTGGCTGAGTATGTACTATGAACCACCATAATCCAAGGCCTTTATACATATTACATATGCTAATTAAATATGTTATGAGCATATTTCCAATGCCCAATGATAAATGGGGTATTATTGACATTTTACAGGTACAAAACTGAGTCACACAGCTGATAAGTGGTAGAACTAGAATTCAAATCCAGGTTGTCAGGTACCCTAGCCCCTGACTTTCCCAGTTTTAACCCTGCACATCCAGTGTCCTGGGCACCCTCCCCATTCCAGGCAGATGGGGACAGTTGGTCATCCTGTAATAGTAACCACTGCACTTGATCTCCTCCCATATACAGCTTCTGAGACTTAGACCGTAGTCATATTCTTGCAATTCCCAACACCGCTGTCCAGCTCAATAAACATTTTCAACCATCAACTGTGATCAAAGCTTTTTGCCAAGTGCAACAGGGATCCGGAAATGAATAAAGATGTAAAACCCTACTTTTTTAGGCCAGTCATAAGTAACCTAAAGGGAAGGAAATCCATGTTATTTCATCAAAAAATCATGCAGTATCTTCTGGCATCGTACCTGTATGAATGTCAGATTTCTGTGTTAATGTGTGTATAACACAGATACTGGTTTTCAGCTGGTGGCACAATTATTTACTATGACAGGACAACATCTTTGTGAGAGCAGTGTGGGGCCGGGGTGGCTGGAGCTGCTCATCCATGCAAAGAATTCTTGTCAAATATTTTAATGAGAAGTAAAGCATGGCAGTCGGGATGAAAATCCAAGGTGACCTTGAGCTTGGCAACACACTGCCGATCACCTTGCATTTGTTTTAAGGGTTTGTGTGTGTGTGTGTGATAACAAAGATGATTTGTTTACAAAATTCTTCTTTGGATGAGAGAAAGAAAGAGAAACACGTTTGGAGACAGACCATCTTATAGGAAGCATCTTTGTCCCAACAGTAAACCTTCATCCTAGTGGGGTGGATGCTGGGCTATGCTTAGTCGCTAAGTCGTGTCCAACTCTTTGCCACCCCATGGACTGTAGCCCACCAGGCCCCTCCCAGGTCTCCTGCCTTGCAGGTGGATTCTTCACCATCTGAGCCACCAGGGAAGCCTAGTAGGATGGATACACAGCATCAAAAGCCCTTTTCTCCTTGGAAGAAATCCCACTGGCTGTGTAGTAGGAAGCGGCACTGCCCTCCTCACTCCCTGGCAGTCAGGGGGCATGCTTACCGTTGGCCAGCCTGGACTTTCCCACACAGGACTGTGCTTCCTGCAAGAATGCCACAAAGATGAAGGCACAGTGAGGAATTCCCTCACAGCAGTGATGCTCAGAATCAGCGACTGGAACCTCCCCAGTAGGTCTCGTAAAGGATATGGAGCATGCATGTGTGCATGCTAAGTCACTTCAGTCGTGTCTGACTCTTTGTGACCCTATGGACCACAGCCCACCAGGCTCCTCTGTACATGGGATTCTCCAGGCAAGAATGCTGCAGTGGGTTGCCATTTCCTCCTCCAGGGGATCTTCCCAACCCAGGGGTCAAACTCATGTCTCTTACCTCTCCTGCACTGGCAGATGGGTTCTTTACCACTAATGCCATCTGGGAAGCCCCAAAGGATACGTAGGCGCCATTCCAACTATCTGGGTTTCTGAATTCTTCTCCAACCTGCTTCTCTTCGTGTCTTTCGCAGCCAGCAGTGATGTTCAGCGGGTCTGCCTTACTGAGCCTGTGCCAGTGGTGAAAATGTCGAGGTACTCCTGCTCCCATCAGTAAACAGCTGTGGCTCCAAGCTCCTTGACTGCATCTTCCTCCTGCTCTAGTTGAAAAACCCCTGCCCTTTGCCCCCCTCCTCCCCCCCGCCCCCGCCATTCTGTCTAGCTTTCCCCATCAAGGGAAAGCTAAGGGTTAACTCCCGGAACAGCAGGAGGCCACCAGGAACCTGTTCCAGTCCCCTTCTGATTGGCCAGTGCCAGACCCTATCAGTTACTATTTTGAATATCAATTCTACACAGTGTGGTAAACTTTGACTAAATTCCCCTTTCTACCTAAGATAATAATCCACCTCTCCATTTGCAACCCTAAGCCCTCACTGATACACACACTTACTCACATTTAATTTTATGCAGACTGTGCCTGAGGAAAAGAAAATCTGGTTTGGGGCAGGTATGGAATAATGAGGTACAGGAATATACCTTCTGTGAGGGAGTTATGGGGGCTTCCCATGGCTCAGTGGTAAAGAATCCACCTGCTAAAGTAAAAGATGTAGGTCTGATCCCTGGGTCGGGAAGATCCCCTGGAAAAGGAAATGGCAACCGACTCCAGTATTCTTGCCTGGGAAGTCCCATGGACAGAGGAGTCTGGCAGGTCACAGTCCATGGGGTCGCAAAGGGTCGAACACAACTGAGCATGTATGCACAAGGGGGTTATGTGACAGTGCTGTATGCTGGCAGGGAAATGTCAAGAAACGAAATTGGTTTGGTAAAAACTAAGACGCTTATGGGGAGTCAAGGTCTCTCAGATACTGTATTACATTACCAAGCACTTTGCTATCCTCTCTGTGTTTGTAATACAGGTTAAGGCATGTTTTATATTATCTCAGTTTACAGTAAGGAGTGATCTCAAATACTTCCTTGTTTTGTCTGTACCTCATTGGTTCTCCAGGTGGGCTATTCTCCATGGCTGAAAAATAAAGAAGTCCCCTGCCTGCTAAGATCAGAAATTCTACTACTTCTCTTCCCTCTTTGGATTAACAAATAGTCTCTAGAACATGTTTTTTTTTCAAACTGATTAAACCACATTCATCCAGAATATTTCATCAGGAATTATTTTTAAAATTACTTTAAAAAGTACTTTCCAAACTTGCCTGGCAGTCCGTGGTTAAGATTCTGCACTTCCACTGCAGGGGGCACAGGTTCAATCCCTGATTGGGAACTAAGATCCCACCTGCTGTGTGGTACAGCCAAAAAAAAAAAAGTACTTTAAAAATTAGCTAGCTGTTACCTGAGAAAGCAGAGCATTGAGGGAATGGGGGGGGAGACTTAAAAGGGCCACAGGGCCTTTGCATGTGCTAACCAAAAATGGTCAATAAACTCTGATAAAGGTCACTGGAATTCTTTCATTTTGATTTTTCTTTTCCCACCTACCACAATCAGTAACACTGTATTCCTAGCATGGTGGGAGGAAGTAGAGTAGGGTCAAGGGGAAATATTAGGGAGAGAGAGAGCATAGGCTGAAAATTTTCTCCTGCTAACTTGGGTATAAAATTCTTTCTTTCTTTTTCAACTGCAAAGCTGTTTAGTCAAGAGAACATTCTTACAGGAATTTTTGGTCAATGCCTAAAAGTTAGTTTCCTAGGATAAACCTAACTTAAGAATCATTATAGAAATTAACTTCATCAAAGTAGAGTAAGTGGGTGGGAAAGTTGTGGGGGAGCAAATCATCTAAACAAACAGATTAAGACCTTTAGAGCACCGAAGAATTGATGCTTTTGAGCTGTGGTGTTGGAGAAGACTCTTGAGAGTCCCTTGGACTGCAAGGAGATCCAACCAGTCCATTCTGAAGGAGATCAGCCCTGGGATTTCTTTGGAAGGAATGATGCTAAAGCTGAAACTCCAGTACTTTGGCCACCTCATGCGAAGAGTAGACTCATTGGAAAAGACTCTGATGCTGGGAGGGATTGGGGGCAGGAGGAGAAGGGGATGACAGAGGATGAGATGGCTGGATGGCATCATTGACTCGATGGACGTGAGTCTGAGTGAACTCCGGGAGTTGGTGATGGACAGGGAGGCCTGGCGTGCTGCAATTCATGGGGTCACAAAGAGTCGGACACGACTGAGCAACTGAACTGAACTGAACTGAAGACCTTTAGAAGCCCTAGACCCTGAAAATACTATGGGGCTCCCTTGACCTACCATATGGGCTTCCCAGGTGGCTCAGTGGGTAAAGAACCCACCTGCAATGCAGGAGATGAAGGAGACAAGGTTTCAGTCCTTGGGTTGGGAAGATACCCTGGAGAAGGAAATGGCAATTCACTCCAGGATTCTTGCCAGGAAAATCCCATGGACAGAGAAGCCTTGCAGGCTACAGTTCAGAGAGTGGCAAAGAGTTGGACCATATAGACTTCAAAAACTTACAAAACCAGGGGCTTCACTAGTGGCTCAATACAGGAGATGTGGGTTCAACCACTGGTCCAGGAAGATCCCACATGCCATGGAGCAACTAAGCCCGTAAGCCACAACTACTGAGCCTGTGCTCTAGATCCCAGGAGCTGCAACTACTGTGCTCTCACACTATGACTACTGAAGCCTGCACACCCTACAGCCAGTGCTCCGCAGCGAGAGAAGCGACCATCATGAAAAGCCCATGCATCACAGCTAGAGAGCAGGGCCCGCTTGGCACAGCTTGAGAAAAGCCCCCGCAGCAATGAAGACCCACCAACAGGCAAAAACAAATAAATAAAATTATTAAAAAACCTTATAAAACCGTAACATACTAAACTTTTCCAAAACACTTTGGCTGATACAAAAAAAAATAGCTCATTGGAAGAATTTCTTAACGCAAACTTCTGGCTAAGTTCATCAAAGCAAAATTTTCTGAAGTTGCCTCTGATTCTCTGGTACTACCTGCAGGTACTGGAGTGGGGAGCCTTTCCCTCCTCCAGGGGATCTTCCCAACCCAAGGATCGAGCCCAGGTCTCCCGCTTTGCAGGTGGATTCTTTACCAGCTGAGCCACAGGGAAGCCCAAGAATAGTGGAATGGGTAGCCTGTCCCTTCTCCAGGGGATCTTCCCGACCCAGGAATAGAACTGGGGTCTCCTGCATCGCAGGCAGTTTCTTTATCAACTGAGCTATCAGGGAAGCCCTTATTAAACCATAACATACTAAACTTATCCAAAACACATTGGCTGATACAAAAAAGAGCTCGTTGGAAGAATTTCTTAATGCAAACTTGTGGCTAAGCTCATCAAAGGAAAAATTTCTATGGTGCCTCTGATTCTCTGGTACTTCCTGAACATGCGCTGTTGGTCTCTCAAGCACTCGCCTAGAGTCAGAAGCCTGTATCCTAGACCCCAGTTATGTACAGTGTGGTCCCAAGTCAGGCTCAGCTTTGTCAGACGCAACATTCGTAATGTTTACCTGGCTCCTGCAGTGGGGGATGTCTATGGCAGTGCTTGCTACACAGTAAAGGGCTACACAATGCAGGCTGTTATTAATCTTGAGACGTCAGTGGGAAATAGATTACAGGGATATACTCAATGCTCCTGAGAGCTAGAAAAAAAAGTCTATGACTCCAAAAAAACAGGCTGCTGCCTTGGGAGCAATAACGTAGGGGAAACTCTAAGAGGTTTTTATGATGTTTTGAAATGGGGTCACTTGCAGTCTTGACATGTGATGGGAAGTCTTGACACATTAGGGAAAAGACATTTTCAGTGTCAGAGAAGTATAAGACATGAACCTACGGTCAGAAGTCACTAGATGATGCCCACTGAAAGACAGGGACAGGAAGCAAAGATTTAACTTAATAAAGAGACGAGAGGGGCCCCCCTGGGATGATGGTGAAGAAAGACCGAGGAGGCTGTCAGCAGGAGAACGGGCTAGTGCTGGGGGCCACAGGGATGTCAGCTATAAGAACCCCAAACTGATCAAATGGCAGATGTGGTTACAAATGTTGGGAAGACAGTCACAGCTTTGATAGGCTGCACGTGAATGACTGACAGGTACATAGATATTGGCAACTCCAGGGAAAACAAAAAGTTACACAAGAAGGAAATGTAATCATAATACAATCAATGGCTCAGTCATGGGTTATACTGACATGATCAAAACAAGGTAAATGTCAAATGTTGAGTTAAACGCAAATTGTGATGTAACTCTATTGTGAGGAAGGTGGTTGGAAGGGGGGCTTGCGTTGCCAGGCAGGTGTGTCCTTGGGGCAGTGGTAGGGAAATACATGAAGAGCTAGAAGCTCATATTCTACAGTGGGGAGTTAACAGACAGTACCTAGACTTAAAAATGAAGAAAAGGCTATACAAACATGTGATTTAGAAACAAGGGAATATGTGCACAGAGATACATCAGAAAGAGATGAGTCACTTGTAGACAATGGAATTGGGGTGGGTGAATAGGGAACTTGCGGAGGCAAAGAGGAGCTTTATGGAATTTTTTTAGAACTAGGAAAGTAACTTTGTAACTTTGGGGGAATGTTTTTAATTCAAAAAGAAAAGAGAGGAATCTGGGCCAATCTGACAACAGACAGGATGCAGGATGGCACTCGTAAACCACAGACAAGGAGGAATTAAAGCAGAAAGTCCAGCGCAGCGATCAAGAGCCGCCAGCCCTCTATCGCGACTCTGTCTTCGCCTGGGAATTAATAGGTGACAATGAACATCTCTACCTGGGAAAGGCCTGGCTGGCGTACAGGGTCGACACTCCACAAACACTGACAACAGCAATAATGGAGCTGCCAATCCCGGGGGCAGGCGGGGGACGCATCTGCCACAGCTGGCCTTGCGAATTGTCAGCTCTCTTAAATGCACATTGCCAGGCCGGGGAGGCTGTCACCTGTCTGTCTAGCACACACTGGCTGATTACTATAACTGCTCATTTCCACAGATTAGATCCCAGTATGTCCAAAACAGATTTTTTTAAATGAAGAAGGTGTTACTCTGAGTTATGATAAAATTCTTGGACAGCCCACATACTCATCAGGAAATGACTCCACAATCTGACTCTAGGGAAAAAAAGCCTTGGCGGGTTCCATGACCTCCCCAAAAAACCTATGTCAATTTGCATATTTCTCCAAAGGTGCATTTATTTTTGTACAGACTCCGTACTTAGCTGTGCCAACTAGACTGAAACTACTAGATATCAGGCCAGGATCAAATGTCACCGTTTTAGGGCATCTCACTCACAGAGTCTATGGGGAAAGAGGAAGCACTGCACAGGTCCCCAGGCTGCTATATCATTCCAAGAGCTGTTAGTTCAGGTTTCTGCATTTTGCAGGAGTGAACACCTACAGCAAAGACATCAGCTTAATGCAGCAGGAATGGTGCAAAGCATCATGGAGAGCTGAACAATGCCTCCCTCTCCAGAAGGACCCTGGGGTTTACAACACACTCGCCCCACCCCCTCCCCCCTGCCACGTTGCCTGGCGACCCTTCAGCAGCCTAGGATGGAGGCAACCTCTCAGAGCTCCGTTTAGAGGGTAGAGGTGGAGATTGAGATTCATCCAGTACAGGAGACTGCAGGGGGCACCTAGCAGCTATTTGTAGCAGGGACCTCACCTCTAGGATGCTTGGAAGCCGTGAACAGGCATTGCTGCCAGGGTGACCCAGAGTTGGCCATCATTTATGCTGTCTTAGCAAACTGACTTCAACGTGGCTCACTGGTAAAGAATCCAGTTGCCAATGCAGGAGACTCAAGAGACTCGGGCTCGATCCCCGGGTCAGGAAGATACCCTGGAGGAGGAAATGGCAACCCACTCCAGTATTCTTGCCTGGAAAATTCTATGGACAGAGGAGCCTGGGGCCGCAAAGAGTCAGACATGACTGAGCACATACACACAGCAAATTGATGCAGGGCTAGTGGTTTAATGACTGAAGCCTCAGTTTCTGTTAAAGGGGAATCATTTGACCCAGTTCATTAGGTTATTGCAAAGACCATATAGTGATGTCAAAACGTTTGATGCCCAGTAAATCACTAGCATTCCATAGATAGTTGCTAGTATTATTGTTTTTAAAATGCTTAAATAAACAGCCTGGAATCTTACCTTTTATTTTAAGGAGAAAAAAATTTTACATTATATAAGCTTTTCATCCCAACAGTAATATTTCTACATAACTCAGTTACTTTTCTTTTCTTTAGCTCAGTATTTCTCAACTGCTGGGGGTTGGGATGTCCTACAGGGGACATTTGGCAGTGTCTGAGATATTTCTGGCCATCACAACTGGGGGAGAACCTACTGGAATCTACTGGGTTGAGGCCAGAGATGCTTCTAAACATCTACAATGCGCAGGACAGCCCCACAACAAAGAATTATTCCGTCCCAAAGGTCTGTAGTGCTGGGGTTGAAAAGGCCTGCTCTAGCATTAAATATGAAACTTAAATAGGAAAAATTTATTCCGAGGATGCTGTTGAGCATTCCATTCTTGGAAGAGACAGTGCCTTGATTTTTAGAGCAGTGTTTCCCGCTGCCTAGCCTGTCATTTCCATTCTGATGTCAGTGAGAATGAATGACAGCATTACCGCATGGCTGCAGGATGAGGCTGCCCTCATACGCTGCTGGGTACCCCATCAGTCGGGCAAAAG
Organism: Bos mutus; assembly: GCF_027580195.1. Lineage (NCBI taxonomy): Eukaryota > Metazoa > Chordata > Mammalia > Artiodactyla > Bovidae > Bos > Bos mutus. The sequence goes on along the minus strand of NC_091634.1, from coordinate 39,625,786 downwards.
GGGCCGGCTATTGTTTCAGGTTTTTGTAGAGGCAACAAAGCTTTATTAGTTTCCCTTTTGTCCCAAATTTGAACTTTCAGTCCAAAATCTATTTTCTAAGGTAAATGAACACCTAAGATACTTGAAAACACCAGAGTGCAATTTTGCAGATAAGACTTTTTAATACCCACCTCCCAAACCTCATAGACATCATTCGAAAATTAGGCTGGTGCTGACTGAGTTGGTTGACGCTCGTATTAAACAGTTATTTCCATATCATGGTTTCAGAACTGTCGGCCATCCTTGCAAATTACCATCTGGGAAACCATTGTACTCAGACCAAAATTTTAGCTATGCGAGAATGACCTGCTTGTTTCTGATTGGGTTTCCAAAGATGGAAAGGCTAAACTATGGACATAACAACATTGCCCACACTTTCCTTTCTCTTCTAATATAAATGCATATTTATATTAGATATGTTAATATAAAGATGTACAATAATACAGAAAGGGCACCCAAAGTGACAGGAGGACTTCACTGGTTGAATGGTGGGGTTTTGTCCCAGTTCCTGGAACCAGCCATCTTCCACACCCCTCATCAGTCTTTTGTGTGAAAGTCTTTGCTAAGAGTCAAGTCTCAACTGATAAGGCCTTGGAGACATAATCATTTTCCATTGACAGCACCTTGCAACCAATTCACAAACATTTTCATATTAATATTGAGCAATTTCCCTACATTCTAATCCATCAAAGTAGGCTATTAATCCTTCCTGTACCATTCTCTATTCAAATGCTAACAATTTTCTTCTCACAAGCTAAAACATTTGTCCGACAGCCCCTCACACAAAGACCCTGCATTGTTAGCGATGATGGATCAGAGTGTTAATATGAAGGATGCAATGTAAATTATATCATTGATACTGTACATATGTAGAGGAAGAAAATCTTTTTAAAAGATCATTTGTATGCTAAAGATAATGAAAGTGATCCCCTGGTACAGCAACCTTAATTTTCCTTTCTAAGAGAAAAAAGGTTCTTTATGGCAGAGAATATGGAAATCCATCATGATTTATAATGGTACAAATGCCCTCGTTTACTTCCTGAAAAAAAAATATACACTGTTTCTTTTAAAGAACTTATTGGAATGACTCAAGAAACCTTGTTAAAATATCTCTTAAGAATTGCACCCTCCATGGTTACCAGGAGAAGATTGTGGATAGCAGGGCTCAACTTGGGATGGAAAAGAGATCAATCCGTCCATTTTTGGGGGGGGGTGAGTGGATGGATGATTTATATTTATTATCAAAAGCCATTGCATAGTATAGAAATTTGGGAGTGAATACACTTAGGCTGCCATCAGGAGAGATATGAAGAAGTCGAGGTGTGGACGCTGTAAAAACACCCCCAGGTCCTTGTAAACTATCAAGGACGAGAACAGATCATCTACATGGGTCCTGTCTTTGTGTAATTTATCTGTTTGTGACTGTGCCAGGTCTTCGTTGCTTTGTGTGGACTTTTCTGTAGTTGTGGCAAGTGGGGGCTTCTCTTTAGTTGTGGTGTGCGGGCTTCTCTTTGTGGTGGCTTCTCTTGCTGTGGAGCATGGACCCTATGGCATGTGGGCTCAGCAGTCGTGGTTCCCAGGCTCTAGAGCACAGGCTCCATTGTGGCACACAGCCTTCGTTGCCCTGGAGCACGTGGGATCTTCCCCGACCAGGGATTGAACCCATGGCTCTTGCATGGGCAGGCGGATTCTTTACCACTGAACCCCCAGGGAGGCCCGGGGTCCTGTGTTCTACTCTCAGGATAGTCAGTGAGTCAGAGTCTTCAGTTCAGTTCAGTTCAGTTGCTCAGTGGTGTCCGATTCTTTGTGACTCCATGGACTGCAGCACGCCAGGCTTCCCTGTCCATCACCAACCCCTGGAGCTTGCTCAAACTCATGTCCATTGAGCCAATGAGGCCATCCAACCACCTCATCCTCTGTCAGAGTCTTAAATAGGCAGTAAAGAAATCATTATGATGCCTCATTTATTCATATTTATCTTCCACCTCCAAGTTTGCTTGCCTTCAGGGTTTTTCTTCTAGGTAAATGGTCACTTGAAGGCAGATATCCCGAATTCATCCTTGATATCATCATCTCCGTCACCAGCCCCCACCTCCATTCAGTCTTACCAAGCTTTGCCAGTTCCTCCTGCAAAAATAGTCCCTTCCTGATCTATCTCTCGAGTAGCTGTCTCCAGCACCTTCATCTGAGACCACTATCTTTCATCTGGACTCTGTCTCAGTTGGCCTCCTTACACCTTTCACTTCCTCTTACAATATATCCCAAAGAATCTTAAAATACAAACTTGATTGTGTAACTTTACTGCTTTAATAGTTGTAAATAGGGACTTCCCTAGTGGATCAGTGGCTAAGCCTTCACACTCCCAATGCAGGCGGTTCGATTCCCAGTCAGGAAACTAGATCCCACATGCCACAACTAAGAATTTGCACGTCACAAGGAAGACCAAGCACAGCCAATTAAATAGATAAATATTTTTAAATGTTTAATTTAAAAAATCAATAATTTTTTAAACATAAAAAGTAAGTATAAGCGGTAAATGAAACACACACTCACACACATCAATGCTTTCCCTCTGACTTCGGGATAATGTTCCAGTGCCTTCCTATAGCCCGGCAAACTCCGCTCATCTCACTCCTGCCTGTCTCGCTGACCCCATGTCCTGCTGCTTAAGATGGAGAATTCCTCCAGTTGACCAATGTCTTCTCTTCCAAGAGTCCTCGCATATGGTATCAATTGCTGGAGAATCTTTGCTCGTTGCCTGGTTAAGCTCTATATGTAAGCCTCAGGTGTCAGCTGGAACACCATCTCTTAAGGAAATCCCCTCTGACCAGTCTTCACTGTGCCACCCTATCCCACCTCAAACCTAAGTCAAATCTCCAGGAACATCTTCACCTTCCCTTCTTAGCTCTTACCAAGAGTTATAATAACATACGTGTGTGTGTGATTACGTTCGTCTAACATGTACCTTCCATGAGACTGCACACTCCAAAAGAGGAGGCATACTGTTGATTGTGTTCCATCTTGTAGCCCCATCACCCAGCACAGTGCCTGGCACATAAGCGACTCAATACATCGTTGAGAACCTACATTGAGCATTTTACTAGGAGCTTAAGGTATAAATACAAGACACAGTTTGAAGAGATTGCGATGTGGAATTTGAGCATCATTAAAAAAAATAAAACACACATGGACAATCTAAATTCTTGTGCTTGAATTTATTCGGAAAATTTTCTCCCCCAACTCTTTGTATGCCTTTAGTTTCTTTTGGAATTTAGATAGTTTTGAATATGAAAAGATAATGAATGAGGGTGGATCTCCTCTTTGTTGAACTCCATTTAGTTCAGTTCAGTTCAGTTCAGTCGCTCAGTCGTGTCCGACTCTTTGTGACCCCATGAATTGCAGCACGCCAGGCCTCCCTGTCCGTCACCAACTCCCGGAGTTCACTCAGACTCAAGTCCATCGAGTCGGTGATGCCATCCAGCCATCTCATCCTCTGTCACCCCCTTCTCCCCCTGCCCCTAATCCCTCCCAGCATCAGAGTCTTTTCCAATGAGTCAACTCTTCTCACGAAGGCCCATCATTAGTTTTTGAGGACTAAGGCTTGCCCATGAAGGGTTTTTGCTAAGTGAGGTGTTATTTTAAAAAATGTCATTGGAGTACAGTTAATTTACAATGTCATGTTAGTTTCAAATATATAGCAAAGTGATTCAGTTATACATATACATATATTATAATAATTTTTTTCATGTTCTTTACCCATATAGGTTATTATAGAATACTGAGTAGAGTTCCCTGTACTATACAGTCGGTCCGTATTGGCTATCTATTTTATATATAGTAGTATGTATATGTTAATCCCAAGCTTTTAATGTAGCCTTCTCCCTCAACCGTGTTTCCTCTTTGGTAACTGTAAGTTTGTTTTTGAAGTCTATGAGTCCGTTTCTGTTTTGCAAAAAAGTTCACTTGTCTATTTTTTAAAATAAGACTCCACATATGACTGATATCATATGATATGTCTTTCCCTGTCTGACCTATTTCACTTAGTATGATAATCTCTGGGTCAATCTATGTTGCTGCAAATGGCATTACTTTGTGCTTTTTATAGCTGAGTAATATTCCACTGTATATGGAATGTCCATCAACAGACATTGTTCTTTAGCTATTCATCTGTTGATGAATGTTTAGGTTGCCTTCATGTCTTGACTATTATAAAGAGTCCTGCAATGAACTTTGGGGTGCATGCACCTTTTCAAATTATGGTTTTCTCTGGATATATGCCCAGCAGTAGGATTGTTGAATCATATGGTAGTTCCTTTTTTAGTTTTTGAAGGAACCTCCATACTGTTCTCCATATTATCTGTACCAATTTACATTCTGACCAGCATTGTAGGAGGGGTCCCTTTTCTCCACACCCACTCCAGCATAGACTGCTTGTGGTCTTTTTAAAAAACTTTCATTTGGTACGGGAGTATAGTCAACTAACAAGGTTCTGAAAGTTTCATATGCACAGCAAAGAGATTCAGTTATACATATACATGAATCTATTCTTTTTCAAATCCTTTTCCCAGTTATGCTATTACAGAATATTGAGCAGTATTCCCTATGCTGTACAGGAGGTCCTTGTTGGTTATCTATTTTGAGTATAGCAGCCTGTACACTGATGATGGCCATTCTGAACAGTGTGAAGTGATATGTCATTATAGTTTTGATTTGCATTTCTCTTTCTTTAGGACAAGAAAATTGGTTTCAGAAGATATTATGGTTATATATTATGGTTACAGAAGATATTATGTATTGACCTAGGTAATAAAAGATTTAACATCAACCCCAAGCTTAGTTTCCTCCCTGCTCACCCCATCTCACTGAAGATGTATGCTCCAAAAGACAGGATTTCCAATCATTCTCTCCCTTCTCCGAAACAGGTCAAAGGGCCATCCTGAGAAAACCAGCTTTTGTCAAGGTGGCCACAGTGACTCTCGGCATCCAAGCCAGTTTCAACAGGAAGAGAGATTTTACCAAGCTTTCCAAAGAGCCAGCTAGCCATTCTAGAATGGAAGCAAGAGGAAAGAAAGTTGGTACTTTCTCCCAGAGCATCCAGCAGGGGCCCCCTGCAACTCTACTCGGCACAGTCCTTCTGTCTGAGAGCTCTCTCCCAAACATCTCCTCGCTTATTAACTGCACTAGGGTTCAGCGGTGTCGTCCACATGCAACCAGACGGTGACCCAGAACCCTTCTTCTCCTGGTGCTGAAAGCCAGCAAGTAGATAATTATTCAAGGTCAGATTTTTCAAGTTGGATGCCAGGGGAAAAAAAAAAAAGGCCAGCCTTCAGGGTGAGCCAATACTTTGCAAACACTTGTTTAAGGATTTCCTAATTACTCTAAGTGGTTTCTCTAGCTCTTACACTTAAAAGGCTGCTATTTCGTATGATGTCATCCTTCGCCCATTATCTCTGCAGTCAATTTGCAGTATTAGGAGAGGCAGCAAGAAAATATTTGCAAACATCAACATTCTCAAGTCTTAAAAGATAATCCCCCTTTCAACTCCCTACGAGCGTATCAGTGGCACAGTTAGGTTTTCAGATGCCTCAAAACGGTAACACCACCAGCTGGACTGTACAGAAAAACCTTTCTTCTGAGGAATTCAAAGAAATTTCTAAGTGGCATCATATCAATCACCGAGCAAGTCCTCAGAGGACTGGCCAGGCAGGTAGTTAGAGGGTAATTAGAAATGCAAATGGATAAGCCCCTTTAAAACAGCTCCCAGAGGCAGCTCCCACCTGAGTAAATCTGGTGTTAAGATTTTAGTGTAAGGATAGCTAGTGCCATTCTGTTCTGACCCACTGGATGTGGGCCCTGCTTCACGAATTCTTCACCATCACAATATTATCATTAGTATCCCCATAATTTAGGTGGGAAAACCAAGGCGGACAGAGGTCAAGCAACTTATGCAAAGCCATGCAGCTGAAATGACAGCCCCAGAGGTGGAGCTTAACCGGGTCTGTCCGACTTTTAAAGTTAGCCTTCTCACCCACCACCGGGCTACATAATCTCCTTCCCTTCCGCAGGATGGGAGATCATGGGGGTTTAGAAACCCTGCGCAGAGAAGCGTTCCTCCATGAGCGGAAACCTTGCTAAACTCAAATGCCTGTGAGGTGAAGAATGCTTTCAGGCCAGGCTGCATTCAAATTTTGGTTCCTCTGCTTATTAGCTGGGTGACCCTGGCCAAATTTGCTTAACTCCTCTGAGCCTCTGCTTCTTCATCTGTATAACAGAGATTATAGTGGTTCTTACCTTGGAGGGTTGTTCTGGAGATTAAATCAGATAATGCATTTTAGATACTTAGCATACTGCCTGGACCCAGGAAGTGCTCAATAAGTGAGTATTATGATGATGATGATATAAATTCTATATACATTAGCATAATACATATATTTATTGTTGTGTAGTCTCTCAGTCGTGTCCGACTTTTTGTAACCCCATGGACTGCAGCAAGCCAGGCTTCCCTGTCCTTTGCCATCTCCCAAAGCCTGCTCAAACTCATGTCCATTGAGTCAGTGATGTGATGCAACCATCTCATCCTCTGTCATCCCCTTCTCCTCCTACCTTCAATCTTTCCCAGCATCAGGGTCTTTTCCAATGAGTTGGCTCTTCGCATCAGGTGGCCAAAGTATTGGAGCTTCAGCTTCAGCATCAGTCCTTCTAATGAATATTCAGGACTAATTTCCTTTAGGATGAACTGGTTGGATCTCCTTGCTGTGCAAAGGATTCTCAGGAATCTTCTCCAACACCACAGTTCAAAAACATCAATTCTTCACATTCAGCCTACTTTATGGTACAACTCTCACATCCATATGTGACTATTGGAAAAACCATAGCTTTGACTAGACAGACCTTTATTGGCAAAGGAACGTCTCTGCTTTTTAATATGCTGTCTAGGTTGGTCATAAATTTTCTTCCAAGGAACAAGTGTCTTTTCATTTCATGGCTTCAGTCACCGTCTGCAGTGATTTTGGAGTCCCCCAAAATAAAGTTTCTCACTGTTTCCCCATCTATTTGCCATGAAGTGATGGGACCAGATGCTATGATCTTAGTTTTCTGAATGTTGAGTTTTAAGCCAACTTTTTCACTCTCCTCTTTCACTTTCATCAAGAGGCTCTTTAGTTCTTCGCTTTCTGCCATAAGGGTGGTGTCATTTGCCTATCAGAAGTTACTGGTATTTCTGTAACTGGTATTTACTGGTATTTCTCCCAGCAATCTTGAGGTATTTACTGGTATTTCTCCCGGCAATCTTGATTCCAGCTTGTGTTTCATCCAGTCTGGCATTTAACATGACGTATTCTACATAGAAGTTAAATAAGCAGGGTGACAATATACAGCCTTGACATATTCCTAATTTGGAACCAGTCTGTTGTTCCAAGTTCAGTTCTAACTGTTGCTTCTTGGCCTGCATACAGATTTCTCAGGAGACAGGTAAGGTGGTCTGGTATTCCTATCTCTTGAAGAATTTCCCACAGTTTGTTGTGATCCACACAGTGAAAGACTTTAGAGTATTCACTGAAGCAGAAATAGATGTTTTTCTGGAACTTTCTTGCTTTTTCTATGATCCAACAGATGTTAGCACTTTGATCTCTGGTTCCTCTGCCTTTTCTAAATCTAACTTAAACATCTGGAAGTTCTCGGTTCACATACTGTTGAAGACTGGCTTGGAGAATTTTGAGCTTACTTTGCTAACATGTGAGATGAGTGCAATTGTGCAGTAGTTTGAGCATTCTTTGGCATTGCCTTTCTTTGGGATTGGAATGAAAACTGATCTTTTCCAGTCCTGTGGCCACTGCTGAGTTTTCCATATTGGCTGGCATATTGAGGGCAGCACTTTCACAGCATCATCTTTTAGGATTTGAAATAGCTCCACTGGAATTCCATCACCTCTACTAGCTTTGTTCGTAGTGATGCTTCCTAAGGCCCACTTGACTTTGAATTCCAGGATATCTGGCTCTAGGTGAGTGATCACACTATTGTGGTTATCAGGGTCATTAAGATCTTTTTTACGTAGTTCTTCTGTGTATTCTTACCACCTCTTCTTAATATCTCCTGCTTCTGTTAGATCCACAGCATTTCTGTCTTTTATTCTACCCATCTTTGCATGAAATGTTCCTTTGATATCTCTGATTTTCTTGAAAAGATCTCTAGTCTTTCCCATTCTATTGTTTTCCTCTATTTCTTTGACTTGTTCAGTTAGGAAGGCTTTCTTCTCTCTCCTTGCTATTCTTTGAAACTCTGAATTCAGATGGGTATATCTTTCCTTTTCTCCTTTGCCTTTTGCTTCTCTTTTTTTTACAGCTATTTGTAAGCTAAATAAATAAATATATTTATTATTAAATATTATTTATCATGCATGCAAGTGTGCTCAGCCATGTCCAACTCTTTTGCAATCCCATGGACTTTAGCACACCAGGCTCCTCTGTCCATGGAATTCTGCAGGCAAGAATACTGGAGTGGGTTGCCAGTTATTCCTCCAGGGGATCTTCCCCATCCAGGGATTGAACTTACGTCTCTGCAGTGTCAGGCAGATTCTTTACCATCTGAGCCACCTGGGAAGCCCCATACCGTATGTAAGTATAATAAAGAAACAAGATTACTATCAAACATTATTGTTCTTATTAGGAGATGTCTGACCTGTGAAAAGAAAGCTGTTATTGTCCCCAAACTCATTATGCTCGCAGGGGCGCCACCTACTTAACCCCCAAACTGATACTTCATGTAGAAGCCTTGGTAGGCAAACTCCTGTCTGTCTTTGACATCTGCTCACCTGAACCTTTACCCCTTCAAAGCTGGGAGAGAAACACTTTTGTACTGCATTTCCTTCAGTCTGGTACTCCCTCTGCAATTCTGGACAAGTATTTACTAAGCAAATCCTCAACCGAATCCAGATTTCAAAGCAGAGAAGCTGTGGTTAATTTCATATGCAAAGAGAGAGCCCGGGGCTCCGTATTAGTATACTAATTTATGAAGAGTGAAATAAACTCCAGACGTGGCCAGCTGGTTCAGGTAAGGGAATAACAGCAGAGCAAGCAACACCCAAGGAGGACAGTTCAAATTGTATAAAATAAAATTCAGCAATACTTAAAAGCAATTTTTTCAGCTCATCTGAAGCTTCTAAACAGGCCCAAACTCGGTAATAACTAAAGCACACAGTGTCATGAATGAAATGAAAAGGTGACCCGAAGATCTCACCATTTATTCAGAACTGAGAACCTGAAAATTGCCCTCTAACTGATAGGCTTCAAGTTATTACTTCATTCACTTAAGCATTCTACATAAGGTAATTCTCTGATGATAAATCACACCAAAATTGATTTCAGTTTAAAAATGAAAAAAACTTCCACATTAACATGTGAAAGCTTAAAGATCTGTGGATCTGAATTATTGGGGTGCTCATGCTAAGAATGGATGACAAATTGAAAAATAAGCATGTACTCACTTTCAGAAAATAAATCTGGTCCTCAGAATCACCCATTATGCAAGGAAAAATAAACTGCCTCTCATTTCATTAGGAAAGCTCATTTGCATCAACATTTATACTTACATATGTAATAATGCATGGTCCCAGCCTGAATACAAGGTGGTAATTCAATCAAAAAGCTCCGTTGATATGCTATCGTAAACAGCAAAAATGGAAACAGAGCCTTGGGAATAAATCACCCTCTTACTATTCAGCTGGGACCACACTGGGCTATTTTACACTACATGCATTGGTGCAGTATTTCACAAATATAAAAAAACACAAAACAAAACTGTCTTTTCCTTTTATTCACTGACATGTGGCTGTTTGAACTGGCAGCCTATGGAACTCCAGCAGGTGCAGGAATGGGTCCCAGTGGTGGAGTCAGACGGCAAGCAATGAAGACAATAAAGCAATTAAAATTTTTAAATTGAAATAATTCTAATCAAAATTTAAAACACACTTGAAAATTTAATCCAAAGCATAAGGTTTGCACACATTATCTCTGTTTGGAGGGAAGAAACCCTACTGAAAATTAGCATCATTTTCAAAGCAGCAATATTTTCAGTTGCTAATTACACATCTTCTCTTGGCTGATTTGATCATTCAGAAAATGTATAAGTGGCATTTTCCAAGGCTTTACAGGGTTAGTTCTTAGACAGAGTTGAATAATCTTTGTGATGTACTTGCTGTTCCCTCTGCCTGTCTTCCTGCCTTTTTTCCCCATGTGGCTGACTTCTGGCCATTGAAATTGTGAGATTTCCCTGATTTCTCTATCACTAATCCTGTTCATGCTCTCACTTATCCTGTTTTATTTTAAAATTTATTATAGACATTTTCAAGAGTATATAGAAGTAGGGAGAATAATCGATTGAGCCTTCTGTTCTCAGCTTTAATGCCCACTGACACCTAGCCATTATTTCATCCTTCTCTGGCCCTGCCCACCCTTTCCTCATACCCAGTTACTTCAAAGCACATGGAAGACATCATGTCCTTTCATTTGAAAATATTTTGATGTTTTTCCTTACGTAAGACTATGGTAAATAAATTTCAGTTTTAGGATGAATCAGTGTTAGATAGTTCTTTTACCGATCTGAAATCCATATTTGCCCCTTGGTGGAGCCAAGCAAAAGTGTCGAGTTTAGAAAGTTCTGGGTTTGGTGTCCTTATCATCTAGACCATTTCCTAGCCATGCTGTCTTGGGAAGTTACTTCTGCTGTCTGAGTTCTCCTTTACGAATCTCTAAAATGGGTACCCTGGTCTGGCGTAGCATGCAGAAACTCATCTTGAACTCAGAGGTTACAGACCCTTTCTGAGCCAGGCTCATGCTAACTTCACACAGCAGACACTCTTCAAGAAACCTTATAAATATTCCCTCACTTAATTCTAATAAAACCTGTAATGGTTGGGACTATTATTATCCTCATTCTGTGGATGGAGAAATAAGGCAGAGAGAGTTTAGGTAATTCATTCAAGTTCACACAGCTGTGGGCTCCCCAGGTGGTACTAGTGCTAAGAACCTGCCTGCCACTGCAGGAGACATAAGAGACGCAGGTTCGATCCCTGGGTTGGGAAGATCCCCTAGAGGAGGGTATGGCAACTCACTCCAGTATTCTTGTCTGGAGAATCCCAGGAACAGAGAAGCCAGGCTGGCTACAGTCCATGGGGTCACAAAGAGTCGGACATGACTGCAGTGACTTAGCATGCACGCACACACTCAGCTGTAGAACTGGGGTTCAAACATAAGTCAATCATACTCTGAACTACTCTGCTATGCTACCTTTCAGTAGAAACTTTATGATGCAGTAGGCTACCATTCACCAGAAATTTAAGCCAAAGCTGGCCATTTTACTAAATGAAACAGGACCTGTGAAAACACAAAGCATGGTGCTTACTACATATGAGATGTGCCATCCGTGGCAACCAGCTTTCCAGGGGATTGCAGCATGGATGCTGGGCACACGTGAAGTCTCCCAAAGCCCATTGAAACTGATGTTGCTACCAGCCCGCTAAAAAGGAGCAAGTGTAGCTTTGCACACTCAAGATCTAGTCTTGCCAGGAGAAAGCAAACAGCTTGGATAAGCACCAGAGCACAGAAATAGTTAACAACTTACATCGTGTAGCACCTGCCATGTGCCAGGTCCTGGTCTGGGCACGTTGTGTATATGAACTCGTTCAATCCTCCAGCAACCTGACTCAGACTATTATTGTTTGTGGTTAACAGATGAGGAGACAGAGGCTTAAGGAGATTAAGCAACTTGACTTAATTGGAGGAACTTGGATGAGACTCAATTTTTTATCCAAGGAGGCTGAAGGTACAGACTTCAATCCTAGTCCTGAAGCCACCATGTCATCTAAAATGGAAATGAAGTGGGTCAGGCAGTTATAGGACCAACAGAGTGAGAAGACAGAGGAACTCAGAGACATTCAAGAAACCCGTGTTCTCCTGTCAGGGATTCAGAGAAGAGCCACCCTGGGCCAGTCCCTAAGCCAGAGATTCCAGGAGGCGGGGGAGGTGGGGGGTTGTGGCTGGAGCAGCAAAGATGCCCCATGCTTATTTTCAAGGAGCTCAAATCCAGGCAGGGAGGAAGGAGACATAGCAAAATCTCTCAGAGCGAAGGAGAAGGCTGTTGGTGCCATTACAGAGTTGTGTGTTCAGTTATTAAGTCGTGTCTCACTCTTTTGTGAACCCATGGGCTCCTCTGCCCGTGCGATTTCCCAGGCAAGAATACTGGAGCAGATTGCCATTTCCTCCTCCAGGGGATCTTCCTAACCCAGGGACGGAACCTGCATCTCCTCCATTGGCAGGCGGGTTCTTTACCACTGAGGGGCGTTTCTAGGGTACCACCTCTTGGCGTTTCAGAGATCTATGACACCCCTCATCCACTTTCCTTCTTCTGAGTCTATAGGCAGCAAAGAACAAAGTCAGTTTCACAACTGGAGTTCTGAGTGGCTCCAGTAATTGACAGAGATCTCAATACTCTGGAGAACAAGGAATGCTCAATTTATTAACTGTATCTCCTCAAAACATATGCATACATGCCTGCATACACACACATGCAAGCTTCCATCTCAGAAAAAGGAATCAGTAGCCCCCATCTTTTCAAGGATTCTTGATGGAATGCTGATAGTCAGGTGGGATGAGCAGAGGCTATGAGTCTGGATACTCCCATCATCCCCTTGTCCGAGCATCCACTGTGTGCCATGTCCTGGGATTAGCTGAAGCTGAAGGTTTAAACTGGAGGTGAGTCCAGGGAGAAGTGAGTGCATGTGTCTACAAGCTGCAAGGTCAAGGGAGGCAGGAGTCCATCCTATTCACTCTTCAGGTCCCCAGGGCTCAGTAGTGTCTATTACATGCAGTCAGCCAACAGCAAGTGTCTCTTGAAGAAATGCATGAAGGGGTATGTGACCTTGGCCAAGGTCAGCTTCCTTCTTGGTTTCCTTCGACCACTGAGAGGGCTGCCTTGAAGAAGGATTTGGCATTCAGTGTACATGAGAGTCCTCCAGGAATGCGAGGCAGGATCCATTTCCCAGGGAAAGTGCCCACTTTCTGAATCTATCCATATTCACCAGAGCTTCTGCAGAAATAAACTTCATGGACCGGTTTTTCATTTTTATTTGTAATTTCTGTCTCGCTTCCAATAAGCAAAGTAAAGCTTCCTCTTTCTCTGACACCAGCCTCGTCATCCCCCAGAGCATCCCTGAGTTTGCCCAGGGCTCCCCTCTCGCTGCAGCTCAGCCCACAGGCAGGCGCCACGGTTTTCCTTCATCCTTTCACCTCTTCGGCAGATGCAATAAAAACCTTTCACTGCTTGACAACGAAAAGACAGCACTGCCTCAACTGCTGGGTAATTCAGGAAGCCTCTTTCTGGTTTTAATTGGTTTCCTAATTGGACTGTTTATGGGTTGTGCAACAGCCTGGGATAAAAAGGCCGGGCGAGCAATTATGTGCCTGGCATTCCTATCTGGCAGGAGTTAATACTTTAATAAGAAGAAGGAGAAAATCCTAAAGTTCAGTGGAATGCCATGGTTTTGTTCTCAAGAAACACCTCGATGCAAAACAATCCCCCTAAGTCAGAAATGAAGTCAAGCAGTGTTACCCAGTAGCCAGCTGGCACTACGTGAGTCTCTGGGTTCCTCTTTGATTTAGTGGGACGTGCGGAACGGGGGCTGTCTGGGGCCTGTCAGGTTCATAACTGTGCACTCCTTCACTGGCTGGAGATAAGGGGGTGAGCAGGGCCCTTGATGGGCCCAACTGATTCTCTGGAACGAAGATTTGTCTTCCCTGGTGGGATGGATGACTTCATTCTGGTAGATGAGGTCACCTGAGTCAAGGCAATAAAGTGTCTGATATTCACATGAAAGCCAGGGTTCAAAGCAACCTCGGAAGGAAAGTCTCGCAATGCTCCAGGACCCTCCACCCCATCAAGAAATTGCCTCTGTGCTAAGACCCTTCTTCCCATGAGACACTTTATTCCAGAATGAAACTCACTGCCCATGCAAGCAAACTCTGAAGCCAAATTGGATGATTCTAATTTATAAAAATTTGGGAGTGGGTGGGTTGTGCAGGAAAAATTGTTCGTAACGACTGGGGCATTTGGCTGCACTGTCGTTTTCCTAAAGGAAATCGTATTCTAATTGTTGCCACATCATGGCAACTGGGTCCTTGGTTGTTTTAAGCAGGCTCACTGGTCTCTTTCAGCTCTGAAAGTCCCTGGTATCAATTTTCTGGTAGAGAAACAACAGACCAGGAACTCGGCTTTCATCTAATCCTGTAGATTACAAGTAACTATTTCATGATGCTACTGTACTGAGATGGCATTATCTAAAGCAGCAATACTAACGGAAGGATTGGATTTGGGAAAGGACCGAAAAAACCCTTTTCTTTTTGATACAGGAATAAGAAAAGATGACCTCTGCCTATGATTGCAAATTAGAAATCTGCCCAGAAGGCGAAGTCCATTTATGATTTGAGTTTTGAACTGAACTAATTTGGCCCAGCTTTATGTGCTTTATACACGCTGGTCCAGCTTGGCACTTGGTGGTGGATTGTGGTATTTAGTTAACTTCCCCAAGCATTGCTTTCCTTAGATGTAAAATAACACCAAGTCCAACGCTAAGTAAGATAATCTTGTATTTTGAAGAAATGGAGATGCCATCAATTGCAAGATGCAATATTATTATTTTTAATATTTTCTTTATTTGGCTGCACTGGGTCTTAGTTGTGGTATGCAGGATGTTTTAGTGGTGATTTGTTGAGTTGTGGCATGTGAATGCTTAGTTGCAGCATTTGGGATCTAGTTCCCTGACTAGGGATCAAACTCAGACCCCCTACTTGGGGAGTATGTAGTCTTAGCTACTAGATCATCAGGGAAGTCCCAAGATGCAATATTATTGTGTGTCTCTCCAAGAAAGAAAAAACACTGGTGATGGAAGCATATCCCAAAGCTTTCTTAACATTTGAAATTTTTGTTGAAAAAGCTTTTTGAAGACTTATATTAACATAGATTTTCACCAAATATTACCCTTGGCATTCATACAAAACAGAAGTGCGATATACTGGTTAATGCAGTGACAACTAGGTCATGACCACTGCTTGGCTGCAAGCAGTTTTAAGAGGCCGTCAAAGAGAAGATGGATCCTGATTCTGGAGATTTCAAATAGAAAAGTCATGTGTTAGAACTGAGGGCAAACAGGAGCTTGGCACATAGTAAATATTCAATAAAACAGAGATATTCTATTGTTAATGATTATTCTGGAGACGAACTGTAATGTAATGCAAGTTGTCTCTTTCCCTATGTTTTTTTCAAAAAGGAGGTTTAAACAAGTTTGATGTCTGAGTTTCCCTGGACAATAGACTTCCCTGGTGGCTCACATGGTAAAGTGTCTGCCTACAATGTGGGAGACCTGGGTTCAATCCCTGGGTCAGGAAGATCTCCCAGAGAAGGAAATGGCAACCCACTCCAGTATTCTTGCCTGGAAAATCCCATGGATGGAGGAACCTGATAGGCTATAGTCCATGGGGTCGCAAAGAGTCGGACACGACTGAGTGACTTCACTCACTTTGCCATTGCCCCACACTGCTCCCTTCCCCTTCCTAGTCTGACCAGACAGACTTTCTTCCCATGGTTCCACCCAGGGGTCTCACTGGCCCACTTAGGTCACATATCTTTTTCTGAAGCAGCGAAAAGGGATGTTTTGATTGGCCAGACCTGGGGCATGTGCCCAGTCTGTTGGGGGTGGTTAAAGTTAGTCCTACCTCAACTATATAGCCAGGGAGTGGAAAGGAATGGCTTCCCAAAGAAAGAACAAGGTAGTTTGTTACCAGAAAAAAGAGGCATGTCTGTGGGACAGTTAAAACCACTTTACAAGACTCAAATCAGGACCCAGATGTCCACAGGTATTTAAGCAGCCACCTTGAGCCCAGACCCATCTAAGGATTGAGGAAGCCCCTGACAGCCTCAAGTCTCTGTGAGGAGCTAATAAACAAACTTATAAGCCCCTTGGCTTATAAGGGGTAAGTACTCAACACAGCTTCTGTTGCGCAGGAGCTGGAAGCTCCCTACCAGAGATGGAAGTCCCTGACTGCAATTTAAGCCTTGCATTTCTTTCTGAACATGCCTACAAGGATGACAGAGTGAGTGCTAAGTTTTCACAAAAGGACATCCGCTAAGCTCAGCGTGATTACCACCCACCATGCTGGTAACTCCTTTTTCACAGTGCAGGCTACTGAAACATGTAGTCAGATATAACTGAAGTAGTTTTATCAATTCTCAAAGGGTGACAGCCATCAGTTAAAGAAATGTGAATGACACAAAAGTGTCAGCTACTCATTCATTGACTAATTCTGGCTTCATCACTTGGAACAACCCTTTAAGAATCATGGTATCTTTAAGATTTTCTAGCTTGAAAGTATCATCTAATTTGCAGAGACTAATTTCCAATATTTTCAAATCTGCTGCCATATATCCTAAAATGTGGGTGTAAATTAGTAAGTGTGACGAGCAAAAAAAAAAGGTCTATGTCTAGTAAGTTTGGGAAACACTGTGATTGTCACAGGACTTCTTAGAGCCTGTACTGATAATTATATTACTCAATAGTTATTCAGTTCTTAACCCATCTAAGTGCCTTTCATGAACCAAATTCATTCTCTCAAAAACAATATCACCAGGGGGTAAGGAATAATAATATCATTCTTGTTTTATAGTCAAAGGAAATATGGCATATGGGAGTGTGGCCAAAATTCAAATCCAAATTGACCTCAAGGTGCAGAGTTTTGTTTTTTTTTTAAGCTCTACACCACACTCAACACCATTTGAGTATCGATATGCATTATGAGCTTTCAAGGGAAAATGAGAAAAAGTAGATTTGTTTCAAACTTATTTGACACAAAACCCTCCTTTTATAGGATCTCATCAAGTGTAGCTTGCATATGTCCCATGTGGGAAAATGCTGAGCTAAAACAATTGCCCATTTTTCTAAGCCCCTCTGAGCCAACATTTATGGATTATACATGCCCACCACATTCCAGGAACTGTGTTTGTAGCTGGGGAAGGATAGGATCACTGCCCTAGGGGAACCTACCATCCAGAAGAGAAGACAGCAGACACTTTGGTGCTGTGACAGACCTGAGAATAAGAGACCGTGGGCAAGCAGAGGGACGGGGGATTCAACAATCCCTGGAGGCACCCTGGAATACTTAAAAGAGGAGATGGGCTTGAAGTGCGGCCATTAAAGGATGACTAGTTCCCTGGTAGCTCAGCTGCTAAAGAATCTGCCTGCAGTGCAGGAAACCCCCATTCGATTCCTGGGTCAGGAAGATCCCCTGGAGAAGGGATAGGCTACCCACTCCAGTGTTCTTGGGCTTCCCTGGTGGCTCAGCTGGTAAAGAATCTGCCTGCAATGTGGAAGACCTGGGTTCGATCCCTGGGTTGGGAAGATCCTCCGGAAGAGGGCAACCCACTCCAGTATTCTTGCCTGGAGAATCCCCATGGACAGAGGAATCTGGTGGGCTATAGTCCATGGAGTAGCAAGAGTCGGACACAACTGAGTGACTAAGCACAGCACAGAGCCTGTCAAACACAGTAAAGGGGACAGAGACATTGCAAGCAGGGGGCACAGCACAGTGACCTTTACCCTCCCACATAGAGATGTTCCAGAAAATATTAAACGGCATTTGGAGAACCAGAGGAGGCCTCAGACTCACTTGTAAACTTCTCTCTCAAAGCCCTTATAACCAAGAAAATGGCACTGCAGGAGATGTTATATGAGTATCCACCCAGGTAAGAAGGTGGTTTGCCAAACCCTTGGTTGCTTCTGAAAGATGCTAATTGAGTTTGGCAGGGTCTCAGGTACCACCCAAACCAGATCTCACCACCATCAAGGGCAAGATTGCTTCCCACAATGACCCTATGTGGTGGATTTAAAATAGGTCTGCTCATTCATGGACACTCTTCCCTTCAAACAGTGGAATCTAATTTCCTCCACTTGAATGTGGGTCAGACTATTTTTCTTAACTTTTTATTTTATATTAGAGTATAGCTGACTAACCATGTTGTGATCGTTTCAGGTGGACAATGAAGGGACTCAGCCATGCATATACATGTATCCATTCTCTCCCAGTTTCCGCTCCCATCCAGGCTGCCACATAGCACTGAATGGAGTTCCCTGTGCTGTACAGCAGGACCTTGTTGATTATCCATTTAAAACAAAGCAGCGTATACATGCTGATCCTATTCTCCTTAACTATCTCTCCACCCTTTTCTTTCCCACTGGCAACCATAAGTTTGTTCTCTGAATCTGTGAGTCTCTATTCCATAAATAAGTTCATTTGTCTCCTTTCTTTTTTAGATTCTGCATGTAAGGGAAGTCACATATTTCTCCTCTGTAGTGACTTGATTTTAATGAATAGGAAGGGACAGAGTGGTTCTCCATGAAGCTTTTCATAAAAAGGATAAGCTTCCACCAAGTTCTCTCTCTCTCTCCCTGTCCTTCTGTTTCTCTGTCTTTTTGTCTCCTTTTCCCTCCCTTTCTTCTCTCCCTCCCTCTGTATTTGCCTCTGTTTCTTTGTCTGTGTGTGTGAGTGTGTGTGTGTGTGTGTGTCTATCTGTCTCTGCCCCTCTCTTCCTATCTTCTCCCACTCTGTGCACTCATTTTTGGACCCCACTACCATGTGTAAAGGGTTTCCCAGTGGTAAAGAATCTGCCTGCCAATGCAGGAGCCACAGGAGATGTAGGTTCAATCCCTAGGTTGGGAAGTCCCTTGGAGGAGGGCATGGCAACCTGCTCCAGCATTCTTGCCTAGAGAATCCCATGGACAGAGGAGCCTGGCAGGCTACATAGTGTCAAAGAGTCGGACATGACTTAGCAACTGAGCAAGCACGCATACGATGTTGTGAGGAAGCCCAGGGTACCTGTGAGGCCATGTGGCAGTGTTTCCCACAACACACAGCCTAGCTCAGGTCTCAGTCAATGCAGTCATATGTGGAATCACATTATTTTGTGCATTTAAGCTACTCAAACTTAGCTCTACAGTCTTATAGGTGGTGGTCAGAGAGCAGGTAATAGAGTATGCTAAATAACTCCCCTATCTTTTTTTAAAAAGCATATTTGTATGTTTCTCTTATTCTCTATGCTTCATGGGAAGAGAAACTACAGTAAAATGCAAAGAAAAAACAGCACAGTTCTTTGGGGGTTTGGGGGCCCAAGAGGGCTCAGGTTGCGAAAGTTAGAAGGTTTCAACTTACACAGAGATTTAGAACCTTTCTAGCAGGTGTCATGCAAACTCTATCCATGTTCCAAACACAGTAGTGATTAAAAGTATTTTAAAAGAAGTTAGAGACCTTCCTGGCTTTACCAGGCCCATATCTGAATATCTGGGCTTCCCAGGTGGCTCAGTGGTAAAGAATCTTCCTGCTAATGCAGGAACCCAAGGGGATGTGTGTTCAATCCCTGGGTTGGGAAAATCCCCTGGAGGAGGAAATGGCAACCCACTCCAGTACTCTTGCCTGGGAAATCCCATGGACAGAGGATCCTGGGAGGCTACAGTCCACAGGGTCACAAAGTCAGACAAGAAGAGCATACATGCACACACATCTGCATATTAAATCTGTTCTGCTGAATCTTCTCAACTGTCATGAATCCCTGGGGGATTCATGGCAAAGCAGCTCCAGTCTAGGCTGGAGAAACCCTGACCATGTAATCTGACAGTTTCAGTACCTGCTCCTCACTGTGCCAGGTGCTGGGTGAAGTCTGCACAAAGAATGGGGAAGCCATTCAAGACCTTGTAACCCAGCTGTCTTTCCACCGCAGGCCAGGGAAATGGTCCCAAAGGGGCTGCTACCTGGTGGGGACCCGGGAAAGCTGTCAATTTTCAGGTACAGGCTGAAAGAATCTTCCCTGATCTTTCTTCTTGGAGGGGGGTAAATTGGGTGTTCCTTTTTTTAAGTGCTCTAACAGCCAGGGTTGAAATTAGGTGGCTTGTTTTTTTTTTTTTTTTTTAAACTCTCAGTTTAGCAGAAAGCTGAATTAACTGGAAAGGTCGTAGCCTAAAGCATTCTGGGCAAGGGAGATTTTTGTCGTCATCGCTGAAGGGCCTCCTTGCTTATCAAGCTCTGTGAAGTTACAGTCATGAGCCAGGAGATGCGACCCATGACAGGAGACACAACTTGTGAAGAAGTCAGCACTGAAATCGTTCATTATTGCGGCATTAAGTGTTACAGAGAAGTATGAGGATTCTTTTCTGTTTTTTAAATTTATTCATTTATTTATTCGATCTTAGTTACTGCATGCAGGATCTTCACTGCATCATGCAGGATCTTTATGGCGTGTGGGCTCGGGAGTGTGGCACCTGGGCTCCAGAGCACGCAGGCTCAGTAGTTGTGACACTCAGGCTTAGTTGCTCCACAGCATGTGGAACCTTAGTTCCCCTACCAGGGGTTGAACCCGCGTCCCCTGCATTGCAAGGGGGATTCTTAACCACTGGACCACCAGTGAAGTCCCAAGTACAGGGATCCTGATTAGGGTGGCTAATGGAGAAGGCAATGGCACCCCACTCCAGTACTCCTGCCTGGAAAATCCCATGGACAGTCGGATATGACTGATCGACTTCACTTTCACTTTTCACTTTCATGCATTGGAGAAGGAAATGGCAACCCACTCCAGTGTTCTTGCTTGGAGAATCCCTGGGAAGGGGGAGCCTGGTGGGCTGCCGTCTATGGGGTCACACAGAGTCGGACACGACTGAAGTGACTTAGCAGCAGCAATGGGGGTCGAACACACTTGGGGAGTCAGGATTCCTGCTCCTTCTCATGCTTGTGTCAGCCTTGTCTGAGCTGGTGCAAAAAGTCCCTCTCTGAGTTCCTTATGAGACTGCTCGGGGGAAGGAAGGTTGCAGTCAGCCAGCTCCCTTTCTTTATAACCAGCATCCATATCATTCCCCACAGGGTGCCTTCAGCAGGAGTATGAATCCTCTATCCCACCCCCACCAGGGTCCACACAAATAAAATCCTAAGAATGGCCAATATATTCTGCGCCAAGTCACAATAGCCTGCAAGAGGAAATGCATAAACTCATAACTTCGAACCTAAGCTATTTAGCATCCCATTAAAAATATTCAAAATATAAATCAAAATTCATGGGAATAAGTAATATTCAATTTAGAATTTATGGCATTTTAAAATAGGATGATTTCCTCCAATGTGCAATAAATTTGGTTTTGTGGAATTGCACTTGGCATCTTATCATGACACTTGCTTTATCTACACAGCCCACCAAAGCGGAGTCACTTTATAGAATCTAAATTCACAAATCAACTGTCGTCTTCACTTCACTGATTCATTGCTGATGGGCCTTTCACAAGGTAAAGGAAAAAAAAAATCCCTTCCAAGTTGACTAGAGTAATATATGGGGAGGTGAGCACTGCCCATCCATCCGCTGGCCGGCTGACCTGCCTGTAGTGATACATGGCAGAATAAACTCATAAACCAGCTGCATCTTTTGACCTCTCAGAATAAATGGAAACAGAAGAGCATTTATGGTGATCATTGTCTTTAAGGATTATGGTCTAGAACAGAGGATGATACAAACCCAAGAAGCATCTTGAAGACAGGAACCTTGGCCAATGAGTCAAAAATCTCAAAATTTTAGAGAAGCTTTTTCTTGATTGGTTTTTTAAGATGAAGCTAAAGATTTCTTTTTTATTTTATTTCTGACTGTAGTGGGTCTTCGTTGCCATGCAGGCTTTTCTCTAGTTGCAGCATGCAGGGGCTACTCTCTAGCTGCAGTGGCTTCTCTTGCTGCAAAGCATGGTCCCTAGGGCACACAGGCTTTGGTAATTGTGGTGCGTGGTTCAGCAGTTGCAGCTTCCAGACTTTAAGCACAGGCTCAGTAGCTGTGGCACACAAACTTAGCTGTTTTGAGGCATGTGGGGTCTTCCTGGCCCAGGGATCAAGCCCATGATTCCTACACTGGTGGGCAGACTCTACACTGAGCCACCAGGGAAGCCCCCTTTATCAGTTCTTAAGGAGCCTGCTGTCCTGCTGTTTAATCAGGTGAGAGAGTGATGATGGGGAACATGCAGCAGGAAACGGGCATCCTGAGTCTGCAGAGAAAACATTACATAAACACTAGGAAGAAGGAAATTGACCTAATTGAAAGATTTGGTCAGATAGGCTGCAGATATTTTTAGTCACCTGTGTACAGCTTTTCTGAACGCCAAATCTTAGCTTCATATGAGCTAAGGAAAATCCCTAGTTTGCAGTGTAAGAATTCATATGATTGGCAAATACACAGCTATTTTCTCAAAAGTGTAAAATTGTTTTTTAAGTAACAAAAGTTGAAGCTTCAAAAACATGTCCTCAGTTAATTTAAGCCTGGACCATGTTTTATAAACCAGTTTTTTTAAAAAGCACCATTTGTAGAATGCAAATACATTTTTCAGTTCTTAATTGACAATGTTCAGAACCAAACTCTTAATTATGTTTGAGAGAAAAGCAAGAAGCAAATTCAGGGCATCCTAGTCATGATAGACTGCAACTATTACAATCCTGTGTATTCACCTTTACTTCAACATATATTCACAAGAATAGCATACATATAATTTTGTATGTTTTAATAAGTTTTTTTTAACATTTACTTCATGTTTTTGTAATTATAACTTTAATGGCCACATAATTATCTATCAGATATATGCACTATGATTTAGTTGATCATCATTTGGTTTATAATTGTTGGGTATTTCAGCAGCTTCTACATTTTCAAATTATAAATAATTCTCTGACTAATAACTTCATATTTGTTAATAATATACTTGTGGACAATTAAACTTCAAAGGACTAAATAGCAAATTAAATACAGATGAGGAGAGAATTATTGAGTCAGAAGAGAGATCTGAGGAAGTTTCTCAGAATGGAGTATAAAGTTAGAAAAAGATGGATCATATGGAAGAGATGAGGAGACACAGAAAATGAATCAGAAGATGCAAATACATCTAACTGGAGTTCCAGAGATGAGTACAGGAAGGGTAGGGAAAAACATCATGTGTCAAGTGTACATGAAGGCTGACATCTTCCTAGAATTAAAGAGTCATGAGACTCCAAATAAAGAAACAAATATTGGGGAGCATTAATTAAAGAAACCCATACTCCTCCACATGGAATGAAAGTGCAGATTACCAAAAACAAATGAAAAATCCTAAAAGCAAATGGAGGGGAATGGACTACAATTAGAATGATGATAGGTTTCTGAGTAGCAATCAAGGTTAGGAAATAATAGAGCAGTATCTTCAAGCCATTGAAAGAGTAAATTACTTAAAAGTGGGGATCAAATAAAAGTTTTCAGACGAAGACTGAGAGTTACTATTCAAAGATCCTTGCTACTAAGGGACAGTTGTTCAGTCTCTCAGTCGTGTCCAACTCTTTGCGACCCCATGGACTGCAGCATGCCAGGCTTCTCTTTCCTTCACTACCTCCCAGAGCTTGCTCAAAGTCATGTCCATTGAGTCTGTGATGCCATCCAACCATCCTCATCCTCTGTCACCCACTTCTCCTCTTGCCCTCAGTCTTTCCCAGCATCAGGGTCTTTTCCAATGAGTCAGCTCTTCGAATCAGGTGGCCAAAGTACTGGAGCTTCAGCTTCAGCATCAGTCCTTCCAAGAAGGTCTATACATGGTGGTAAACCTTAAGAAACATTACATTTTCAAGTCATAACAAGGCAAAATGACCTCTATTATCATTTTTATTCAGTGTTGCTCTAGATGTCCTAGAAAGTGTAATAAGGAAAATAAACAAACACATTTGAAAAGCAGAAATAAGATTACAGTATTTATATGGCAATTTTTTATATAATTGTCTACATAGAAAACCAAAAGAATGGATAAACTGTAGAAAGTGCAATAAGGTTTCACAAAGTCATTATATCAAAAGCAGTTAAGTACCTCTACGCCAATGACAAACTTTTAAAAATGTAATTTAAAAAATTCTCATTACAAACTACCTGGGATTAAATATATCCAAAAACGCTCAAGACCTTTACAAGGAAAATGATAAAAACTTTACAGAAGATTATGAAACAGTGTCTAAAGAAGCTCAAAATATGTGTGTGGGAGGAAGACCAGTGTAACAATTACCGTTGAATTAATCAATACACTCAATTAAATTCTGATAAAAATTCCAAGTCTTCCTCAGAAAGTAGTAAGTTGACACTAAAATCCACACAGTATAACAAGGGAAGAAAAATCATCAAGCAAGCACTCAGTAACTCTTAAGTATTTTCATCTTCATCACCATCATCATCTTCTTCATGTACCCAGTCAAAACAAAGCAAGAACTTCAAGTCTCCCTAGTGATACTTCTGTACTGAGATCCTTCTGAAAAAAATGCAACTTGGAAAATACATTTGCTGTCTCATCAGTTATTGGAAAGATGTGTTCCATGACGTTGCTGTTACCAGCACACGTTTCTACTCACTAAAGATGTCTCGTCTGACCGTATAATGCCAGGAGACAGAAACAACACCATCAGGAACAGAGAGTCTCCTTAGAATGAAGCAACATGCATAGAGTGACATGACCATGCTATTTTCTGGAGAATTCAGAAGATTTCCCACCATCTGTGGTTTGCAACATCTGGTACTTCACATTGCTTTCTGGAGATGACTTTCTAAGAGTGAAGCCTGAAGGACTCCACTCTCAAGTGTTTGCATTTTAAGTCGCTTCAGTTGTGTCTGACTCTTTGCAAACTGTGGACTATCAGCTGCCAGGCTCCTCTGTCCCTAGGATCCTCCAGGCAAGAATACTGGAGTGGGTTGCCATTTCCTCCTCCAGGGGATCTTCCCAGCCCAGGGATCGAACCTGGGTCTCTTACATCTTCTGCACTGGCAGGTGGGTTCTTTAGCATTAGGGTCACCTGGGAAGCCTCTCAGTGTTTAGGCCTATAACTTTATCTACATTCATTCACTTAATAAAATACTGACTGAGCATTTACTTTGTGCCCGGTGGTGTTCTAAATGCTGGAGAAACAGCAGTAAACGACTTGGATAAGATGCCTTGCCCTTAGACTTCCCTGGCGATCCAGCAGTTAAGACTCCATGCAGAGGGCTTGGGTTCAATCCCTGATTGGTGAACTAAGATCCCACATTCCTTGAAGTCTGGCCAAAAAGTGAAGAAAAACAAAAACAAAAACAAAAGAAAGGAAAGCTATGCCTCGCCCTTAAGGAGTTTATATTCTAGTTAGGAGAAGCAGATGCAAACAAGATAATGAAGTAAAAATATACAGTATGTTTTTGTTGTTTAGTGGCTAAGTTGTGTCTGACTCTTTCATGACCCCATGGACTCTAGCCCACTAGGCTCCTCTGTTTAAGAGATTTCCTAGGCAAGAATACTGGGCTGGGTTGCCACTTCCTTCTCCAGAGGATCTTCCTGACCCAAGGATCAAACCCAAATCTCCTGCATTTCAGGCAAATTCTTTACCACTGAGCTACCTGGCAAGCCTGTATAATACATTAGATGGTGGTAAATGCTGAAAAGAAAAATCAGGATAGGGAACAGGCAGTATATGTGAGTATTTGGTAGTGGAAGAGGAGGGCATCTGGGAAAGAGGGGTTGTTGGGGGGGCCTCCCTGAGAAGGTGACATTTGAGTAAAGATCTGAAGGAGAAGAGGGAATGACGAACTAGTGTTCAGAAAAGAGGAAATAGCAAATACAAAGTATTTGAGGAAAGAGTGTGCCCGGCTCATTTAGGAGGCATCAGGTAGACCTCGTGACAGAATAAAGTAAGTGCAAGAGCAGAATCACAGGAGAGGTGGGAGGAATGATGAGAAGGAACAAAAATGGTGTTGGGTCTTAAACACCCTCATGAGGAATGGGCTTATTTACTTGTTGGCCATCAGGTCTTAGGTGCAGCACACGGGCCTCTCTCTAGATGTGGTGTGTGGGCTCCAGAGCTTGAGGGCTCAGTTGTTGCATAGGTTTAGTTGCCCCGTGGCATATGGCATCTTAGTTCCCTGACCAGGCAATTGAACCTGAGTCCCCTGCATTGGATGGTGGATTCTTAACCACTAGACCACCAGGGAAGTCCCAAGGAATTACTTGGCTTTTACTTTGAGAGATACGGGGAGCTACAGAAGCATTCGTGCAGAGGAGTGACAAAAATCTGATGTAGGCCATAAAGGATCCCTATGGCTGCTGCATTGTCTGCAGACCATCAGGGGCTTTGGTGGAAGCTGGAAACTCAGGGAAGAGGCTACTGAAGTCCATTCACTGAGAGATGGAGGTACCTGGGCCAGAGAAGCAGCAGAGGGGAACAGCTTCACGTTTCCCTGGTAGTATTTTCCCCAAAGCCCAGAGATTAGAGGAATTCAAGCCTCTTAAATGACCTCCAGGGCCCTGGGAACACCCTAATGAGAAATCACATTATTGCACAGTGAGCTTTATCACAGCATGTGGCAATAGTAAGAGGCAGTCACATCTAGGGATGTGGAATAGATTCTGTTTTGCCTGACCCAGCTGAAGACACAGTCCTCTAGAAGACTCCTCCCTGATGGAAAGGACCAGAAGCCCAGCAGAACCCTGGGAAAGAAGAACTTTCTCTTATGATTGACAGCTCCTCCAAATATTCACAGATGTCACCAATACTCTGGAAAAATTATAGCCTAGGGACTTTGACTTCCTCCACTTGATAACAGATATACGAATGTCGCTAGATATAGGCAAAAAGAAACACAAGGATAAAACCCTGTTGATTCATGACTATTTACTGACCTTCTACTATATGCCAGGCATTGCATTAAGACTTCAACATAAATTATCTTATTTAATTCACTAAAACAACTCAGCATGGGAAGTATAAACCAGCCCGGTTTTACAGATGGAAAATCAGGACCCAGAGAAGAGACTTGTCTAATAACTGCTGGAGTTAATATTTAAACTTGACCTGGCCTCAAAGCCACATTCTCCTTTCACCACCCCACACTATCTTGAATTGGTTGACAGAGACTGTTATTTCTGACAGTGGGTTCTGGCTGATTTCAATGGAAGCCTCTGAGCCATTGCCTTGACTCCTCTTTACTCTTGAGCAAATGGTGGGGAACAAGGGTCAGTCTATTTTTTTCCAAAAGAATCTGATAGAAAACACTTCAGGCTTTATGGCCATACAGTCTCTGTTGCAACTTCTCAGCTCTGCTTTTGTAGGTATGAATGCAGCCATAGACAAAACCCAAAGGAATGGAGCGGGGGGTAGGGGGGGATATGTTCCAAGAAAAGTTTCTTAATAAAAATAGCCTGGGCCATAGTTTGTGGAACTGTGATGTGGAGAATGAAAGAATGGCTTCAGGATCTAGGTTGACTGGGTTCAATCCTGGTTCTACCATCAACCTTCAGGAAGTTATCTAATTTCACTATATAAAGTTAGGATAGAAACACTGTGAGAATCAAAAAACTGAATATGCATGTTATTTAGAAACTCTGGAAATGAAAAGTATTATTGTGTGCCCTCACCTTCAAGATTTTTAAAATTAAAACCAAGATTGAGTTTAGTGCAGTGAACTTAAGACAAGCCTATGGACTTGAAGATCTCAAAGCAAAGAGCACAATGCTTTGGATCAGATCATACTGAGCTTCTGAAAACACTCTTTATGTACTTCAGTTCAGTTCAGTTCAGTCGCACAGTTGTGTCCGACTCTTTGCGACCCCATGAACCGCAGCACGCCAGGCCTCCCTGTCCATCACTAACTCCCGGAGTTCACTCAAACTCACGTCCATTGAGTTGGTAATGCCATCCAACCATCTTATCCTCTGTCGTCCCCTTCTCCTCCTGCCCTCAATCTTTCCCATCATCAGGGTCTTTTCAAATGAGTCAGCTCTTCGCATCAGGTGGCCAAAGTATTGAAGTTTCAGCTTCAACATCAGTCCTTCCAATGAACACTCAGGACTGAACTCCTTTAGGATGGACTGGTTGGATCTCCTTGCAGTCCCAGGGACTCTCAAGAGTCTTCTTCAACACCATAGTTCAAAAGCAACAATTCTTCGGTGCTCAGCTTTCTTTATAGTCCAACTCTCACATCCATACATGACTATTGGAAAAACCTTGACTAGATGGACCTTTGTTGGCAAAGTAATGTCTCTGATTTTTAATATGCTATCTAGGTTGGTCATAACTTTCCTTCCAAGGAGTAAGCGTCTTTTAATTTCATGGCTGCAATCACCATCTGCAATGATTTTGGAGCCCCAAAAAATAAAGTCTGCCACTGTTTCCACTGTTTCTCCATCTATTTGCCATGAAGTGATGGGACCGGATGCCATGATCTTAGTTTTCTGAATGTTGAACTTTAAGCCAACTTTTTCACTCTCCTCTTTCACTTTCATCAAGAGGCTCTTTAGTTCTTTTTCACTTTCTGCCATAAGGGTGGTGTCATCTGCATATTTGAGGTTATTGATATTGAGTTATATATTTAACTCGGTATATTTATTGGATACCAAGTATGCGCCAGGCACGGAATAAGGATGGAAGATGCTAATACCCTGCCGTGTTCTGTGCTAATGTCTGAGATTGAGGGAACGCCCATTTTGGAGATCACTGAAAGAAAAAAAACTTACAGACAAAACAATTATTTTAATTTAGTGCTTTTCTGTTTCAAAACCAATCCACTAAAAAGTGACTCTAAGGTCCTCAAGTACAATTCACATCTGAATTTGATGCCAGTTGAGTTTGGACATTATAGTTTAACCACTAGGGTATTAATTGAAGCACTAGAAAATACCTCTGGTCAGTTTCATTATCTAATGGCACTTGGGTTTTCTAATGCATCTTAATAAGAGCTGTTGCATATGCATAGACCAGTCCAGATTTTACAAGGAATAGTTTATGCTGATTAAGAAAAATGAAAACTGGCCACAATCTCCTTAGACTTCAAGTACAGTTATTTTTCTTATTAATTTTTCCAGATATGATTGGGCTTTAAAATACTGGCTGGATTTCATTTAAATCTATTAGTAATTTTTTTGTTTATCAATAAAATTAATTGCTATAAAAAATCTCTGCTGGCTTAATTTATACATCTGAATTGAGTTTCTTAGTATTACTGAGTACAGAAGATCAGTTCCCCTAAATATGATATAATTTCTCAAAAAATGGTAGCTTTATGCTAAAAATAAGATTTTGTTTTCCTTAACTTGACTTACTTTAAGAATTAAGTGTACCATTTGCTAATTAAATTACTCAGTATTGACTCCAAAACTTTTGGTTTAAAACCTGATTTGATAAAAAGCCATTTGAAACATTAGCTCATGTTGTTCTCAGTGTGGGAACGCTGATACTCCATGCTCCATACACGATCTGGATTCCACGAGATTTCATTTCTGTTTTAAACCATATTGAAAGCATATTTTAAAATAAAAATAGTTTAAGCTGTAATCATATCAATGTATTAACTACTGACTGGGTTCAAGTCAAATTTATGGGAGAAAAAAAGGAAACCAGAAAAAACGAAGCCCTAACCTAATAGAAAGGAATTGTGCGAAGACCACTTTTTTCCAAGTTGGCCCTCGTTCAAGGTACATATGGTCACATAATCTTTTAAAAAGCACAATTCAAGTCTCAAGTCTCGATTTAATTTTATAATAGCATAAATGGAATTACACTGCTGATGAAGTTCATTGCTTAAGCTGAAGCACACACCAGGCGGGCTGAGTGACCTGACTCAGTGTACTTGGCCCTCAAGACAGCACAGGGCACCTCTACAGCTTACCTTCTGTGAACTAAATCACAGCCCCCAGGCTGGATGGGATCCTTCATATGAATGGCATCCCAGTCACCTTGTAAACATGGTCGTAATGCAAGGTTAGTAATTACTTTACATCGACGCATTATGTACTCTGTTTCCCCTCTTTGTATTTTTTTGGGGGTACCAGGGATTAGCTAATGGAAAAGCATTGGCTCCCATAGAAGTGTTCCAGGTTGAACTTTGGGTGGAGCCTGGGTAAATTTTCCAACATTCAAATCTGCCTGAGCTCTGTAATTTTCTCAAAGTGTATCCTGAACGTTAGCCTCCAAATGGCTACTAAGGAACATAAGGGACCTGCAGATGAGCCTTTTTTTTTTTAAATTGGTGAAGCAACTAAAATATAAGTGCATACCCCTGGCCATGGCTCACACCTTAGGTAGCTGGAGACCGTGTTCAGCCATAGCCTTTGGGTCAAGCACTAACCTAGACTTCCTCCTTGTCTAACCCTGTCAACATAGGCTTTCCTGCTGGCACCTGCCTCTGTGTCTTGGTGTTTCCCCTGCAGACCTGGAATTTTTCAGGGGATTGTGTTTTATTCTTTCTGTATTCTCAACATCTAGAACATAGAGTCTACCGCACATTTAAAAATGGAACTATGACCAGAGGACTGTCTATGCACAACGACGAATCTTGATGCTTCACATTTAATTACTCGTGGACATTCGTTTTTCAGATGAGAAAATAAACTCCACAAAGTCAGATAATCTATCTGGCATCTCATACCCAGTAAGTAGCAGGATGGGATTTGGCCCCAGATCTCCCAAACCCAAACCTTTTGTATTACACCCAGAAATAATGTAATGTAAGGCAGAAAATGACACATTCCTGCAGGAATTGTATTTGAAGTACCTCAAGGCTTGGAAAAGGGACCACCACCAGCCAGGAAAATTCCTTGGCGTATCTACCCTCCAGAAATCTCAAATAACAGCTGAGTCCAGGAGCTTTCTCTCTGCCGATTTTCCAGTGGGAACTGGTCCATGGCAGCGTGCTGCACCTTTTTGCCTTTAGACCTGAGAACCATAGGAGATTAGCTCTGTGAATTTCAGTGGAGAAGGAAGAGAACACCATGGTCTGCTTAATCAGCAAGCGTGCCAAAGTCCTTCCAGTAAGCCCCAAATAGCTGTGCTAATGCAGGGCAGGCAGCAGCCCATGAGCCACTTAACGAGTGAGCTTTAGACTCGCAGTGGTGGGGAAAGCCAGCCGTGGCTCCTGCAGCATACGGACTGCCAGAAAGCCACTCACTGGTCCCAGTGCCGTCCCCTGCCTGTCACCCTGGGTCCTGCTCTGTCTTTAGAAACCACTGAACTGCCCCTCAAAGTTATGAAACTGATATCTGATCATTCAACCCCATTGCGGCCAAGTGCATATTGACGGGTCATCAGCCACACCAGTTTACATTGTCTGTGAGCCTTCTCACAACTTGCTAACGTGGTCTCATCCGGACAGAAGCCTTCTGGCCCAAACGAACCAAGGTAATTTACAGAGGGACTATTTATGGGCTTCCAACACTATTCCTTGCCTTTTTGGGGTTTCTTTGTTTGTTTTACAAACAATGCTTGTGTTTTTTCTTACTCTTGTTTAAAAAAATCCTCTTAGAAATTAAAAGTCATCTCTTTTCTACCTTAAATAAGATAGTAAGTGGAAATCACTCACAGTGCTTCCCTTTTTGCTTTCATTGCCAGGAAGCTCCAAACCAAAAAAAAAAAAACAAAAAAAAACACATTTTTTTAGTTGCAAACATTTTCCCTTAACTTAGATTGAGCCACCGTAATCCTAACCCACCACCCCTTTATTACTCAGCTTTGCTTTCTGTCTGTTCTTTTTACTGTTTCTGTGCTTTGCGGGGAGAGGAAAGCTACCTATTTCCTTTTTGAAAGGCAGAGGAGTATAAATAATTGAAATCACTCTTAACCCCAATACACACTGCAGATAAACGTAGCCTTTCAGAAACGATCCCTCCCTTCACCCTGCCGCTCTCAAATTCCCAATGGCACATCCTTCATCTGAGCAGAGAATCACTGGCTGATTCTGTTCCTTGCATTTGGCCTCCAGCCTGGACCTCAGACACACAAGCTGAATTAGGGCTCGTCTTTGAGTCCTCAGGAGGATCAATGTTATTGCCACTGGCGGTTCCCTGGCCCCTCCTGCAGTCTCCTTCCAACAGGTTACAGGATCAAGTCACTTTGATGGTTGTTATCACTTATTACGGTTGACATACAAGCATCAGAGAATAGCATCTATTTTAATGTTTGAATTATTTTTTTTCCTCAAATTAATGGGCAAGATCCTAAAACTCTCCCTATGACAAAAGATGACTTGATGAATCACAAATAAAATCCCTTTGAGCATAAACGAATAAGGTTCGAGCCACTTTGAGTTATTTTTCTTGTCTGATAAAACCATTATCAGGTTTACAGCTTTGACAATGTTGAACCACATTCCTTTGATCATCTTATAAAATTAATTGATCTTGCTTATCTATTGTTCTATTTTAAATCATTTAATTGAGGATATTAAGAGAAGTAATGGTAACAACTAAGGCACTTATTAAGCACTGATGTTCAAACTTGCAATGTGATTTTCATAATCTGAATTTCTCTATCACCAAATTCTATTCTTATGGGAATTTACATATAGAGCACCTCCGGCCACAGATAATTTTCTGTTGCTTAATGTTTTAAAGGATAGACATACGCTGTGGCAAATCATTGCAGCTATACTTAATTTTAATTATTCTTTTAAATCAGATAGATACCCTGCAGTGAAATTCTTATAATTAAATAGAAATTAAAAGTTTCTAAAAGCCTTAATTTCAACTTCAAATTTAAATGCAAATGAATGTATGGGTATCAAAAGAATCTCCCTCCCCACCCCCTCCAAAATTTGGAGGGAATTCTCTAGGCTGACCATGAAATCTTATTGTGGCCCCCAAGAGGCCCTTGGGCTCCAAAGCCGTTCCATTTTGCAATGCCTGGCCCATGACACTGACTAGATAGGCAGGAAGATCCAGTTTTCCTAAGTGACAGGTGCCCAAGAGAGTTATTTTAGTTTGGGTTCCCTGGGAAGTAGACCTTGAGACAAGAATTCATGTGTAAGCTGTTGGGAAGTGGGCTCAGGAAACAGAGCTGTAGAAGGGAGGAGCGAGACACGGGAAGGAAGACAGCCAGCCAATAAGTGGTGTGTTCTCAAGCCAATCGAACTGGGGCTCAGTCCTGCTGGAGAGTATGCAGTGCCACTGTAGAACATACACGGGTCTCAGAGTTATCCTGCCTGTGGGTGAGGGAGCGGGGTATTTATCCACCACTCCCATTAGCTATTAATGTGAGCTGCTTCTGAAAAGGGTCGGCTCCCTGGCACTGAAGTATCTGTGTTTGAGCTGTGAGCCGAGGGAATGTTTCGGCCTCAGAAAGATCCCAGGCAAAAAGACACAGGTGTTGAGCATCCCCGAGGGCCCTGAAGTAATAAGACCCTGCAAGCACCACTAGCATCCATTCCAAGGAGCTGGCCTAGAAATTCCAAACTGAATGCAGCCTGCAGGTGTGTTTTGGTTGATGTATACCACTTTTTTTGTTTTTGTTCACTTTTGAAAGTTTTACCTAAGAATTAGGATTTTTGAACCCTCTTGAAAATGTTGATCTGATTGATCTAGGACAGGATTGGAGACTTTGAAGTAAATCAACTAGCCACTATTTGGTGAGTAAATCACAGGTACTAAATAATTACCTTGTGACAGACACAAAAGACCCTGAGACTAGGTGCTTCCAGGACCTAGTGCAGCAAAGCTGAGTTAAGGCCTTATCTGCAGCCCAAAGGGAAGATGCAACACGAGGAAGACCAACTCTCAGAGTACTAGACAACTGGCTCAAGCTTCGTTCTCCAGCTGCTCCCCAGGACGTCTGCCCCCCAAGCCCACCGTATTTTGGCAACGGCAACGGGTATTTACAGAATGCCAGGCACTCTTTACAATGCAGTGTGTGCGCTTAGACTCTCAGGATTCTCACAACACCCTTTGGGATAGGAGCCATACTTCACGAAAGGAAGCTAATGCTCAGCAAATTTAAGTAACTAACCTGGAGTAATACAACAGGACAAAATCTGAATACAGTGTTGTTTTTTTTAATTAATTAATTTTTATTGGAGCATAGTTACTTCACAATGCTATTTTAAATCATTTAATTGAGGATATTAAGAGAAGTAATGGTAACAACTAAGGCACTTATTAAGCACTGATGTTCAACCTTCTATCCACTTCTGCATCGAAATCAGGGACCTCACGGTCATTTCTGGAGCTGCATTTTGCCTGCTGCTGCCGCTGCTGCTAAGTTGCTTCAGTCATGTCCAACTCTGTATGACCCCATAGACGGCAGCCCACCAGGCTCCCCCGTCCCTGGGATTCTCCAGGCAAGAACGTTGGAGTGGGTTGCCATTTCCTTCTCCAATGCATGAAAGTGAAAAGTGAAAGTGAAGTCACTCACACATAGCTAAAACCCAAGCCAGATTGCGTATCAACCCAAGGACATCCCCCGCTTCATCCCTGCCCATGCTTTGCAGCTGCACATGGCAGCTTTGATTGTTTTACTGAAAACGATTTAGCAGATGAAATATCTCCCTGCAAAGAGTGATGGTCCTTAACCCATCCTTTCAGGCTGAAGTCACCAGGAGATGCTCAAGGGGCATGCATGTTATTGGACAAGAGTTACATCTGCCCCAACAGTGAAGACCCAACCTTCAAGCTCATTGTGTGGTGCCATTTTGAACCCAGTGTGCTAGCGAGATGGCATTGGGGTAATAGGAAACCTGATAGCTCAGAGCTGAAACACGAGGCAGTACAGACAGCAAAATAACAAGGCAGTTATTTGCTATGATTATGATCATAACCTTAACACGGGACTCAGACCCTCATTTCGCTCCAGAGATGGGTGCGTGCAGCGTGGGAGTTTTTAGCTGCTTTGTGGCTGAGAGAACCAAGGCATTTCAGTGATACAGAGCAAATGAGAGTGAGTTTCTCCTTCACCCCAGTGACCATCTTTATAGAAAAAACACAAACTCACAGACTGCAATAGAACAAGGCAAGAAGTGCCTCTCCTAAAGGGAATTTGAGAAAGTGTTGATTAAAGCAAGTCTTTCTTCCCATGGAAGATACTTGATGTGGACAGAGTAGGATCAAAAGAGTTTTTACATGAGTTTTAGCTCCACTATGCTGCAAAATGACAACCCACTCCAGTACTCTTGCCTAGAAAATCCCATGGATGGAGGAGCCTGGTGGGCTACAGTCCATGGGGTTGCAAAGAGTTGGACACGACTGAGCAACTTCACTTTACTTTTACTTTACTTTTTATGCTGCAAAAGGAGAAGGACATTTAACTTGTTTTGTGATATTGACATCTTCTCATGAATAGTGTGTAAGTTCCTAGGACTTAAGGCATATAATTTAGGAGTTTTTCAGTTGTAACAGAAAGTACAACTCAATCTACTGAACAGAAAATAATAATTTTAAAATATATTTGTGTAGTTTAAAAAAAATTAAGATTACTGCCTTCAGGCATGGCTTGATCCAGGGGCTCAAACACTGTCATTAGGACTCAGTTGATTTTACTTCCCTCTGTGTTGGCTTTACTCTCAGGCAGATTTTTTCTGTGAGTTGGTCACAGGCAGCTCAATCTTCATAGTGTCAAGCCCTGCAGAAAGAGAGTTTCTTTTCTCCAAGCAGCTTAAAAAAAAAAAAATCCCCAGGTCTGACTCACACTGACCCAAATTAAGTAACATGCCTACCTCTGAACCAATCACTGGGGCCAGAGGCGTGTTATCTGATTGACCATATTAAAACGCAGGCTGAGGATGGAGTCAACACCGCCAAGACTACCACTGGCTCTGGATATGGGAGGGTCAGTTACCCTGGAGGAAAACAAACGGTTGTCGAGGGGTGATTGGATGAAAGAAACAAAAGATATCCGTCAAACTCTGGCTAGCTTTTGGAGAGGAAGCGGAGAATATGAGGAACCCTGGGGTGCATGGTAGGGCTGGGGAAAGGTGGGGAGGAGGTTTCCCCGAATCATTGGTGGTTCATTCAGGAAAACATGTGGGTAATTTTAATTCAAAAGAATTAACTAGAGTTAGCAATTTCCTGTACTGGTATTCTGAAAAACGACACCAGCCCAACACCAGGCACTTGGCATTCGATTCCTGCTGCTAGCACGCTGACAAATTGCCAATATACATGCAGCGAGTGTTGTTAAGTACTTCACATATTTATGCTGACTTCACGGGAGCAATAGATTCCGTGGCAGAGACACTCTTGCATATTTATTGGAAAGGTGCTTTGCATGGCATGCGGTGCATTGCCTTCTGGCCTCTCCATCTCTATTTCCAAGCTTCGTTTAAGTATTGATTTGAATAACGTCATAATTGCAACAGAAGCCTTTGTAACTTAACTGGAAGTGGATCTACTGTGCAGTGTATGATGTACCATTTTATGTCATTCTAGATTGTTCTTAATTCTCTGTTGTCTCTGGGTAACTGACAATATTCTGGATTGCTTGGTTTTCTCCCTTTGCAGACGACACATAGAATGATGCAGACTAAGAAGGCGAGAATAATCAGGGCTTACAGTGGAGGAGATGGTGACCTGCTGCAGCGGACCAGGTTTGCCTATGAAATTCTAACCCTTCCAAATAGTTCAATGAGAATGACCTTAGTATCCTTCTTGTCCTTAGTCTCTCCTGTTGGAAAGAAAAGGGGTGGAGGAGCAGACGGAGAAGACAAACCAGAGTCCGACTGTGTGAAAACCTATGTCAGTTTTGGCATTTCCCACAAGGCTGCAAATAAACAGCATTTGGACGTGAGTCACCACACCATCAGCCTCAGAGCTTGGTCTCCTGATGGATTTATCCTCCACCAAACAAAGACACTTACTGTTCTACAGTTCTAAAGATGACGGGCCATTTGTGGGGCACGAGTCTGGACATGAGCCCCCCCAGGCCTGGAAAACCCATTCCCCCTGACCGCAGCCCCCTCGTGATGGACCTCACGGGCTGTGAGAGGTCTGGCCAGGGCTTTGCAACACAGAATTTCAGTGTGAGGGTAACTGGCAGACAGAGAGACAGAAGCCACTATGCTCGTCTTCTTCAGAGGGAATGGGAATCTGGGATCCTTCAGTTTTGCTGATGGGCAGGTGTGGGTGGCAGGGCATGGGAGACAGGCCAGGAGTGACAAGGAGGAACGTGAAAAAAGAAAAGAGGCTTGTTTACTGCTTGAAAGTATGCAGTGTTTCCTAGATAGTTCAAGCCACTAGAGGAACAAACAAGCTAAAGGTTAGCTACTAGATGGACTGATGTATAAACTTCTCTGTAGCACAATAACCCCACTGCCAAAAAGTTCATCTCCGGGGATGTTTACTTCTCTGAGCATTTCTGCTCTTTCATGGGTTGCGGACTCATTTTGCCAGCAAATTGGGCTTTCCTGAGACCAGTACAGATTCTGCTTCAATTTGCACCTTCTTCCCCCTCCCACTACTGCCAGTTTCAAATCCTGAAACTTGAACAACCAGGAGTCA
This sequence comes from Bos mutus, assembly GCF_027580195.1. Taxonomy (NCBI): domain Eukaryota; kingdom Metazoa; phylum Chordata; class Mammalia; order Artiodactyla; family Bovidae; genus Bos; species Bos mutus. The sequence continues at coordinate 39,588,417 of NC_091634.1, read as the reverse complement.
GCTTTTCATGCACTGCAGGGTGCGAGGGTCTCTTAGACCCAGCCTTGAACAAGAGTAGCAAATAGATATCCATCCAACCAGTTTCCAGGCAGGACATCCTGTTTGTTGGGACCTGGGCTAGTGCAGGAGATACTCAGATTTAGATGTCCTCAAAGCACTCTTGTCTAGTAGAGAGAGTGACCGATGTGTTGAGTGCCATGAGAATTACATACCTTGGTACTATTACGAGTGCCACTTTTCAGAAGTTACAGTGGGGTCCAAGGGAGGGAGAGGTGGGTCTGAGTTAGGAGAAAGTGGTGGCAGAACAGGGATGAACTAAGCCTTGAGCCAAATGATGAAGATGCTGGGCCAGGAACAGGTACTGGTGCTTTGCATCCGTGGAATCATCTCATCTTGGTAAGTCTGTGATGCAGAAACAGCTATTATCCCAGAAGAGGACACTGAGAGACAGCCAGTTAAATGGAGCAGGACCTTATGAGGCATTCCTGGGACTGACCCCTCCCCCATATTCTCTGCTTCAGCTCCTCTCAGAAGTACCTAGATAACAGGATCTGGTCCATATTTCCTGAGTTGTTTTTACAGATGCTAAAGCTTCCACCAAAAGGAGGATGTTAATTACTTGATGACCCCCAGGGCCCCTGACCTCCTGGAGCCTAAGGAATGATAATGTTAACCCCCATGACACCTGTTACCTCACCATCAACCAGTCAGAGAATCATGCAGGAGCTGATCATGTATGTACCCTGCAACTCCACTCTCTCCTCTGGTCTTTAAAAATGTTCTGCTGAAACCCATCAGAGAGTTCAGGTATTTTGAGGGTTAGCTACCCTGACTTCTTGCTTGGTACTTGCAATAATGCTGCACTCTCCTTCACCACAGCCTGGTGCCTGGAGATTGGCTTCACCGCACACGAGTGAGCAGACCTGAATTTGGTTTGTCAATACCAGGACGGGGGCAGGTCCTGGAGTGAGTACCTCTTTATATTTTCTACCCCAGGCACCTTTCCCCTCTCTAGTCCTAGCCCTGAAGCAAGAGTTTTAGTAACTTGCTCACATGTTGCTAAGTGGCTCTGCCAGGATTTGGATCAAGACTGAGTATACCACCAAGCCCTCCACAAATGCTTACTGAGCTTCTACTGGAGCTAGGAATTGCTGTCAGCACTGGGTATAATGGTGGGAAAACATGCTGTTCCTGTCTACTATGTGGTGATAGAGACTGTTTAAAACTGTAACTATGACATACACTGCAAAGGAGAGGTCCATGGTGCTCTAAGGATAGTAAGGGGGATCTGAACCAACCCAGGTTAGGGCAGGGGAAAACCGAGCTGAGAGCAGAAGCCTGAGTAGGAATTAATTTGATGTATATAGAACGGAGTAGAGCGTTTCAGGCAAAGGGACTAGCACATGCAAAGTCCTTTTGCATGGGGGCAGGACAGAGCATAAGCCACCCCCAACCCTGGCTAGAATAAAGAGAATGACCAAGTGGGTGACTACTGAAGAGGTGGGCCATGCAGGTTCTTGGAGTTTGGTGTCTTTCCTATCCTAAAGGTGATGGGGATAAGCTGGGAGAACCTCCAGGAAGCAACAACAATGATGAATGGGTACAGAGACAGCGTGCTTGGGAATCTGGAGAGGTAGTTTGTCGTATGTCTGGAACAGAGCAGGTTCCTGAGATAAAGCCAGAGGTGGAGGTTTTGGAGGGGCAAAGATGCTTAGAGGAGGGTGTGTCCTACCCGTAGGCTTGGAGAACTCAGCAAGAATGTGGGACAGGAAAGGATATGATCATATCTGCAACAAAGTGAAGTAGAGTGGAAGATGAGCAGGGCGAGGAGTAAGGAAACTGTCCCGAGAGAGGAAGGAAGAGTTGGGGAGAGACTGTCCTAAGCAGAAGCTAAGGCACTGAATCAGTCAGTGGTGACATGAAGAGGGAAAAACACTAGCTGGAGGTAGAAGATGAGAATGACCACAGTGATAGCTTTCCAAGCTTCTTTAGTTGAGCTAAGTGTCACTGACATCCAATTGTGGTATGAATCTGTATTTTCCTGGTGAGTAATAATATTGAGCACCTTTCTTTACTGCTTATTTGTATGTCTTCTTTTATGAAGTTCCAGCTCAAGCTTTTTGGCCACTTTCTGTTTTGTTTTGCCAATTTAAAAATTGAATTGTTTGCAGCTTTTGGTTAATGATTCATAGGCGTTCTTTATATATTGTGGGTACGAATAGGTATTTTATGAATATTTTCTCCCACTCTATGGTTAGCTTTTTAATTTTCACAATAGTTTCCTTCAATGAGAAGACACTTTCATTTTGACTCAAGTTCAATTTATCAAATCTACTGTTTTACGATTAGTTCTTCTTGCATCCTATCTAACAAATCTTGGCCAACCCCAAGATGATGAAGTTAGTCTCCTTTGTTTTCTTTTAAGAAGCCTAAATGGTTTCAACTTTCACATTGTGGGCATGACTTGTGCTAATATCCTGGGGTGGTGAGAGAGTGAATGACACGATAGCTTTGAGGTGTTGTTTTTTTCTTGTGGAATGCCAGCTCACGTCCTGGTTCCATTCAGCATGGAGCTAAGGACTTGGTTTCCACCTACTTTTGGATTCCTGCCACTAGCAATCCGCTTAGCAACCAGGTAAGCAGGGTGCCCCTCCAGTCCTAGCTTCCGGCAGGAAGCAGCACATCCGCTACCCAGGGAGAAAAGAAGTGTGCATTTTTGGTTTGTGTTTAATCACTTCTGGCACAGTGTGGTGCTGGTGAAATCTGACTTGCTTCATCTTTATAAAATATTTAGTCTTTTAATTATACGAACTGCCAAGATTCGGGGGCAGGCTTTAGTCATTTCCCAACTGCACTCTCAGTGCAATCTCTCCGATGGCCTCTTCCGAGCATCTATCACATGTTTGCAATCTCTCCAAGCCCATGAATCATATTTAAATGCTTTCCATATCCCATAATTCTCCTTTTACTGCTCTATTCAGTTAATTACACTTGCTCCCTATTCATCTGAGACATGCAGTTTGGGGCTGGGATTTGGAGAGAGAGAGAGAGAAAAAAAATGAAAACAAACTTCATCATGAAAGTTCCTTCGTATTTGGGAGGTTTAATCCAGGTTTGTGTTTCAGCTTGCACTTTGAATTCCTTCTCTAACTACTTTTAAGTAACTCCATCTGTCGCTGGGTTGGTTCCCATCTTTAAATCCGCTGGTCAAAAATCCCTTTATCCAAGGATCGCCTTCATATTGAATATGTTTCTCACATATCATCATCCTCTCAACCACTCATGTCAACCACATCAGCCATATCGCTCAATTTCTACAAGAACTGAGAATATAAAAATATGCACCAGCATAGCCAGCTGGTGAGAAACAAAACAAAACTAAAAGATCAATATAAAAAGTATTTGCAAATGTGTGTGTACACGTGTGTAATTGGGGAGAGCACTTAAAGGCATGAGTTTAATGTCATTAAAATTGATGAGGTGGAAGCAGAAATATTCACCCAATGATGGTCATCAGTCCATAAGCCTGATACATCATTAAACAAATAGTGAAATATTTAAATGGAATATAATCTATAAAAATACTGAATCATTATGTTGTATACTTGAAACTTATATGCAGGTCAGGAAGCAACAGTTAGAACTGGACATGGAATGACAGACTGGTTCCAAATAGGAAAAAGGAGTACGTCAAGGCTGTATATTGTCAGCCTGCTTATTTAACTTATATGCAGAGTGCATCATGAGAAACGTGGGCTGGAAGAAGCACAAGCTGGAATCAAGATAGCTGGGAGAAATATCAAAAACCTCAGATATGCAGATGACACTACCCTTATGGCAGAAAGTGAAGAGGAACGAAAAGGCCTCTTGATGGAAGTGAAAGAGGAGAGTGAAAAAGTTGGCTTAAAGCTCAACATTCAGAAAATGAAGATCATGGAATCCGATCCCCTCACTTCATGGCAAGTAGATAGGTAAACAGTGGAAACAGTGTCAGACTTTATTTTGGGGGGCTCCAAAATCACTGCAGATGGTGACTGCAGCCATGAAATTAAAAGATGCTTACTCCTTGGAAGGAAAGTTATGACCAACCTAGATAGCATATTCAAAAGCAGAGACATTACTTTGCCAACAAAGGTCCGTCTAGTCAAGGCTATGGTTTTTCCAGTGGTCATGTATGGATATGAGAGTTGGACTATGAAGAAAGCTGAGCACCGAAGAATTGATGCTTTTGAACTGTGGTGTTGGAGAAGACTCTTGAGAGTCCCTTAGACTGCAACGAGATCCAACCAGTCCATTCTAAAGGAGATCAGTCCTGGGTATTCATTGGAAGGACTGATGCTAAAGCTGAGACTCCAATACTTTGGCCACCTCATGCGAAGAGTTGACTCATTGGAAAAGACCCTGATGCTGGGAGGGATTGGGGGCAGGAGGAGAAGGGGACGACAGAGGATGAGATGGCTGGATGGCATGACGGACTCGATGCACATGAGTTTGGGTGAACTCCAGGAGTTGGTGATGGACAGGGAGGCCTGGCATGCTGCGATTCATGGGCTCACAAAGAGTCGGACAGGACTGAGTGACTGAACTGAACTGAACTGAACATTTGAAACTAATGAATTATTGTAAATCAACTAAAATAAACGAAATTTAAAAAAATAGTAAAATTAAACTAAAGCTAAAGCTTTATCAGTTTATAGAAATTCCAAGTAGGGATACAAGGCAAAATAATGAGGTGATGTCCCTCAGAGAGTCTCTGATGCCCAAGTGATCAGCTTCCTGCTCTCCCTCTGCTCTGTCTCCTACTTCTCAGTGGTAAAGAATCCACCTGCCAACAGAGGAGACATGGGTTTGATTCCTGATCCAGGAAGAACCCCTGGAGAAGGAAATGGCAACCCACTGCAGTATTCTTGCCTGAGAAATCCCATAGACAGAGGAGTCTCGTGGGGTATGGTCACAGAGAATCGGACATGACTAAGCAACTAAAAAACAACAACTTTCTCTGCTTTAAGCACACTGACCTCCTATCTTTTCTTCAGACATGTTACAGGTACTCCCACCACAGGGCCTTTGTACATGCAGTCTCCTCTGATTGGAATGCTCTTCCTGTAGCTCCCTTACCTCCTTCTGCCTGCGTTCCAAAAATCAATGAGATCTTCTTGGGCTTTCTTATCTAAAATCTCAACAATCACTACTCCAATGTTTCGTTCCCATCCCACTGCCCTGATGTCTTTTCTTTGTCTTAGCACTTGTGACCACTGAGCAGAGTATTTATTTTACATATTCTTCGTATTTATCATCTTTTCTCTCACTAAAAATGAAACTCTGTGAAAGCAGAGATTTTTTTTAAAAGTTTGTTCAGTGCCATATCTCCAAGTGCAGCCACATAGTTGGTTCTCAATAGGTATTAGTTAGATGAATAAACAAAGGAAATCACAAAAATGGATAATTCTCAATGCAGGGAACAGAGCAACATGCAGCTGTGGGGGAATCATTAATGTAAATGTGGAAACTGAATGTCAAAGAAATGTCAAAGAATGTCGAAGAAAGCAAAGTTGGAAAGATAAACTGCTGGATACCAACTCAGTATCCTCTCTCTCCTCCTCCATAGAAAATCTGAGGGAAAAGACAGCATAGTAGCCAATCAAAAGCTCCATTTCCCCGCCTCTCTTGCAGATAGAATCTGTCTCATGACTAAGGTCTAGAAATAAAAAAGTAAGTGAACATTGTTAGGAAGAGTTTCTGAGACTTCTTAAAAATTTGCTGACTCAATTGGTAGGGGTCCTTCGGCCTCCCCGTCTTTCTCTTCCTTCTCTTGTAAAACAAAGATGTGATATTTTACAAAAGATCCATTTGGAGTTAATTTTCCTGTATGGAATGAAGTAAGTTCAACTTCATTCTTTGGTAGGTAAATATCCAGTTGTCTCAGCCTCATTTGTTAAAGAGACTACCCTTTCCCCATTGAACAGTCTTGGCTCCCTTGTCAAAAATTAGTTACCTGTAGGTGTATTGGGTTGGCCAAAAAAGCTTGCTTGGGTTTTCCATAAGATGGTACAGAAAAACCTAAGCTTTATTGGACAACCCAATAATTGAGATTATCTTGCTTTAGCTTGACTTCACCCTCACTTTGGTTTCTCCCTATCTCCTTTGCAGGCTCAACATCTTCCTAGCCATAAAGGCTCAGTACTATGCATATTTCCCTTATCATGCCATGCTTGCTCTCTGGGTAATGTCTGGCTTTAATTATCACCCATTTGCAGGAGACTCATAAATGTGGATTTTTTCCTCAGCACTTTCCACAGAGCTCCAAACCTGCAATCTGCTAACCTGCATGCTTCTACTTGGCTGTCACAGGATCGTCTCAGAATTCACATGTCCAAAGCCAAACTGGATCTTTCTCTCCCAAATCTGGTTCTCCTCTGATGGTCCTTAATGACACCATCCATTCTCCTGTGATCCAAGCCAAGAACCTTCTCCCTAACCTCCCATGACTGACCTACTAGCAAAGCCTGTGAGTTATGAATCTTATTTATCTTTCAAACCCATTTATTCCCTTCCTAACCATCACAAATATTTGAGGCCTACATTAAAAAAAAAATTCATTGAGGAACACAATTTTTTAAACAAATTAGATCCACGGATGGGAAAGCTAATACTGCATAGATGTCAGTACTTTCCAGTTAGAGGTTTGCTGTTGTTATTTAGTCACTAAGTCATGTCTCACTCTTTTGCAACCCCACCAGGCTCCTCTGTCCATGGGATTTCCCAGGCAAGACCACTGGAGTGGGTTGCCATTTCCTTCTCCAGTGGATGTTCCTGACCCAGGGACCAAACTTGGGTCTCCTGCACTGGCAGGAGGATTCTTTACCACTGAGTCACCAAGGAAGCCCAATTAGAGGTTTAATTCAGTTCAAATCAAGTTAATTATTCATTTGCAAAATAAAAAATGTTTTATTGGTGAAGTACTATTGATTGGTAAGCACCAAATGACAGGAAAATTTTAAAATTGATCTGCAAATTAAATAGGCAAGACTATGGAAGAAGCTGTAAAAAAGAAGAAAATGACTAATAAACTGACAAATGTGAAAACATAGACTAAAACTACAATTATTAAACCAGTACGTTGTCAGTGTAAGAATAGAAAAAGAAATCAACATAGATTTTAAGAATTCTAAATTCTTGAGAAAAATTAATGCAATTGGCAGTTTTAGAAAATTAGTTTTCTATTAGAGAAATAAAGTTTGCTTCCTATTTTATACTATATAAAAATAAATTCTGAACCAATACAGAGTTATGTAAAAATATGAAAGGATAAGTATCTGAGTGGAATATGAAATAGGTGTGATTTTAGGATAGAAAACACATTTCTAAGCATAAATGCAAATGAAAATACCACCTAGGAAAAAAATGGAAAAAAAAAACATAATTTTTTTAAAAAAGTCAAAACGTAGGTATCAAATTACATTAGAACACAAAATATATACCAAGAGTTAATATCTTTAAACTTTAAAAAGCGTTTACAAATCAGTAAGCAAAAATGAAAACTTTGTAAACAAATGGTTAAAGAATCCAGACAGCTGAGTCACAAGAAATATCAATAACTGATAAACTAATGATAAGTGTTTAATATCACTAATAATAAAAAAATACAAATTAAAACAATGACTACTTCTCTTATCAAATTCAAAGAGTCGGGAAAAATGATAATAGACACTTTGAAATGCTGCTGGTAGCAATTTAAATGAATATAATGTTCCTGGAGTTTAATTTGGCAAAATGAATCAATATTCTTGAACATGTTCTCTGCTTTGAACTTGTAACTCCACTTCTAGGAATTTTCTCCAGCTTAAGAAAATGATCTGAGATATACCCAAATGTGTCTCGATGGGCTGTTTATTACAGTGATTCTTTTAAGAGTAGCCACAAATCGAAAACAGCAAGCAGGTTTTAAAATGTCTAAATACATTAGGTATGCATATATGATGGAATACTCTGCAGGCGCTGAATACACTATTTTAAAAAAACATTTAATGAAATGGAGAAATAGAGCTAGAAAAATATACAGGATTAAACTGTAGGAAGGACTACAACAAAATGTCATCAACTATTTTTCCTGAAAGGTAAGATTATAGGTGACTTGAATTAACTCTCCTGGTGGCTCAGTGGTAAAGAACCCACCTGCCAATGCAGGAAACACGGGCTCGATCCCTAATCTGGGAAGATCCCCAGGAGAAGGAAATGGCAACCAACTCCATATCTTGCCTTGAAAAACCCCACGCACAGAAGAGCCTGGTGGGCGACAGTCCGTGGGGTCAAAAAGAGTCAGACACAACTTAGTCACTGAATGACAACAAATTTACTTGCTATAAATTGTAACATGGTCTTAGTTTTCTAAAAATTTATTTTCATTTATTTCAAATTTTTTTAACATAAATGCATTATCATAGTAAACTATTCAACTAATGCCTTTATATATGGAGTCTTCTTTCCCCTACCATCCCTATGTGCCTCCCCAGGAGGAATTACTACTACAGGTTGGTATATATCCTTCCAGATGTTTTTCTATCTATTTACATACATGAATGTACATGGCAACTAATGTTATAATCAGAAAAACGAAGTTACTTAACACAAACAAAACAAAACAGATGGATATTTTAGTAAATTATCCAATCACTAAAACTTAAAGACTGAAGATTGCCTTGACTTCACAGTAAAATCACTTCCATTTTTAAATCAACAGGAAAAAAAAAAATGTCTGGGGAACAATGTTTAAAGTTGGGGTGGTGGACAAGGTCCATTAAAGAACAAATTAGCTGAAATAAATTGAAAGCAAACTATCTCCCATCTCTTCTTTTTTCATATTAGAAGATGTTAAACCAGTGATCTTTCATTAACATTTTTAAATAAGTACATTTTGGAGAGTAAAAGCCATGTGGGAAAAACAAATAAATTACAAGGGGAAAGACGCCCGGCACAAGAGGAGGAGAGAACAATCCACGCGGAATGTCCCTGTCGTCCGGCCAGCTCCCACCAGCTCCCTGCATGCTGGCGGTGGGCAGCAAGGTGAGGGCGAGGATATGAAACGGTTCTAATCCCATTCGCTTTATGACTAGCTCGAGCAATGACCTCTAGCGAGATCTGGCCCTTGTTCTATCCAGCAAGTAGATTTTTCTTACAGAAAATAAATTAAAAAGGTGTGACCTTGCTGAAGGCTGGCTGAGAAAATGAGGTACATCTTGTCACGGCCAGAAGAACCTATTTGTTCAATTTGAAAGGCTGCCGCTTTGCTCCGATTAGAAGTTAAGATAAGGGCTGGGGATGAAAAGAAGAGAGACATTTCTAAGCGAGGAAATTAAAGAGCTACATTGGAGACCCTTTCAGCACTACAGTTGGCTTTTTGTGTGGGGTTTATCAGGTCGCATCAGCCACACCGTGTGCCTATGCTCCAAGCTCTCTCCTCTGAGCACACAAAAGCCTGCCGTGTAGGGGCCCCGTGAGAAGCCCCCCTCCCCGAGAGCCATGGGCAGCACCCCTCCCCCACCAGCGCAAGTGGAAAGTGACCCATCCCAATTTTCTTCACTGTGCAAAAAGACTTGAAGTCACTTCATTGCTTGCACTGCAGGGACCCAGTCCGAAGCTTCATCCCTTCCCGGCCAATAAATGTATCCCATCTGGGAGAATGCCCCCAAATTCACTCAAGTCAATGGGCATGAAATGCTTTTGTATCCATAAAAGTTTTAAGCCAACAAAAATTTCCTCCCAAAGTCCCTGAAGCAAAGAAACCTTCTTTCGATTTCTCTCTTCATTTTATAGGCATTTTTTAGGCTCCAGAATCTCTTTCAACTTGTAAAGTAATAGCTTGTATAGGAAAAGAGGAGGCAAGGGAAAAAAAATGCTGGACTTTTCCACATGCCCTGAATTTTCATCCAACATCTATTACCTGGTTCTCTTGGTCTACTGAGGGTCCAGAGGAGGGCCGGGAAGATCAAACTTCTCCACCTAGAATTCACTGACCTTGATCCTTTGAGACCAACTCACCTTATCAGCTTTGTTGCTCTTTGCTCCTTCCCACATTCCAGTATCAAATATAATTTCCTCCTTCCTTACCTCCAGATCTTTGCTGGAGCTCTTAATGCTGCTGGAATTCCTTTCCTGACTGTATCTTTTTTTTTTCCCCAAACATCAGCTATCTGCACAGTCATGTGTCTTTATTTGTAGACCATCTACCTGTTTGATGGTCAGTTTACTAAGGGGAGTGTGCCAGTTCACTAAGCTTGCCAGAACAAAGCACCACAGACTGAGTGGTTTAAACAACTGCAATATAGGATTCGGATCCACCCTAATCCTGGTTGGAGAACTAAGATTGTGCAGAGAGCAGCCAAAAGAAATTGGACAATGAAGTAAATCATAGCATGAGAGGCCAGAGAATGAGAAAGGGCATTCAGAAGGACATTACCCACATCAAGGAGAAGCTAGAGGCTCAGTTCAGTTCAATTCAGTTGCTCAATCATGTTCGACTCTTTGCAACCCCATGGACTGAAGCACGCCAGGCCTCCCCGTCTATCACCAACTCCTGGAATTTATTCAAACTCATGTCCATTGAGCCAGTGATGCTATCCAACCATCTCATCTTCTGTCGTCCCCTTCTCCTCCTGCCTTCAATCTTTCCCAGCATCAGGGTCTTTTCAAATGAGTCAGTTCTTCGCATCAGGTGGCCAAAGTATTGGAGCTTCAGCTTCAGCATCAGTCCTTCCAATGAATATTCAGGACTGATTTCCCTTAGGATGGACTGGTTGGATCTCCTTGCAGTCCAAGGGACTCCCAAGAGTCTCCTCCAACACCACAGTTCAAAAGCATCAATTCTTCAGTGCTCAGCTTTCTTTATAGTCCAACTCTCATATCCATACATGATTACTGGAAAAACCATAGCTTTGACTAGACAGATCTTTGTTGGCAAAGTAATATTTCTGCTTTTTAATATGCTGTCTAGGTTGGTCATAACTTTTTTTCCAAGGAGCAAGCGTCTTCTAATATCATGGCTGAAGTCACCATCTACAGTGATTTTGGAGGCCAAGAAAATAAAGTCTGTCACTGTTTCCCTATATATTTGCCATGAAGTGATGGGAACAGAAGCCATGATCTTAGTTTTCTGAATGTTGAGCTTTAAGCCAACTTTTTCACTCTCCTCTTTCATCAAGAGGCTCTTTAGTACTTCTTCACTTTCTGCCATAAGGGTGATACCATCTGCATATCTGAGGTTATTGATATTTCTCCCGGCTATCTGGATTCCAGCTTGTGCTTCTTCTAGCCCAGCGTTTCTCATGATGTACTCTGAATATAAGTTGAATAAGCAGGGTGACAGTATATAGCCTTGAGGTATGCCTTTTCTGATTTGGAACTAGTCTGCCATTCCATGTCCGGTTCTAACTGTTGGTTCCTGACCTGCATACAGATTTCTCAAGAGGCAGGTCAGGTGGTCTGGTATTCCTATTTCTTTTAGAATCTTCCACAGTTGGTTGTGATCTAGAGGCTCACTCCCTGGTGAAAAGGGGCACAGGAGAGATGAGATCCCGTGAATGACAACTTCTCCATGACAACCTACTCAGCCTCAATTTCTAGCCCAAGTACTTTAAGTGTCTTTGATACAAGAAAAGTAGAGAGGAGATCTCGTGAATGACAACTTCTCCATTTGTTTATCTGGGGACTATCTGAGAATGACTGTCTACAGAGAACAAAGTAGGGGTGGGGTGCGTGTGCCGTTACAAGGCTTTATGAATCTCCGAATCCATCCCTCTAGTGGAATCTGTCCTTCACTCTGTTTCCTTAGATCCCACCATACAGGAGTAAGGTTTTTGCTTTTTGATTAAAGTTGGACCTTTATTGCTTGGGTTTTGGCATACTATAACCCAAAATGGGTTTCCTAAAGTAAATCAATCCTGAATATTCACTGGAAGGAATGATGCTAAAACTGAGGCTCCAACACTTTGGCCACCTGATACAAAGAGCCGACTCATTGGAAAAGACCCTGATGCTGGGGAAGATTGATGGCAGGAGGAGAAGGGGATGACAGAGGATGAGCTGGTAGGAGGCACCACTGACTCAATGGACTCGAGTTTGAGCAAACTCAGGGAGATGGTGAAGGACAGGGGAGCCTGGCATGCTGCAGTCCATGGGGTTGCAAAGAGTCGGACATTACTTAATGACTGAACAACAACAACCCAAAATGAGAGGTTTAGAAAGTACCTCCCAACAATCTCTTATCCCCACCCCCAAACACCTCATCTATGACCCACTTGTCCCTTCAGGACCTCATCTCTAAGGTGATAATGCAGCTCACCAAGACCTGCCCAGAGCTCACATTCATCCAATACGTTATTGGGGCTTAAATAGAATATTTCAGGTGCATTCTCAGTCTCTCTTGGCCCATCGTGTGACGCAGATTTACTCATCCCAATAATGGAGTCAATATGCTAATACTTCATCAGCTACATTCACATGAAGAACTTCTCTGAGCAAAGGAGGGAGATTTCTTTTTTTTTTTTTTTTTGAATTTATTTATTTTAATAGGAGGCTAATTACTTTACAATATTGTAGTGGGTTTTGCCATACATTGAGATGAATCAGCCATGGGTGTACATGTGTTCCCCATCTTGAACCCCCCTCTCACCTCCCTCCCCATCCCATCCTTCAGGGTCATCCCAGTGCACCAGCCCTGAGTACCTTGTCTCATGCATCAAACCTGGACTGGTGATCTGTTTCACATATGATAATATACATGTTTCAATGCTATTCTCTCAAATCATCCCACCCTCACCTTCTCCCACAGAGTCCAAAAGACTGTTCTATACATCTGTGTCTCTTTTACTGTCTCACATATAGTGTCATCGTTACCATCTTTCTAAATTCCATATATATGTGCTAGTATACTGTATTGGTGTTTTTCTTTCTGGCTTACTTCACTCTGTATAATAGGCTCCAGTTTCATCCACCTCATTAGAACTGATTCAAATGTATTCTTTTTAATGGCTGAGTAATACTCCATTGTGTATATGTACCACAGCTTTCTTATCCATTCATCTGCTGATGGACATCTAGGTCGCTTCCATGTCCTGGCTATTGTAAACAGTGCTGCAATGAACACTGGGGTACACGTGTCTCTTTCAATTCTGGTTTCCTCGGTGTGTATGCCCAGCAGTGGGATTTCTGGCTCATATGGCAGTTCTAGTTCCAGTTTTTTAAGGAATAGGAGGGATGTGTCTTAGCTCTGATCTCAAGATGGATTCAAAATCGGCTGAATTCTGTTTCCTATTTTCGGTATCCCTTGTTGAAATCATACTGTAAATGACCAAAAAGCTTGTAGAGGGAAGTATGACAAAGTGAAAGAAGGGAACAGTAAGGCAGAGAAAGGCAGGAAGCTCCCTTTCACGTGCCAGGTAGTAAAACAAGAGATCCCTAGAATAAACAGATGCTCCTAGAAAATGTGTTGATTGCCTTTTTCCACTGGAGTTTTCATTGAGTGATTTTTTTTTTCTGTTCTATAACTTTGTTGAGCTATAAAAGGACCCTGGCAACATTTTTTGTCACGCTTCTTCTTTCTTAAGCTTTCTTTTCAGGCCCAATTCCGTATGTTCTAATTGCAAACTCCAGTTCAAGTTCCTGAAGCACTCTCTTATAATTATCACCAAACAAACGCAGTGATTCCACAAAGCCCAAACATGTGTCGTGTTAATGCTCACAACTAAAATACTTTCATTTTTCTTGGACTCTAAGCAAAATGGACCATAAGCAAAGTGTTTGATAAAATGACAGGTGGAATTCCATCCAATTAAGACATAAATATTTTTCCAGAGGCTAAGCTCACTGCAAAATAATAGTTTTCACTCAACACATCTTTACATGTCTTTGGCAAAACACCTGTCTAAAACTGTTAACACTAAATATTTGGGGATCTCTGTACTTCAAAGACATCTCTGCAAACGTCAAGCATTGTTAAAATGTTGAAGTAATTTTGGTTAAATGCTTCTGTGACAACTGTCTGACTTGATTTGTTTTAGCTGAATACATTCTGAATATTGCCTGGAATCTGCGAATTGGTCATCTGCCAAAAGATGAGAATTGGGCTGAAGTCAAAATAATTACATGCATCAAAGAAATGAAAAAATGGGGGGAATCTTCGAGCATTTTAAAAATGCAATTTATCTTGTGGATTGGAAGCTTCAAAAGAATATACTTACCAATTGATAGCATTTGCAGTAAAACTACAAGTATAGAGTAGAAGTCATTCTGATTCTTGACCAAATTTTTACCTATAGAACCACACCTATAGCTCCTCACACAAAAAATAAAAAGCATATTTTAAACTACTTTGACAAAATCAGTGATTAAGCAACACAACACTGAGATGTTTTCCTAGGAATTTTTAGTTTTTTGGTTACCAAGTGCGTAGAGTTCTCAGAATCACAGAAGAAATATTAAAAGTAGAAAAAAATTAGTAAACATCTAGTCTAACAATGCCCCTACTGCCCCTCCTCCCTCCATTTTTGGATAGGTAAATTGAGACCAAAAGACCTAAAGCCAACCACAGTAGGTTCACAGAAGAGCCTACTGCAAAGAGCTTAAAAGTTTGAGCTGATGGGTGGGTAGTTGGGAAAACATTCATGAAACATATCAACATATGGTAAAAGTGGGATAAAAATGTTGAAGGTGCATACTGAGGTCAATAATAAGAGGAACTAAGGTTAATTGTGTGTGCATGCTAAGTAGCTTTAGTGATGTACAACTGTGTGACCCTATGAACTGTAGACTGCCAGGCTCCTCTGTCCATAGGATTCTCCAGGCAAGAATACTGAAGTAGGCTGCATGCTCTCTTCCAGGAGATCTTCCCAACCCAGGAACTGAACTTGCATCTCTTATGTCTCCTGCATTTCAGGCAAGTTCTTTACCACGAGTGCCACCTGGGAAGCCCTGGGTTAATTGGGTAATTCTAATTAATTGGGCTAGGCATTGTGACAAGCACTTTACATATATCATCTCATTTAATTCTCGCACAAGGATGCCATTATCCCCTTTTATAAACGAAATCTCTAAGCTACTTGCCGAATTTAGGTAGCTAGCAATTGACAGAGTCAAGATTTGGAGTCAGTTCTGTCTGACTCAAAATTCTTATTCTTAACTGTATGCTGAACATCCTCCCGATATTGATGACTCTAGAGGTTGCTTCTTTTCCATGAATTCAAGTAGCTACAATCATAACTTGAGAAATCTACCATGATCATGATTTGGAAGGTCTGAATCAGCTACCAGTCACACCTAAGCCATGGAGTCTGGTGAGAGTCTGTTATCAGGGCTAAGAGTATAATGACAATGGTCAGGAATTTTCAAGAGACCTGATTCAAATAGTCTGGTCCTTTGTCCCTATAATGACCTTCCTTCTTGACAAAACGTATGTTCAGAATTATATTACAAAATGTCCAGGGCCTTGACTTAGTCTGAGACTTTTGGAGTCAACTCAAGAATTATCCATTACCTTCCTGGGTAAGAATCAACTTGTGGTTAAGAATCCACGTGCCAATGAAGGGGACCCGAGTTCCATCCCTGGTCTGGGAGGATTCCACATGCCTCGGGCAACTAAACCCCTGCGTTGCAGTTACTGAAGCCTGTGTGCCCTAGAGACCATGCTCCATAACAAGAGAAGCCACTGCACTAAGAAGCCCTGCTTGCCGAAACTTGAGAAAGTCTGCATGTAGCAACGAAGACCTAGCACAACACCCCACCCCACCCCCCAAAATAATAATAAAATAAATAATTTAAAAAGTTATCCATACCCCTCGACTTCCAAACATACTTCACTGAATACCATTAGTCTAAGGCCTGCCCACACCAAACACCCCATGTCTGATCTAAACAAAATCAATTCTGAACGTGGAAAAGATCAGTTATTTTCATTGTGTTTCCTTAATGAAGCTCTTGTGGAAAGCGTCAGAAACTCGAGTTAAACTAGCAGAAACGGAAAAGGGATATACTGTCTTAGCGATCTGAAAACTCCTGGGGCACATCTGTCTGCAGATATGTATGAATCCTGGCACTCAAACAGAAACCACAGGACTTCAGTCCTTCCCTTTTCCTTTCTAAGCTCTTTGGTGCGGCTCTTAAGTGGAACCCATCCACACGGAGCTCCACCCTGCAACCCTTCCATCCTTACATCGTTCTGGTTGCCAATAACCCCTGCAAAAAAAAAAAAAAGAGTTTCTAAACTTTTCCAACAGCAGCCTCAGTTTGGGTCTCATAGGCCTAACAGTCGTGTGTCGACCGCTGAACCAATCACAAAGGAGCCATAGGGATGGAATGTGCTGATTGGCCAGGTCTGGGTCACATGCCCACTCCAAGATGTGTGAAGACTTAGGATCCTGTCTGGTCATATGAATGAAGAGAAAGAGATGGGCGGTTCCTCTAGAGAAAAATCTGAGCATTGTTACCGGAAGTGGTGGGAAATCTACACCAAACAAGCAAAAATCAACACGTGCTCACAGTCATCTCCCATCTCTTAGACACTGCCATCTCCGAGACATAACAAGGACTAGGGAGGGTACCTTGAGTGGGTACGCAGGAGCTAAAACAGTCAGGGGTGGGAAGCTGAGAGATGTAGGTTTCAAACTTCAGTTACTACAGAATCAACAGGGGTGTTTTGTTAGAAAGGCAGATTCTTATACTCCACACCCAGAAATTCAGCAGATCTGGGGCATGAGAATTCACATTTTTAACTGCTCCCCTAAATGTAATGTAGGTCAAGACCTGTGAACTGTATTTCAAGAGACATGGTTTATAGGTCCTAGGAAGGTAGACCAGTTATTAAGTGAATTTCACTAAATCCAAAATAATAGCCAGAGGGAGTCCTTTAAAACAAAGAAAATAAATCTTGACACTTGCTCTCTGTGAATCTCTCTCTCTGTTACCTCACCTCTCACTACTTCCTTGGCAGCGAGCACCAGGTGCCAGCTGCTTACAAAAGGCTCTGGGAGATGAGCATCTTCATCAAGGCAACTTACCAAGGGCTGGTTTGCCTGCCAGTAACAGAAAGACATATGGGATTTATAGACAGCTTTGAATGCCATCAGAAACACTGTAGCTTATTACCAAATGTATGAGTCTTATAATGGGATTATAGTATTTTAATGAAATAAGTGTATTCTAAAATTTAAAAAGAGAGAAGAAAAGGAAAAGAAAGAAAACACCTCCACAATTAGGAAAATACTTAAAGAGTAGAAGAGCAGAAGCAACGTATGTATGGAATTTGAACCCTCCTCGCTACCCTCCTTCCTCCTCCCCCCTCCCCTTGCCTCTTTTCTCTTTTTTGCGTTTCCTCTTTGTTCAACGCACCATTGGTAGATATCCAAGCACTGAGCAATAATGGGAGCCACAAATCTTTTTAAAGTGTTCCCCAAAAGGGTGATAGGGCAGGAATCTCAGGGAAGGTCAATTCAACTGGAGTCCTAGGAGAGTCGCTCCTTGAAACCTGAAACTTGCCAAGTGCTATCACTTCAAGGCACAGGGACCTAAGAGGATTAAGGTAAGTATCCCTCCTAAAAGCTTGAAAAAACAAAGATTAGTCTTTAGCATCACAAAGAAACATATATTTATATAGGTTCTGAATGAAAGGAAATATGTTAAGGCTTTTGGAGTTGGGGGGTGGAGGTGAGGAGAGACACTGTGGATGGAAGAGATAAATCATGCCTAAGCAAGAGAGAGCAATGTGCTACAAGATTAGCCACTGTTTACAAAGATACAGATTGAAATTGAGATTTATGCCAGTTTAATAAGACAGGGACTACAAAACCTTATTTAGCTTAATTTATCCATTCCTAAGTGAGCATCTGTGATGAGACCAAACAGTGGACCTTTTGTGTTTTTCCACTGGATAAGAAGGGTGGTGAGGATTATTAAGATAATTAATAGTTAGGTCAACACTGCAAGAAGGACTTGTTCAACTGCAAGAAAAAATACACTTATTTTAATAACTTCAAAAATATCTGACATACAATTATGGTGGAGTAAATCACTTACATTCTTTCAGTCCTCAGTTTCCAAAGTAATTAAAAAAATTTTTTTTGGAGATTGTAAAGTCATTCAAAAGTCTAAGGGAATCCATAAACCTCCGAAAAATCCACATATATGCAAAATTGTGCATATCACTCTTTTTCACTGGACATAGATTCTTTTCATATCAGTAAGATCACTTTTTGTCAAAATGTTGTCTCTTTCACTTCTTTCCAGACAAAAATGAACGTCTACTTTCCCCTCCTTCAGAAGGAAACAGTTACAGATTACACAAATAGCACAGAAAGGCAACTATAATTCTGCATGAAAGTCAATTTCCACTGGAATGTTCTTTGGTTTGGATTGACTGGGAGGGTCAGTCTGTGGATGGGTCTTTGGCATGGCCATCGCTGACATCTGACCCATTTCGTTTCTAGTTCATTCTGTGAGGGACACGTACTGACAACACAGGTGTACAAGCACCAACAGAATTCCTGTTGCTCCCGTGGCCAGAGCAACCCAGGGTTCCCCAAGACTTCCAGTGGAACGTGTTTTGCATCAGTCCCTTTTTTTCAAGTTGGACAGGGCATGTGTGCCAGGGCCTGCTATGTTGACAATATTTACAGCAGCAGCAGGTTATGTATTTCAATGTTAAGTCTCTCTTCCCGAGCATCAGAAAATTTCTAAAAGTCCCTATAGCCATCCAGGTGTCCATCAATGTCCACCTGCCCTCAAACTGACAGGGATTTGCCGCCGTCAAGTGTGCTTGTGAGGTCATCCCACTAGCACTGACCAGGTATTCCCTCATAATTCCTCCGTTCCCAGATGTACATGTTAAAATTGTCCCTCTTAAAGTTGATGAGCATACTGGATGTGGCAATATCCCCTTGTTCATTTGAACTGTTAGTAACGTAGTGGTGTATTTTATAGTAGATTTCATCTTAAAATTGAAGAAAGGGGTAAATTCTCCACCACCAGCCTCACCCACAGTAGAAGTATGAAGGCTAAAGGGTTCTGAGCTTTTTTTTGCAACAGCTTCCATAACAAGGATGGCAAGACTTTGAATTAAGACATTTATCCCGTTCATTTGATTTTTTAAAAAAAATCTGCCAAGAATGCCAAGTTTTAATGTTACCAAATTGTTTTGAGAATAGACATTATCTTCTGCCCAGTGGTCAGTCAAGTGCATTACCCCCTGAAAACCAGAGAACTTCAGGATTTTGGAGCAAGGCTTCAGTCTGTTTCCATTTTCTGACAAGCCCCATGGAAAGATGGTGAACAGAACCTAGCTCTAGTATCATGGAGACCCTACCCTGTAGTCGACCAGCTGCCTGTCAGCATATTTGGCAGACTGTTTTGACACTAGTGGAATCCTCTGAAAAAAAAGGCAGCAAGTTAGGATAATGTACAGAACTACTTTATTCACTCAAGTAGCAAAACCAGATGAGATGTCAGCTGTGCAGGTGTACAGTGTCTTAGCTTGGATTTTCCCCAAAACAGTCCTTGACATGACACGGGAATATGACGGTAAGTAGTTTATTTTGGAGGTGATTCCAGGAAGCAGCTGTTGAAGGGCAGTGAGGAAGTGAGTCAGGAAATGGAAAGAAGATTTTAAAGGGTGTGTGTGCCACTCGGGTGCAGTCTTGCTGGCACCTCGTGGGAGACAGTGAAGAACATGCTTCAGAATTATCCCCATTCTGAGGGATGTTTCAGCATCAACCCCCATTCATCACTGGTTGGGAGCTGCTCCCCTGGAAATATTAACTTTTCCAGCAGTTTGATCCTGCTTGATGCATGGGCTAGAGCCTATTCCAGCATTCTGAAAATATTTTTAGGTTGAGTGGCGGGTGTTTACAGCAAGAAGCCATTGGAATTAAGGAGATGGTGAGAGGCAAGGGGAGACGGGCAGGACTCTGACAGGGTCTGCTACACACAGATACTTTGAGCTTCCTTCCAGGTGACATTTTTACCGTTTCCAAGAGGCTGCTGCAATTTCTAAAAGGTTCACCAGCGATGTGTTTTCCTTGTTGACATTGTTCTCTACATAATGGACCAAAACAAGGCTGTACAGAGGACATCATTAATCTCCTCCAGTTGTTTGATGAAGGGACATAGAGTGACTGGAGGGACACAGATCCCTCCATGATCTGCTTTGGAATAGTGGAAAGCAGATCAGTGATTCTGGAATGGGTGATGTCGTCGGAGCAAAGCAGTTTTACAGTTTTATTCTTCCTTCTAAACCATACTGTAGCTCAACCCTTTCCAAGACACATAGCTTCAACAAGGCTGTTGCAACTATGTAGATTTTTCCATGGATGCTGAAATAAGCAATCTCATAGAGTGCTTTGCAACAAGGCAGGTTTTCCCTTGGACTGCAAGGAGATCAAACCAGTCAATCCTAAAGAAAATCAACCCTGAATATTCATTGGAAGGACTGATGCTGAAGCTCCAATACTTTGGCCACCTGATGTGAAGCTGACTCATTGAAAAAGACCCTGATGCTGGGAAAGATTGAAGGCAAAAGGAGGAGGGAGCGGCAGAGAATGAGACGGTTAGATAGCGCCACCAACTCAATTGTCATGAATTTGAGTAAACTCTAGGAGATAGTGAAGGACAGGGAAGCCTGGTATGCTGCAGTCCACAGGGTCACAAAGAGTCAGACACGACCTAGCGACTTAACAACAACAAATGCAAGTTTAGGTAAAGTTCCAGTATATTCAAAACAAGTCTACTTTCCACTTAACATCATTCAGACTAGAGGGTTTTTTCAAGAGGGACAGATGGAAAATATTCCTTTAACTTGTTAACTTCATGTTTCCAGTGGTCCAAACCTCACTGCACAAGAAGGATGGCTTTTTATACTATGTTCTGTCACATCCATGCTGCAAGGAAAATGGTCTTATCATATTTTCTTTTCTTTAATACTTTCCAATTTAGGTGTGACCTGATACAATCAATGTATATGGATCAAAATGTTGGAAGATCTCAATTCCTACTGATGGAGGAAATAATCTCAACTATGATGATTACACATGTTACTCTGATAACCTGAATGATTGTTTAGCACAGGGCTTCCCTGTGGCTCAGTTGGTAACGAATCCACCTGCAGTGCGGGAGACCTGGGTTTGATTCCTGGGTTGGAAAGATCCCCTGGAGAAGGGAATGGCTACCCACTCCAGTAATCTGGCCGGGAGCATTCCATGGACTGTATAGTCCATGGGGTCACAAAGAGTGAGACACAACTGAGCGACTTGCACTTTTTTGTTGCATTCTAGGCAAAGCACACTTCCCCATCCTGTTGATTTTGAGCTGGTCCGTGTAACTTCCTTTGGCAAGCATAAGTCTGGACATGACACCGGCAGAAACCTTATGTGTCTTATGCATCTTAGTCTGGCTCTTGTGCTTCTGTTTTTCTCTATAAGAGGATTACATTGTGGGTGGCCATTGGTCCAAAGAGAAACCCCTAAGTGTCACCTTGGATCTTGGAGTCATGAACCTGAAGTCCAACCTAGTCCAATCAAGTTGCAACCAGTACAGAAAGAATGAAATAATGCCATCTGCAGCAACACGGATGGGCCTGAAGACTAGCATACTAAGTGAAGTAAATCAGACAGAAAGACAAATGCCATGGTATCACTTATAAGCAGAATCTAAAAAAAATGATACAAATGAACTAATTTACAAAATAGAAACAGATTCACAGACTTAGAAAATAAACTTATGATCACCAAAGGGGAAAGGTGGCAGGGAGGGATAAATTGTAAGTTTAGGATTGACATATAAACACTACTCTATTTAAAATAGATAACTAACAAGAACCTACTGTATAGCACAAGGAACTCTGCTTAATATTCTGTAATAATCTATATGAGAAAAGAATTTGAAAAAGAATAGATAAGCATATTTATAATTGAACCCTTTGCTGTACACCTGAAACTACCACGATATTGTAAATCAACTATAGTCCAATATAAACTGAAAATTAAAATAAAAGAGATAATGTTTATTAAAAAAAGAAAGGCATCAATAAATCATTTGTGCAAAAACTGTAAAAAAAGGGCAACCAATGCACAAACCCATGGGTGACAAATAAATACTTGTTATTTTAAGACACTGTTTCAGGGGTGGTTGGTTATACAGCATTTATTGCAGCAATAACTGGCTAATGTCTTACTTTTTTGGATAAACAAGCATCCTTTAACTCCTCATGCTTGTTTAGAATGAAAAATAACCTTGGTATAGCTGGATTTGAAACATTTTTCCCCAAAAGTCAATTTTTCAAAAGTAACAAGAAGTACACTCAAGAAAGATATATTCTTTTTAGTGTGTTCTATTCTCACTTCAACCCCAAACTATACAATCTGTGAGAATGGACCTGTCATTCTGTTCTTTGTTTTAGTGGTTGGCACTAATTAACAGTCCATTACAACGGCGTCCCCCCAGCTGATGCCTTTTGATGTGAACTTTTTTCAAGTTCCATCCCCTTTGTTGTGAAAACCTTCCAACTCCTCACTCTGCCACAGTTTAATTTGTAATCAAAATTATGAACTAATGAAATAACATAAGTCTTGTTTAAATAGGGTGGTTTGCTTGTTTGTTTTCAAAATTATACCAATTTGCCATTTCACCAAATTCACATCCTTTTTTTTTTGTTAATGAAAGCAACATCTTCACTATCACAATTTGAAATGAGAAGCCTCTTGGACTTGTTGCCTACAATTAAACCGCAACAAAAGGAAGCCGAAGTCATTTCACTTTTCATAAGGCCGTAATTATTCTTCAGCTATTGGAATACGACATCCCTTAGGAGCTAATTATCGAAAAGCTCTCATCACACATAGGAAACACACAAACAAATCCTTCAAGCACAAAGTAAATGTTCAACATTAAAGAGCTGCGTCCAGGAAGTCATACCAATCAGTTGGGCCAGCTAATTACTAATCTGATTTTTGGAGTAGTTGCAGTAGATAATTATGATGACTATTCATAACATGAGAAGCACAGCCTTTGACTGACTTTAATAAAGATCTAGCTGCAAGAAAAACTGTTACTAAGACCCATAACATAAAATTTGCATTGCAATGGAACCAAGTGTAGTAGACACTTTTTAATAGAAAACATTTCATTTATCACATGATAGA
Source organism: Bos mutus (assembly GCF_027580195.1). NCBI lineage: Eukaryota > Metazoa > Chordata > Mammalia > Artiodactyla > Bovidae > Bos > Bos mutus. The sequence continues at coordinate 39,565,243 of NC_091634.1, read as the reverse complement.
TACATTTAATGTACCTTTTTTTGTGGCTGTCATGTTTAAAAGTAGAGTGAGCTAGTATATTGATCTGATCTCATATGAGCCATGCAGTACTGCTTATAGCCCAATTCAGACTTTAAAATGTATATTATAAAATACTTTTCTGAATCAGTTGAGATTCACATAGCATAAATATAGCATATTAAAGGTTAATTCCAAAGGAACCAAAGTCAGAGTCATATACATAATGTGGTGACTACTCTCCTCATTCTTAAATGTATTTCTATTTCAGGATATTGAAATTCTTCTTAATTTATAAATTGTTTTAAAACAAATAGACATTCATATACTGTGGATGGAAATGCATATTGGTACTTTTTCAGACAGCAACTTGCCAATAACTATTAAAGCTAAAATATCTATATCCTTTTGACCTAGCCGAGTACCTTCTGAGATTTTTATCTTGTAGACAGACTTGTGTGTGTGCATGCTACGTCGCTTCAGTCATGTCTGACTCTTTGTAATCCCATGGATTGTAGCCCGTCAGGCTCCTCTGTCCGTGGGATTCTCCAGGCAAGAATACTGGAGTTGGTTGCCATGCCCTCCTCCAGGGGATCTTCCCAACCCAGGGCTCGAACCTGCGTCTCTTACATCTCCTGCATGGGCAGATGGATTCTTTACCAATAATGCCACCTGGGAAGCCAGACAGACTTGCATTAGCACTCAAAAATAACGTATAAGGGTGTTCATCACAACATTGGAAGAGAAAGAAAGAATCAGTAAAATAAATAATTGAATTGCCATTAATCTTTATTAACTGCTTTCTGATAAATCCATTATAACAGAATACTTAGGCAACTGCTGAGGACACTGAAGATACACAGAGAAGAGACCTATATGCGCATTTATACAAAGATGTTCAAGGTTTATTAAACGCATTAAAAGGTACAATATGTATGGTATGATCCCATTTCATTTTTGTAACCTAACAAGATATGCATATGCTTCCCGGATAAATGTCCATACAAATGTTTTCCATCACTGTATATGTTTATGCATATGTGAGTGTGAGTAGGTAGACAGATATGCAGATAGATAGAGAAAAAGAAAGATCTCCATTCCCTCTATTTCCATTGTCACTGTCCAGTTCAGGCCATGGTCACCTCTCTCTGATACAGTCAACAGCCTCCTCGTTGTCACCGTGATGCCTATCTTGGGTATCTCAGGTCTGTCGTATACCCAGAGATGCAAATGATTCATCTAAAGTACAAATGGGTCCACATCACTGCTTGGTTTAACGCTACTCAGTGGTTCCCCCTCACCCTACCAGCTGGGCCCACGCTCCTCAGCCAGGCTCACAAGTCCTCCACAATGGGGTCCACCTCTCCATGAGCCTCATTTCCAGTTACACCCCATCTCACCTCCATGTTCCAGCACTGAGGCCTATGCACAGCCTCCAGTATTGTCAAGTCAGGTTTTACACAGGTTATCCCTTGTGCCCGAAATGTCCTTCCTTTCTCTCACTGATTCCCTACCTGTCTCTCTCTCCCTTCCCGCCCTTTCTCTCTCTCTCACATGCACACACACACAATCAAACAATTTGGCTTAACAAGCTGATTCTAATCCTTGAATAAGAACCACTTATATTTCTCTCAGGGCTTCCCTGGTGGCTCAGATGGTAGAGAATCCACCTTCAATCTGCGGGAGACCTGGGTTCGATCCCTGGGTTGGGAATCCCCTGGAAGAGGGCATGGCAACCTACTCCAGTATTCTTGCCTGGAGAATCCCATGGACAGAGGAGCCTGGTAGGCTACAGTCCTTGGGATCGAAGAGTCGGACACAGCTGAGCGACTGCTGCTGCTGCTGCTGCTAAGTCACTTTAGTCGTGTCCTTCTCTGTGCGACCCCATAGACGGCAGCCCACCAGGCTCCCCCGTCCCTGGGATCCTCCAGGCAAGAACACTGGAGTGGGTTGCCCTTTCTTTCTCCAGTGCATGAAAGTGAAAAGTAAAAGCGAAGTCACTCAGTCGTGTCCGACTCTTCGCGACCCCATGGACTGCAGCCTACCAGGCTCCTCCATCCATGGGATTTTCCAGACAAGAGTACTGGAGTGGGGTGCCATTGCCTTCTCTGAGCTGAGCGACTAAGCACACACAAAAATACATACATATTTCTCTCAAGAAGCCATCTCTCAGAGCCAGGATTTTGCTCATTCTTTTTCCGATTTCTACATCTACTACTGCCGGCCTCTTCCTCCTTCTGTTAGTGCAATTCCTCTAGGTGATTCCTAGATACTCTTTAGGAGTCAGTTTATAAGATCATCATCTGCTACTCTGAGTTCCCAAAGCATAGTGATCCCTCTCTACTGTATTTGCCTTCTGACGTGTGTGTCTCCCTCCCTTAGGGTGACTAGCCATCCCAGAATGCCTGGGCTTGTCCCTGTGTTTAGCATTGCAGATCCCACATCCCAGGAAACCCTACAGTCTCAGGCAAACCGGGAAGGTTGGAGACCTACTCACCTTAGACTTTATGTTCATCAAGGACAAGGGCTGAGCAAAAGACCTGGCACACGACAAATGAGCACTGATTCGAATTAAATAAAAGAAGAGAGAGGAATGTGAGTGTAACTATACTTGGACATGTAGGGTGAAGAGCTCTTCATCTGGTTCCCGGTCATGTAAACTTTTTAAATGTCATCAAAACATGATACATTAAGGTTAGGAAAGTTGTCAAATACACAAGTTAGTTAGATGCACATTGTAATTCACAAAACATTCATACATGTAATAAGTGTATATTAACTACCTTTTGTGTGCTGGGTACAGTGAATTACAATGGGCTACAAGGATTAGGCAGATTTGGACTCCTCCCAAAGAAGTCTGCAGGGGGATTTTATAAAACTCAAACAAAGAGAAACAATTATGGCATTAAAAAAAAAAAGACCAGGTAATCTATGTGTGAGCCTACCAAGAAAAGGCTTCAGGTAGGAGGTAAGGGTACATTTGGGAAGGGTTTACATTTGGATAAGGTTTAAGCAGAAGGATGAGAAAGGACTCCCAGTTTGAGAAAAGACTCTGCTCTAAGTGTTCCCTGAGATAGGAAAACTCACCATGTGCACGTGGCTTGAGAATATGGATGTGTGTGTTTTCTATGGCTGTGTAAAAAAAAAAATCACCACACAGTTAGCATCTGAAAATAATGATCATTTATCATCCCATTTATCATCGGGCTTCCCTGGTGGCTCAGAGGTTAAAGCGTCTGCCTCCAGTGCAGGAGACCCAGGTTCAATCCCTGGGTTGGGAAGATCCCCTGGAGAAGGAAATGGTAACCCACTCCAGTATTCTTGCCTGGAGACTCCCATGGATGGAGAAGCCAGGCTACAATCCACGGGGTCGCAAAGAGTCAGACACGACTGAGCGACTTCACTTTCACTTTATCATCCCATAGCTTCCATGGGTCAGAAGTCTGGGCTCAACCTCACTGGTTCTCCACTCAGTGTCTCCCAGGGCTGAAATCAAGGTGTTCCTCTGGGGAGCTCCTCTTCCAAGCTCATGTGGTTGCTGGCAGGGCTCAGTTCCCTGCTGTGGTGTGAGTGAGTTTCTGTATTTTTCTTCTTACTTACTGGGTAAGGACCCTTCCTAGCTTCTACAGGCCACCCTCAAATCCTTTCCTCATGGCCGCCTCCAAAGACCCTCTCACAATAGCAGCAGCTTGCTTCTTCAAAGCCAGCAAAATTTTTCTGACTTCCAGAAGGATCTGTCCTTCTTTTTAAAGACTCACGTAATTAGGTCATGCCCACCTGGCACAGGGCTTCCCTGGTGGCTCAGTGGTAAAGAACCCATCTGCTGACACAGGAGACTGGGGTTCAATCCCTGGGTCAGGAAGACCCCCTGGTGGAGGGCATGGCAACCCGCTCCAGTATTCTTGCCTGGAGAATCCCATGGACAGAGGAGCCTGGCGGGCTAGTCCATGGGGTGGCAAAGAGTCATATATGACTTAGCCACAGAGCACAGCCCCGTGGCTCCTAGGATAACTCTCCTTTGATGAACTCCGGGTCAGCTGACTAGTAACCTAACACATTCTCCAGTTTCTCCCATACTTAAAAGGAGAAAATCACATCAAGCACATATACCAGGGGTGGAGACAGGTATAGGAATGTTGGCAGGCAAAGTAGAATATTTGCTACCACAAGGGGTGATAAAGGGATTCAAGGGGCATTAGATAAGTCGTGGGGAGTGAAAGTGTCATATGATGGAGGACCTTGACGGCAAGACAAGGAGTTTGGAGGCTGAGGATTTTTAAGTTGAATAGTAGCATAATGAGAAGTAGAACAGGAAAAGGCAGTACCTTTATCAGAACTCTACAGGAGAGTTGGATAAAATTATTTTAAGTGTTAGTCGTTCAGTCGTGTCTGACTCTTTGAAACCCCACGGACTGTAACCCACCAGGCTTCTCTGTCCATGGAATTCTCCAGGGAAGAATACTGGTGTGGGTTGCCATTCCCTTCTCCAAGGGATCTTCCTGACCCAGGGGTTGAACCCAGGTCTCCTGGATTACAGGCAGATTCTTTACTGACTGAGCCACTAGGGAAGCCCAGCATGTTAAAAATGGAAAAGTTTTAGAGCAAGGATGGGAACTCATTTGCATTAACTCTGATCAAGTAGTATTGGCTGCCTGGAGGGCTGTGTTGGGAGGACTTGGGGTCATTTCTGGACTGAGAGGGCAGCAGCACTGGGCTCTATTGGTAACGTGTGAAACAGTGAGGATGGAGACAAGCCACAGCTCTGGAGCTGGGGCTGGCCACCCTGGCATTTGAGAGAATAGTTTCAGACCTTGTACCTCTGCTAAGGAAAATAGCAAGTCTATTTTCCAGGATTCTAAGGTTTAATCTAGCATCCTGCAAAGCAAATCAAAACCAGCAAACATTAGGAAGCTCTTCAAGCCTTCTCCAAATGTCAGGAGCTAGAATAAAATACAAATAAATTAATCCACTGGGAGCTTCTGCTATTCCTTTCTCTCTCCTGGGGGAGGAAAGGGGGCAGGGTGGGAAACAGCTCCAAAATTTAGGAATTTCTAGCAATCTCTTTAAACACCAGAAAACAGGTCTGCCAGGCAAAGAATTCAAATGCCCTTGCTTTGGACTTTGATGATGCATTCCAAGGCTGCATGGAGACATGTGTAAGGAGAGTGATGAGAAAGTTAATCCTCTAATGATAGGTCTAAGGCCCAGAGGGAAGCCTCATCACAGGGTCATGTGTGTAGGTGGGGGCGGGGGGATGTCAGCTTGGCAGAGCAGGCACTCACCTGCCCCTCCCCACCCCACTGCTTAGGCTCTCCCACCATCTCTCACTTGCCTTTAGGAGCAGCCTTATGCCTTCCAAATCAGAAGCCAAAATCCCAATAGACTGATTAAACAGGGTTTTGTGTTTTTTTTTTTCTATATGTCCAAAAGCTGTGCCCTGGGTATTTGGTGTTACTCAAGAGAGTGCTAAGAAAAAGTGGCTTCAGAGTTGGAAGCCCTGGAGGGACTTCTGACTACTTTTTAGTGAGTATGGTGGATTAGATTACTGGGTTTTAAATTTTTATTTATTTGTTTTAGGTGCGCTAGGTGACTGTTGCTGCGCATAGACTTTTCTCTAGTTGCGATAAGCGGAGGGTACTCTCGAGTTGAGGTGTTGGCGGGGGGCTTCTCCTTGTGGTAGTAGCTTCTCTTGTTGCAGAGCACAGGCTCTGGGCTTCAGTAGTTGCAGCACCCAGGCTCAGTAATTGTGGCACATGGGCTTAGCTCCCTTGTGGCATGCAGCATCTTCCCAGACCAGGGATTGACCCCGTGTCCCCTGCATTGGCAGGCAGATTGATGACTAGACCAGCAGGGAAGTCCTAGGTTACTGTTTGCTGAACAGTCTCTCTGAGTGCCTATGTTCCTATGTCCTTGGAAGGAGCATATTTCCGCTCCACCCTGATGTTGGGCCTGACCATGTGACTTGCACTGGTTAATGAAACATTAGTGGTTTTGACACAGTTAGATGTTTAAACTGTGTTTGAGAGATCGGGTTTGCCCACTGTGTCTCCCATCACTACAAGAAAAACATGCCCAAACTAGCCTCTGGTCCAATGAGGATAAAAGGCATAAGAGCAGACCTGAACTCAACAGCTGCTTGGAGTTAAGCCTGTAGGAGCCCAGATGAGATCAAGAAAGCTAACAGATATGTAAGCAAGAAGAGTAGATGATGATTATCTTAAGCCACTGAGTTTAGGAGGGGTTTGTTACAAAGTTATTGTGACAACACTTGATGGGTATTGTAGGTATGAGGCCTCGGGGAAGTTCCTTTTTCTCCACCTCAGTTTCTTTATACAGTGAGTATATGGATGCTAAGTCATTTCAGTCATGTCTGACTCTTCACAACCCCATGGACTAGAGCCTGCCAGGCTCCTCTGTCCATGGGATTCTCCAGGCAAGAATGCTGGAATAGGTTGCCATGCCCTCCTCCAGAGGATATTCCCGACCCAGGGGTCGAACCTGCATCATTTATGTCTCCTGCACTGGCAGGCGGGTCCTGTACCATTAGTGCCACCTGGGAAGCCCTTCTTCATATAGTAAAAGGATATAACAAGGGTACCTCTTCACAGGGCTGTTGTGAGGCTCAACAGAGACAAGGCATTTAAGTAGCTCATAGGGGTGAATGATGCAGAAGCACTTAAGCATCGTTTGTCATCACGGTTAGAAGAATGAACTCTGGATCCAGTTTGGGGGTGGGGGGTGGTTCAGCTCCTGGCACTATGAATCTGCTACAGATCTGGCTGGTGGGGAGAGTCAAGTGTGAGAGTAATTTCAAAACCAAGACATGTCTATGCTAGCAAAGAAACCTAAATCTGGACCTCCTCGCTCAGCTATATATTCTTGCCTCCATACATCACTAAGGCCCTATGCTAGGCAAGGTTCTGGGATAATTCTCAGGACACAGACTTCCATGGTCTCTAATCTTAGAAGGGTTCCAAGACACAGGATAGGTGTGGGTGAGGCTCTGGGGGCGGAGAGGAGATGTGCGAGGAGGGGCTACGGATCCAGGGTATACACAGAGCCCTTTCTGGGGCTGGGCTGCGACAGGCAGCCCAGCCCCTCCTAAGGCTGTGGTTTGAGAGGAAGGCTTCCCAGGTATCTCAGTGGTAAAGAATCCACCTGCCAACACAGGAGATGTGGGCTGGATCCCTGGGTCGGGAGGATCCCCTGGAGGAGGTTATGGCAACCCACTTGCATGTTCTTGCCTGAGAAATCCCATGGACAGAAGAGCCTGGCGGGCTACAGTCCATAGGGTCTCAAAGAGTTGGACATGTCTTAGGGACTGAGCGTGAACATGAGGACCACTGAAGTCTGCAAGAAGTTCTGGAGACGCATCCCAGGGAGATAAATACTATCCACAGCAATTCAATGCTGGTGGTTTAAAGCTTGGACATTGAAAATTCAGACTCAGAAGGAGAGAGGGTCCTTCAGAGAACATTCATGAACAAGACAGATGGTAAGTCTGAGCTAGGAGTTATGTACAATTTCAAGGCTGGGCATTTAGACTTAGAAGAAGCACAGTGTAGCAAGTAAAAGCTTTGACTCTGCTGCTGCTGCTGCTGTTGTCACGTCAGTCGTGTCCGACTCTGTGCGACCCCATAGACGGCAGCCCAACAGGCTCCTCCGTCCCTGGGATTCTCCAGGCAAGAACACTGGAGTGGGTTGCCATTTCCTTCTCCAATGCATGAAAGTGAAAAGCAAAAGTGAAGTCGCTCAGTTGTGTCCGACTCTTAGCGACCCCATGGACTGCAGCCTACCAGGCTCCTCCGTCCATGGGGTCTCCAGGCAAGAGTACTGGAGTGGGTTGCCATTGACTCTGCCAGACTGCCTTAAGTTCAAAGCCTGGCTTCTGGCATTTGCAAGTTGTGTGACCTTCAGCAAGTTATGTAACAGCTCTGAACCTCAGTTTCCTGAGGGAAGTTAGGAAAATAGGGTTATTATTAGAACTTCCCTTCTCAGGTGCTTATGAGAATTAAAATCATTAAATATATAAAGCACTTCGAATGGACTTCAGTACTGCCTATTAACATTATTTTTATTATTTATTTGGCTGCACCAGGTCTTAGCTGTGGCATGCAGGATCTAGTTCCCTGACAAGGGAACAAACCTGGGCCCCCATCAATGGGAGCTTGGAATCTTAGCCACTGGACTACCAGGGAAAGTCCTTATTCTCCTACTTATTGATAGTACAGGCTCATAAGCCATTATCTGAATCACATGAGCTGACATATGTTTCATAATTCAAAATTTTCAGATTTTAGAAAAGACATATGAATGCACATATATAAATTGTACAAAAGAAATATGGTGCCGATATAAAGATTTTAGAGAAGAAACATGGTGTAGATAGAAAAGCACAGTAGGATCTGGGGTTTTATTCTCTAACCAAGTATATGAATATTTATGTGGTGAAATATGTGAATATTTAGATCAAACAAGAACTAGAAATAGCTTCATGTCAGTTCAGGTCAGATTCTGCTACCTTATAAGATTTTTTAAAGAGCAAAGCAAACAAATGATAACATAAATAAAACTCTTTGAGTTTCTAGGGCTTTGAGGATTTGAGAAATGCAAAAAAGAGATTGTGGCTTTTATCACTGGAAGTGATGGAGACTGCATAAATGTGTTGGGCCAGGAGCAGGGGGGCAGAGGAAGGTCTCTTCCACCTAGGTTGGTTGGGAAAGACAGTGTAAGAGGCAGATTTGGAGTGGAGACCCTCAAGGATTGGCAGTGTCTCAAAGGCAGGACTCAGGCAGCAACACTGGTACTTATTAATAAAAACAGTCAGGAATCAAAGCCCAGGGTAGATGGCTCAGAACTTGTCAAGAGGTGAACTGAAGCTGGACTGTGAATAGCCTTGGATGCCAGGACAAGAATATAGGCTTTCTGTTATGAGAAGGAGATGATTTCACTGGAGTTGAATCTGGCATCTCAGCCAATTTCTGCCTCTGGTACAAAGCCTGGCAGGTCTTTTAGAGATGGATGATCTTAAGTTATGCCCCTTGATGGGGACCATGCTCTAGAATGCCCTGTCCTTCACCTTCAAAGTTTGATCATTAATAACTACCCACTCTGGGACACACTTTGCCTGTCACCATGCTGACAGACACTGTCAGCTGCCCACCCACATCACCTTGGCACTCATTTGTAAATACAGAAGGATGCTCAGTGAGAACACCTGCAAATCTTTACCGAAGGCTCTTTCTGGTTGCTGATGTACCCTGGGCTGGTGCACAAAGTCAACTGGAAATGCAAAGAGTTAATACCCTCAGAAGTAGCCCTTAACCAGTGATGGACAGGACGCTGAGGATAAATATCCCAATTCCCTCACCCTCAGATCAGGATAACAATGAAGTATGTTCTCCAACACATATGCTCTCCAATGAGTCCTACAATTCCCCTGGGAAAATGGGGTCCAGCTGTCCCCAGCAGTAACTTTTAATGCACTGTGTTAGCACCTGCCCATTTCTGTCTCACTCTTTACTCTGTAACCATGTTTCTCGGCATCACATTCCAAATCAACTTGTTGCACTTGAATCTTTGTCTCAGGGTCTGTTTCTGGGGCAACTCAAACTGGGTCACCATAGACAGGAGTGGCCTTCATGCTGGACTTGGTTCATGGTTTCCATTGGGAGAGGTTAAACATCTCAAGGAGAGAAACTTTTCATTGGCCTTTGAATCCCCATTGTGCACTTCAGTTCAGTTCAGTTCAGTTCAGCCGCTCAGTTGTGTCCAACTCTTTGCGACCCCATGAATCGCAGCACGCCAGGCCTCCCTGTCCATCACCAACTCCCAGAGTTCACTCAAACTCATGTCCATTGAGTCAGTGATGCCATCCAGCCATCTCATCCTCTGTCATCCCCTTCTCCTCATGCCCCCAATCCCTCCCAGCATCAGAGTCTTTTCCAATGAGTCAACTCTTTGCATGAAGTGGCCAAAGCACTGGAGTTTCAGCTTTAGCATCATTCCTTCCAAAGAAATTCCAGGGCTGATCTCCTTCAGAATGGACTGGTTGGATCTCCGTGCAGTCCAAGGGACTCTCAAGAGTCTTCTCCAACACCACAGTTCAAAAGCATCAATTCTTTGGCGCTCAGCCTTCTTCACAGTCCAACTCTCACATCCATACATGACCATAGGAAAAACCATAGGCCTAACTAAACGGACCTTTGTTGGCAAAGTAATGTCTCTGCTTTTGAATATGCTATCTAGGTTGGTCATAACTTTCCTTCCAAGGAGTAAGCGTCTTTTAATTTCATGGCTGCAATCACCAACTGCAGTGATTTTGGAGCCCCCAAAAATAAAGTCTGACACTGTTTCCACTGTTTCCCCATCTATTTCCCATGAAGTGATGGGACCAGATGCCATGATCTTCTTTTTCTGAATGTTGAACTTTGAGCCAACTTTTTCACTCTCCACTTTCACTTCCATCAAGAGGCTTTTTAGTTCCTCTTCACTTTCTGCCATAAGGGTGGTGTCATCTGCATATCTGAGGTTATTGATATTTCTCCTGGCAATCTTGATTCCAGCTTGTGTTTCTTCCAGTCCAGCATTTCTCATGATGTACTCTGCATATAAGTTAAATAAGTAGGGTGACAGTATACAGTCTTGACATACTCCTTTTCCTATTTGGAACCAGTCTATCATTCCATGTCCAGTTCTAACTGTTGTTTCCTGACCTGCATGAAGATTTCTCAAGAGGCAGGTCAGGTGGTCTGGTATTCCCATCTCTTTCAGAATTTCCCACAGTTTATTGTGATCCACACAGTCAAAGGCTTTGGCATAGTCAATAAAGCAGAAATAGATGTTTTTCTGGAACTCTCTTGCTTTTTCCATGATCCAGTGGATGTTGGCAATTTGATCTCTGGTTCCTCTGCCTTTTCTAAAACCAGCTTGAACATCAGGAAGTTCACAGTTCATGTATTGCTGAAGCCTGGCTTGGAGAATTTTGAGCATTACTTTACTAGCGTGTGAGATGAGTGCAATTGTGCGGTAGTTTGAGCATTCTTTGGCATTGCACTTAGAGAAAGTAAAAAGAAAGTGAAAGTTAGTCACACAGTCCAAGTCCTTGCAATCCCATGGACTATAGCCTCTTTGGCTCCTCTGTCCATGGAATTCTCCAGGCAAGAGTACTGGAGTTGCCATTTCCTTCTCCAGGGTATCTTCCCGGGTTCAATCCCTGGGTATCCTGCACTGCAGGTGAAATCTTTACCAGCTGAGCCAGTAGGGAAGCCCATGGCACTTAGACAGTAGACATCAAATAAGGTTGATTGTGGATTTACTTGGAAAATTAGATAAGTTGCGATTACTTGCATGAAGCTAAAGATCACCAATGACTTTAAGGTCAAAGCCCAGTTTCTGGGTTTTATTCACTGGCTCTCCCACTGGCTTGGTGATCTTGAGCAAATCCATTCATCTGTCTAAGACTTAGTCTCTATGAAATGACGATGAGAAACTTTGCCACTTAGAGCTGCTATGAGCATTACATAAGATCATGTGTGTGAAGCACCAAGCTTATGTCCTCGCTTTCTGTGTTAGTTACAGCTTTAGACACATTCTGTCCCCAAATATCCTATTCTTCCTCTCTTTCCTCCCATAACCACTTTCTCGGAGTCATGGTTTTAAGGTTCTCTTAAAATTATTGAAATGGATTCAAGGCCACATGCATATGATCCCGAGCATTCCACCCCCTACACAGAAAATCTCCATCTTTCAAAGAAGACTTTGTGGTAGCTTTTTCATCACCAGCTCTGACATAGACACATGCATACACATACATATAAACATGGATGGATTCTGTGGCAGCATCTCTCATCGCCAGCTCTGATATAGATACATGCATACACATACATATAAACATGGATGGATTCTGTGGCAGCATCTCTCATCGCCAGCTCTGATACAGACACATGCACACACACATACAAACATGGATGTCTTCTTCACAAGGCAGCTTTCTCAGTTCCTTCTGCAATTGCAACATGGACACCAACTCAACACTCTTGTGTTTAACCAACGTAACATTTATATCACCTAGAGTAAAAAGATTGCTACACTTGGACCATAAGAATTAGATCTTCTCATTCTATTATCACCACTGAACATTTCCCAAGACATCATGGCACACATGGCCCTAGTCTAGGTGCTTAGGATGCCAAGGAACGGTGGTACCATGAAGCTTACCCACAAAGATCGTCAATATGAGGCAGACACCATGTAGTGTGTGTGTGTGTGTGCTCACGTGTGCACGTGCACACACAAACGCATATGGAGATATATGCTTATGCAGGCATAGGTCTTACCTGTTGTGCTGTTCTAGTTCTCCTCCTGCATGCAAATGTGGAGCCAGAAGACAGTTTAAATGAAGTACCAAGAGTCATCATTTGGGTTTCCAGTCCTAAAATGAGTAGAGAGCTAGATGAACCTGAACAGCTCAGTCCCCTTTCCAGACCTCAGTTTTTCTACCTGTAGGAGCAAGTAAGAGTGAATGTTTTTCAGGACTCCATAAAGATCTTGGGGCTTCCCAGGTGGCGCAGTAGTAAAGAATCCACCGGCCAATGCAGGAGACACCAGTTTGATCCTTGGGTCAGGGAAGATTCCCTTGGAGTAGGAAATGGCAACCCACTCCAGTATTCTTGCCTAGAAAATGCCATGGACAGAGGAGCCTGGTGGGCTACAGTCCATGGGGTTGCAAAGAGTCAGACGTGACTGAGCGACAGTTTAGAAAGTTAAATTCAAAAATCTGAAGGCTGGAAGAAGGCACCATGTGATTCCATATACTTTTTTTACATTTGAAAACACCCAACTGAAAACTGATTTGTTAAAAAATTGTGCTATTACACTTACTGTGCCTTCTTTATGAACTGGAGTAAAGAGGAGGGATTTATTTGAAAGTCAATAGACTATTTACAGCTCTACTGTAGGTGCTAGTTTAAATTCAACATTTTGAATGGGGTAGAAACAATCACATCGGAATTTGACCAAGGATACATTCCATGTCAGTTTAATGCTCCAGCTGTTTAATCAAAATATGAATAAAAGGTCTAAAGCCCAACAAGCAAAAATATCATAGTTGTGGGATTCAGCGATTGCTTCCCCATTGTTAACCAATTACTGTGTAATTTTTCCCTGTGACTGAATAACTAACTGTTAGCAAATAATGAAAAGGCAATTACAGCGACGCTTTGTTCCTATTACTCCCTTCATTTTATTCCAGCTATAATTATTGTCAGAGCTGGAGGTTTACTGTACCATGGAAGCAGCACCAGGAAAGAAAATGGAATGGGCTGGTGCATGGAAAATTGCAAATGTCACAGCTACCTTCATCGCCACTGTCGGACTTCTGAGATTAAAAAATCAGAGGAAAAAGCTCTCCGTGTGGGTTTTACAAATTCTCTACCTCAAGCTGTTGAAGCAACGGGGGAAGTGGGGATGGAGGTGAGGATGGGGGTGGGTGGGGGCGGTGGGCAGGGAATCAGGCACGATGTTTCTTCTTTTTTCCTGTGTGTAATTCCCAAAGGATGGTGCCTTTTCGCCACAGTCTGCCTGAACCCGACTCGTGGGCTCTTCTTTTAGCCTTTGCTTCTCATTAATGGTCTCCATGCTGTTTCATAATGGGGAGTGGCATATAAATGATGCATTTTATGGGGTTTGATCTTTCTTCAGAGAGGAAATATGCTGCATATGGACAGATGTCTGAGAAAGAAAATGATGACTGCGTTCTCTTTGTGCAGTTGCTGGGACCAGTTTTTAGAAGCTGATTCTCACTGATCAATATACCTTCCAGTTTAACTTTGTTTTTATTAAAAATTTTATTTGTAAAAATAAGATGAAGGGGATAGAGGTATGACCTTCATATTTTTATAGCTTCTTTATTTAATGAACATACTACCTACAATGTGCAAGATATGGGACTAGGCTCTGAGGAGTCAGAGAGAAGACATGGCCCCTGAGACACAAAGCAGAAAAGACTCCATCTTGAGGTATTTAAAAAAAAAAAATCTAAACAAATGTCTGTCTGCATGAAAAGCAACTTAGCAGAGTCGAAAGTGTGTATAGTCGAAACACTATATGTTTGAAGCTCTAGATTCCAAGTCCAGCTTTACAATTACTAACTGGTTTATCTTGTTGTATCAGCTAGCTATTGCTATGTAACAAACTATCACCCAAACTCTACGGCTTAAGTCAACAACTGTATTTAATGAAAGCTCATGAATTTGCTTTCGAGTGTCTCACTGGTAAAGAATCCATCTGCCAAAGCAGGAGACAGGGGTTTGATCCCTGGGTTGGGAAGATCCTATGGAGGAGTAAATGGCACTCCCATGGACAGAGGGGCCTGGTGGGCTGCAGTCCACAGGATTGCAGAGTTAGATATGACTGAGTGACTGAGCACGAGCACACATGAATCTGCAGGTCAAAGGAGGCTCTGCTCCAGGTTGAGCTTGGCCGTGGCATCTTCTCTGGGGAACTTTGCTCCAGATGTCTCTTACCTTCCTCTTTGGAACAGTTGGCCAGCCTGGACTGTCCTTATGGTAATGTCTGAAGAGCGAGAGACCAATCAGAAGCATGCAGGCACTTTCAAGCCTCTGCTTCAGGCACATCTGCTAACAGGATACAGTTAGAGGTGACTAGTTCGGGGAATTGATGCAATCACCTGAACTTGGGTAAAACTCCATGACTCAATTTCTTTGTAATATTCAAGCTCAGTTTACCTGCTTTAAAAGATCATTGAAAGAAGCAAAACAAATAAACAGCATTAGTATGTTCTGAAAACTACAAAGAACTATGACTATGTGATTTACTATTGTTCTTATTACTTCATACTTATCTATATGTCATAAACCTTTTATGATTTTTTGACCTAATTTGGTTAAAAGAGATTCTTTACAAACTTCAAATTTCTTTACATTCAATCATCAGATATTCTTTCATTCATCAGAGATATAAAAATGGAAAATGGAAATTATCTACAGTCTATTCATTTTTGTTTTACTTGTAAAACAGGTCACTTCTCCAAGACCCTGATCCTACTTGAGGTCAAACAGAATCTCAGAGGTATTGCTCTTGGTTCCTGTGGCAGCCAGCCAAGAGATTCCCCTGGGATTAAGGTAGAAAGAAAAAACATTTATAGGCTCGATAGCCTCGGGTTGGGATATTTTTATAGCTAAAGGAAAGCTGGTTATGAGGGTTAGTTGGTCGCAAATAAATAAGCAAGGATATACATTCACAAGGACAGAAGGGTGCAATAATAATAATAAAAACCCTCAGAAAGTCAGACAGATCTAGGTTTGAATCCTTGCTCTATTACTTAATAACTGGCTTATTTAGCTTCCTGAAGCTTCTCTTTCCTTTTTTGTAAATCGGGGACATAAAATCTAACTCACTGTGTTTCTTGTGAGGGCTAAATGAGCTATAAAACATGTTGAGTCTCCCCAAATAGATACAGATGACCCTTGAAAAATTATGTGTTTGAACTGTGTAGGTTCACTTACACATAGATTTTTTTTTTCACTAAATTACACACAGATTTTTTTTTCACTAAATACATTCTACAGTACCATATGATCCATGGTTGGCTGAATCCATGGAGGCAGAACCATGATATCTGTATTGGAGGGCCAATTATAATGTTATATGTGAATTTTTGACTATGGGGAGGGTTGGTACCCTTAATCTCTGTGTTGTTCAATGTTTAACTGTAATTTCAATCAATATCCTTGCAGGACTTTATATTTCATTTGTATCTAAGAGAGGCAGCATCACAAATGGATAGAGAAAGTACAGATTATTTGATAAAAAGAGAAACTGACTCAAAGAATAGAGAAAAAGTTGAATTGTAACCTCACAGCACATATAAGAACATAAGCAAGAGATGAACTGGATGAATTAAAGACTGAAATATGAGGAGTAAAACTTAAGAAATATAGTAAGTAAATAAGATTAATGTATTTGTGACCTTGGAGTAGATTATGATTGTGTAGTCAAAATGCAAAAGAACAAATGATATAGTGCAGGGAAAAAGACAGAAAACTAAAAAGATATGAATAAGCGTTTCCCAAAAGGGGAAACAAGAACAGTTAACATATATACAAAGCTCACGTTAACTGATAGAGAAAGGCAAATTAGAACAAGCTTGCGATGGCACTTTTAACCTATCAAATTGGAAAACAATTAGACAATCAGACATATATACACTATCATGTGTAAAACAGATAGCTAGTAGGAAGTTGCTATATAACAGGGAACCCAGGCTGGCGTTCTGTGACACCCTAGAGGAGTGGGATGGGAGAGGAGGGGGAGGCTCCAGAGGGAGGAGACACATGCGTGATTATGACTGATTGAGTTGTTGTATGGCAGAAACCAACACAACACGGTAAAGCAGTTACCCTCCAATTAAAAAAAATTAGACAATCAGGTAATAATATTAAGTGATGGTGAGGGTATTAGGAAATAGGAACTCACCTTCATGTCCTGCTGATGGGGGGTTTACTGCTACAGATATTTTGCAGAGGAATCTGGCAGTAGTTAGTGGGAGTAAAAACGCACAGATCCTAAGATCTTAGGACACCCTCTTCTGAGTGAGTACCCCAGAGACATTGTCCCAAAAAAAGACATGGATAAGGCCAGCTTTTTAAAAAAATTGTAGTATAATCACTTTACAATATTGTGTTAGTTTCTGCTGTACAGTGAAGTGAATCAGCTATATGTATACATATACCTTTTCTCTTGAGCTTCCTCCCACCCCAGCCCTTCTTCTGCCCCTCTTTGTCATCACGGAGCACTGAGCTGAGCTCCTGGGGTCACACAGCTGCTCCCCACGAGCTGTCTGTTACATACAAGGCAGTGTGTACACGGCTGCGCCACTCTCCCAACCCACCACACTCTTCCCTTCCCAGCCAGTGTCCACACGCCCGTTCTCTACACCTGCCTCTCGATTCCTGCCCTGCAAAGAGGGTCATCTGTACTAGTTTTCTAGATTCCACATATATGCATTAATATATAATATTTGTTTTTCTCTTTCTGACTAACTTCACTCTGTATGACAAACTCTATGACCATCCACATCACCACAAATGACTCAATTTCATTTTTAACGGCTGACTAATATTCTATTGCATATATTTACCACATCTTCTTTATTCATTCGTTTGTTGATGGACATTTAGGTTGCTTCCATGCCCCAGCTCCTGTTAACGAACATCGGGTACATGTGTCTTTTTGAATTATGGTTTTCTCAGGGTATATGCCAGGCATTGATTGAACTGGCAGAACTGGAGATGCAGAGGGGTCCATCAGAGGCAGAATGGAGGAGTAAAATGGTCCACAGTCCTTTATCTGCAATTCTTAAGTACAAAAACCTCTAAAAATATGAAGTTTTTCATAACTTTGGCACTTGGAAGCAGAAATTGTGGGCGGGAAGATAGACCTTTTCACATTCCACTTAGTGTGATTGTTCATACATTTAGATACAGAAATCAAACTAATGTGTTTGATTAAAGAGTGATACCTAGGGCTTGCAAAATGAAATTTGGCGTCCAACACCACCTAATGTTAGCACACAGAACTATACAGAATGAGTTCTAGAAGACGCACGTATCAATGCGCAGAGGCACAGAGTAGAAGAGCCTCAGTGAAACTCACCAGCAAGGATGCATGTAGGGGAAGTCAGAGATTTGAAGTGAGGCTAGGATGCAGAAGGAAAAAAAATTTTTTTAATGGAATATAGAATAGGATATAAAAAACAAAATAAAGGAACACCTGAAGGAAAAAAAATAAAATAAGGCCAATAGATCATTGTGGACCAGCAGCTGAACTGGGAAGGGGGATTTCTATATCAGTTTCTAACTATACCATGCATTTCCTTTTTGGCAAAAGTCCCATTCCCCAACATGATAACTTATGAACTTTGTTTAACCCTCTGTCTCATAGGTTGGACACTTAGAATTTGGGGCTTAAGAGGGAGTTTCAAAGGGAGGGGATATATGTATACCTGTGGCTGATTCATGTTGAGGTTTGACAGAAAACAACAAAATTCTATAAAGCAATTATCCTTCAATTAAAAAAAAAATTAAAAAAAGTTTTACATTAACTGAAAGTCCACTGCAGCCAAACAGGACCAGTTGGGGGGACTCCTGATACCAGGGCTGTGTTTTCTCACCATGGGCAGCATGGGTGAACTATAATTCAGCCAAAAGAGCACTGGGTTTAGAGTGGACTTGGCTTTATATGTGACCATGGGTAAGCGTGTTGCCCTTTCAAGCTTCAGCACTCTGTATCCGTTCCTTACTGTTCCTCTCCCCCAGGTAACCCCTGTAATGGAACCATTCTGGATTTCTTGCAGGTGACCAAAAACACGCCCCCTGACATTTCCATGATTTTCTATGTATTTTTCCAACTGAAGTGCTCACCACCCCTCATTTGCTCAGAGAAGTCCCAAGTTACCTTTTGAATTAGTGCCAACCTGAAGAAGAACTAAAGAGCCTCTTGATGAAAGTGAAAGAGGAGCGTGAAAAAGTTGGCTTAAAACTCAACATTTAGAAAACTAAGATCATGGCATCTGGTCCCATCACTTCATGGCAAATAGATGGGGAAACAATGGAAACAGTGACAGACTTTAATTTGGGGGGCTCCAAAATCATTGCAGATGGTGACTTCAGCCATGAAATTAAGACACTTGCTCCTTGGAAGAAAAGTTGTGACGAACCTAGATAGCATATTAAAAAGCAGAGACATTACTTTGTCAGCAAAGGTCCATCTAGTCAAAGCTATGGTTTTTCCCACAGTCATGTACAGATGTGAGAGGTGGATCATAAAGAAGGCTGAACATTGAAGAATTGATGCTTTTGAACTGTGGTGTTGGAGAAGACTCTTGAGAGTCCCTTGGACTGCAAGGAGATCCAACCAGTCAATCCCAAAGGACTGAACAGTCATTGGAAGGACTGATGCTGAAGCTGAAGCTCCAATATGTGAAGCTTCAGCTTCTGATGTGAAGAGCCAACTCACTGAAAAAGACCCTGATGCTGAGAAAGACTGGACATGAATTTGAGCAAACTCCAAGAGACAGTGAAGTACAGAGAAGCCTGGCATGCTGCAGTCCATGGGGTCACAGAATCGGACATGACTTAGCAGCTGAACAACAACAAAATGAGTGTTTTGTTAATAAGATAAGACATCTGTAGGGCAGGAACTATACCTTACTCATCTCTATAATTCTGAGGTCTAGAACAGTATCTAACATGTGGTAGGTTTTCACTTTGGTGAACAAGGCAGACACATTCTTGCCTTCAGACAGCGTGAATCTAATGAGAGAAAATAGATTCTGAGTGGGCAGTTGTGGACGGGAAGAGCTTTTCATAAGGGGAGCGCAGGGAGCTTGTGGCAGGGGGGCACTTATAACTGTGGCAAATGGGCCTCAGCTAGGAATAGCACCAGCTATTTACATATACATCTAAAATAGCACCTCCCTTCCCCAATTTCCTCCTTCCTTGATTCACCATAGACAACAGGGTTTTCATCTTCCAGGCCAAAACCTGACTCAGGGATATGATCATCTCAGCTTTCCAAGCTACATAGGTTGTAGGTGGAGAGGTCAGAGGAGAGGGGGAGCCGAGCAGGTCACACATGCCCTAGAGGGAGGAAGGGAGCCCCAGGTTGTGTTCAGAATAGAAACACCCTGAACTTTTCCCACCCCACATGAGCCATCATTAGGCGCTTCCCAACACTTCCTATAGTTTCTCCCCAGTTCCCCAGAGGATACGCCACATAACGTAAAACAATAATACTAAATCTAAAGGTAAAAAGGAAAGACATCATTACCAGATTAATACATCGTGAAAAAATTCACATTTCTGATAGATACTTAACAGCGCATTGGTGATTAAATTAATTGCACGTGGCGAACAGAAAGATAGCTCTTTAATGCATGTTAAATATTAACAATTGGAGATAATAGGAATCTACATGTCTCTTCTTTACGGCTTCCTTTGTCAATGAAATGTACTCTTGTGTTGGAGGAAGAGAGAGTTTGGAATGTGCTGGTCTTATCCAGTGAAGGCCAGCCCTGCCCCCCACCGCCCGCCACACCAGAGCCACCAGCAATCAGCTTAATCATAACTGACCGGAACCAAATGGATTCAGGCAGCCATGCTGACTACTGAGTTAAAAAGTTTTATATATCAAGAGTCTGAATGCCAACTAAATCAAAACCTTTCAAGGCAAATCAAAAGGCCGGCAGCCTTCTCCCTGCTTCTGCCAAAAGCTTTGTTTCGCCATTTCCTCCCCGGGCCATCAGGAGGTGGTGGTGGCTTCTGCGGTTCAGTCTGGCCTCATCTGGGGGCATCCTTACATGCCCCCATTATCCTCAGAAAGCCAGCCCATCACCTTTACATGAAGAGCACTGGGGGGTGGCTTGTGGGGTAGGCGGGGAGCGAAGAGAAGCAAAACACACTGATTGATTGCAAACCCAGCTATGATGTCAGCATGAATTAATGTTTCCCACAGGCATGCTAATCAGCTCCATGACATAATAACGGCTTCTATTACACCGGTGGGACTTCAAAGTTATTCCAAAGATAACATAACACAACACTTGAAGCCCCAGGAAACTTCCACCGCGCTTTTAGATGTTTTATAAAGTTACCAATCTTTTCATTGCTCGGGAAACACACACAAAAAAAGCTGAAAGGAAACAGAATATTGAATTTGGGATGAATTGGGGTGGAAAGTGATTTCATTACAAATTCCAAATGTTCAAAGAGATAGTGGCAATTAAAAAGCTGCAAGGGGTCGCCATTTAAAAGCAGCTCTGTGCAAACTTTTCTCAGGCAGGCAGATGGGCACAGATCCTAATGTGGAAAAAAAAATCTAAGTCTGAATGAAAGGTATTTGTTCAGATGAACAAATGAGCCCACAAAAAGTAAAACAGGAGAGCACAGGGATCAAGGTTTGCATCTCGATTCTGACCTCTCTTAGATATTTGTCTCTGGACTGCTGCTGCTGCTAAGTCACTTCAGTTGTGTCTGACTCTGTGCGACCCCACAGACAGCAGCCCACCAGGATCCCCTATCCCTGGGACTCTCCAGGCAAGAACACTGGAGTGGGTTGCCATTTCCTTCTCCAATGCATGAAAGTGAAAAGTGAAAGTGAAGTCGCTCAGTCATATCCGACTCTTAGCAACCCCATGGACCGCAGCCCACCAGGCTCCTCCGTCCATGGGATTTTCCAGGCAAGAGTACTGGAGTGGGGTGCCATTGCCTTCTCCGTGTCTCTGGACTATTGTTTAATATTCCTGAGACTTGACTGCTCCTGTATAAATGGAACTAATGATACTGACCTCATGGTAGAGCTGAGAGTTCTAGATCAGGGAATGTATTCCAAGCACTGTGTCAAAGTGGGCACCCAGTACACATTATTATTATTATTATTATTATCAATAAACATTTGATGTTACTCACCACTGGCTTCCCAGGTGGCTTGATGGTAAAGAATCTGCCTGCCAATGCAGGAGATTCAAGTTCGATCCCTGGGTTGGGAAGACCCCTCGGAGAAGGGAATGGCTATCCACTCCAGTATTCGTGCCTGGAGAATTCCATGAACAGAGGAACCTGGAGGGCTACAATTCATGGGGTCACAAAGAGTCAGATACGACTAAGTGACTAACACTTCATGCACTTGAACACTGATATGTAATGACTAGTACTAGTAACACAAATATCCAGCATTTACATAAGAACTCACACACATCACCTTTCAAAGCACTCACAAGCCAGTAAGTGAGGTACTATTGTGTCTAATGTACAGAGGATGCAATTGAGGCGCAGAAAGGTGTAAGTGACCTCCCTGAGATAACACCCACGAGATAGAATGGCTGGACTGCAAACCCGTGCCATCTGGATCTGTTCTGTATTCTCAACCACCACTTTCTCTATACATGTGCACACAAGAGGACACACTCACACACAGACATACACTACACACACACACACACACACACACACAGATGTACTGCCCAAAACACATCCTGCGGGTCTCTAATCTCCTACCATGATGATGACCAACTCTATTTCTGCAGTTTGACAAGCCTGTGTGTGAGGCCCGCATGCTCCACTTACTCAGCATGACCCTGGGTAAGTCACTTAACCTTTCTGAGACTCAGTCCTCCAACTGTGCAGTGGGAATATTCACAGAACCCATGACAGGATACCTGGGAAGAGCTCAGCATGGTGCCTGAACTTGGTAAACATCTTGATAAATTCAGCTATCATCTTTATTATAGTGCTACTTGACTGCTCTGTGGTGTCTGACTCTTTGCGACCCCCGTGGACAGACTGTCCATGGGACTCTCCAGGCAAGAGTCCTGGAGTGGGTTGCCGTTTTCTTCTCCAGGGGATCGTCCCAACCCAGGGATTGAACCTGGGTCTCCCGCACTGCAGGCAAATTCTTGACCACCTGAGCCACCAGGGAAGCCCCATCATTATTATAAACATTTATAATATTATTTATTATATAATAATACATTTATTATTTATAATAAAATATTTATATCTCTCTCAATCTCTTTTGTCTGTGTGTCCCTGTCTCTGTCTCTCTCACACACACAGCTCAGTGTCAGTCACAAGAATATGTAGGTGGCGCTTCCAGAAAGGGATGTACCAGGCACAGGTGTTTGGGCCAACAGGGATTCCCTCGGAGCATCTGAAAGTTACAGAAGGAGGAAGGAGGCAGGAAGAGAGGCTGCCGCTCTGCCTCCTGACCGGATGTCCCCTCCTCTCTCAGATCCTCTCCTGTCCAGTCTGGCAGCTGCCTACCCACTTGATGTGTGGGCAGTTCTTAGGGATCGCTGGAGGGCAAGGTTTTCATGGCCCAGAGGTCCCCAGAGACATGGGGGCAGCCATGGGGGTTGCCACACCACTTCTGAGGGCCCGTCGGCTCCTTGACATTTTCTTTTTTTTCCAGTTTTTCTAGGTATTTTATTTAAAAATGCTTTAATGTATATAACATTACTATTTTATTTGTACAATATATCCTTATAGCTTATTTATTTTATACCCAATAGTTTGTGCCTCTTAGTCCCCTACTCCTATCATGTCCCTCCCCCTTCCCTCTCCCCAGCGGTAACTGCGAGTTGTCCATCTGTGTTGACCCGACATTGTCTGACAGATTCCTACTAGATAAGGAGGCTTCTCGCACAGCCTCCTCTCAGCTCCCTGGCTGTCAGATCATCATGTTTATCTGAGGAGGAACCACAAGCACCTGGGTAGCTCGGCTGGCAAAGAATACACCTGCAATGCAGGAGACCTGGGTTCAATTCCTGGGTTGGCAAGATCCCCTGGAGGAGGACATGGCAACCCACTCCAGTAATCTTGCCTGGAGAGTCCCCTTGGGCAGAGGAGCCTAGTGGACTGCAGTCCATGGGGTTGCAAAGAGTCAGAAACGACTGAGCGACTGAGCACAGCACATGGGCACTCAGCTATTTGTCTTGATAAAATGTGCAGTTGAAAATGAAAGGGGCCTCATTGCCCACTATGTTTCTGTCACCATGCTTGGCACCATGTGGCAGCTGGAGTCCTAGACCTGAGGAAGAACATGAGGGATAAGAAGTAAAGGAGAAGAATGGAAACCCACTGAAAGAGTGAGCAAAGAGGTGAGTAGAAATGACAAAGGGAAGTGACGAAAAGAAAAGATGGAGCTACTTCCAGGAGAAAAGGTCCTAAGTGTCTCGAACCATGGCTTTTGCTGTTATCCATTTAACTTTATTTGATGCTATTCCTTTGAACGAAACCAAACATCTGAGGCAAAATTCTGAGCTATGATTTTGCCTCAGAATTTGCTGGTATCTTCAAGTGAAGAATCGTGATGGACCTGATTTTCTTTTTGCTTCTGGCAATTTCATAAAGTATATGTGAAATATTCCCCTTGGTTCACTTACTTTCTTCCAACTTTTTAGGATGGACAGAATTGGGGAGGAAAAAAGACTACAAAAACCAGCTCTTCTGACTTTGCTAAGCTTAGTGATAGCTAGCTTTGCTGAAGCTGAACTGAATTTGGTACCTGATGTATTCGTGTGACAGATAACCATCAAACACAGTGTCTAGCTGGGGACCAGTGGTCACACAACCCCTGTCCTCAGGATGCTTATGCTCTAGTGGAGGATACAAATGCAAAACAGAGTGGTGAGTGCAGTACTAGACACATCTGGGGACACACTCGGTTACCTTACTTCCGATCTCAGCCAAGATTGAACCTGGCATGTTGCTACCAGCCTGAGCAACACACAGCTTCGTTCTCTGGATGACTCAGACATGGCAGAAGCCCTGGAGAGCTTAATCAGCCTGTGCAGTTGCACAGCTGGGAAGGGCAGGGAAACTAGCAACTCTTGGGGCAACACTCAGCCAACGCTGACTAAGTCAGTGAATAAATGCCCCAATTCCCCTCCTCCAGGCAGTTATACTGGAATCATTCCACACATTTCCCAGGAGGACCCAGAGGAATTGAGCTCCCTTTGCTGATAGCAGCATCCTCAGTGATGACCCCTAACTTTTTCCGTCCTGGCTTCACTCTCCCAGCTCCCTCACCCCTGCACCCAGGGGTCACTTCCCAAATGCAGTACCTATACGCAAGTCTCTTTTTAAAATATTTATTTATATATCTGGCTGCACTGGGTCTTAGTTGTGGCACACAGGATCATGGGTCTTTGTTGCGGCATGCAAACTCTTAGTTGCAGCATGTGAAATCTAGTTCCCTGACCAGGGATTGAACTCGGGCTGCCCGCACTGGGAGTGCGGAGTGTATCAGTCACTGGACCACCAGGGAAGTCCTCACACTCAAGTCTGTCTCAAGGGTTGCTTTCAGGGAGCTCAAGTGAAACAGAGTGATTTAGGAGTTCACTTTAAGGGCATCAAACCTAGTCACAGGGTATGGAAGAAGGCATCCTGGTGATGTGTAAATGGGACACCGGATGTTGGGTGCAAACAGAGATGCAGGGAGAGGGGCCCACACTGAAAACACAGGTAGGAGCCAGAAAAAGCATGACATGCTTGGGGGGCTGCAGTTAGTTTAGACAGAAAGAGAGCTCACCCGCAATGGATAAATATGGAATCTGATGGAAGAATTCTTTCCTGTCCTTGATGGCAAACCCAAGAGCAAATAATCACATGAGCTATGGCAAATGATTTTTTTTAATGAATTATATTTGTCTCTTGTAAAAGATACACAAAAAAGCCTCTTGTATGGCAGGTGGGCGACTTTGGATTGCTGGGACAGAGAAAGCAAGTGAACACCAGAGTGCATCAGAGAGAACCTCCCTGAGCCTCAGTTTCTTTGTCTGTAAAATGAGCCCATGTCTCAAGCAGAACTGAGTAACTGGTCCCCATAATGTACTCACAATAGAGAATACAACCAATCCAGTCTGGAAGAAGAAATATGTTTGGCCAAGATCTTTTTGGACTAAAACAACAGACGACCTCCATCCAGCCAAGTCTTCTAAAGCCATTCATAAATAGCTTCCAACAAGGAAGGGATTCTGATTTAACACAGTGGGGCCAGGAAGGGGCATGGGGGCAAAAGGCAGAGTGGCTGGAAGCATAATTGTACATTTTGACATTAAATGAATTACATGGAAATTATATGCAAATCATTATGTAAATGTGGCATATGTTGTTTTCGAGTTAACAGCTTGGACACTTTTAATAATTATAGCAGTTTTCAGGGTGAATTAAGAGCCCCAATAAACTATATTTAGGATCCCCTTCAACTGAACAGGATTTAATGGTCTTTGTTTTTCATTTTAAGTGGCTCAGGTTAAGAGAGAAACTTGAAATTCTCTCTCTCTTAGTCCTAAAAAGGACACTATATATTATACAATATTCTTCTGATGACAGTGACTATCTATGACAATTAATAAGCACATTAATGCCAAAAGCCTTTGAAAATATGGACTTCTCAAGAGAGCATTGCTTTATCTTATTTTATCCTTTTATACTTGGTGAACAGATGTAAAAGATTAAAATGAAATATCCTCCTCTCTATTGCATTATCCTTCCATGATTTAAGAAAAAGAAACCATCACATCACATCACATCACATCACATCATGAGATGTCCTGCCAAGGATGCCAATGTTCCTTCAGAGACTGCAGTTGCCTGCAACATCTCTCACTTATGTCTTCACTTAAAAAAGAGATTACCATATTTGCTCATCTCTCTCCCTCACTCTTGCAAAATCTCCTTAAAATGTTTATTTTCTGGGAAACCTCAGCCATGGCCCATGCAGGGTAGGTATAGCTATGAAGAAGGGGCTTTCAATTTCCTTGGCAAATCTCTATCTCTAGGAATATTCTGGACTAGATAACCTGAAAAGTCTATGATTACAAAGCCTCTAGAACTACTGGATGACATATAATGAACATCCTTTTAAGTGCAGCAAAACTGAACTTGCAAAAAGAAAAAAATATCAGGGGAATTCCAAAAGGCTTAAAACAAAAATGGACTAGAAGTCTTGAGGGTTATATGTGAAATAATACTGTAGCTGCCCCCAGGTAGGGTTCATGGTCACCAGTCTAGGCAAAATAGGAGCTTGGTCTTTTACACCATATAGGGATGGGAGTCAAGGCTTTATGTAGACATCAAGCCAGGACACTCAAAAAGCTGCATCCTCAGTTACAGGATGGACTAGGTCATCTTTTCAGCAAAAAGAGATAAAACAGTTTGATCGTCTAAACTTGGCCCTGGGTGGGAAAAGACATTCAGTATCTCCCATGAGCGCGTGTGTGCTCAGTCACTAAGCTGTGTTTGACTATTTGTGACCTCATCAATTGTAGCCTCCAGGCTCCTCTGTCCATGGGATACCCCAAGCAAGAATACTGGAGTGGGTTGCCATTTCCTTCTTCAGGGGATCTTCCCAACCCATGGATGGAACCCACGTCTCCTGTATTACAGGCTGATTCTTTCCCACTGAGCCACCTGGGAAGCCCCATCTCCCAGTAGAATGCACAATGACAAGACGTTTCTTACCTCTGGTTCGGGGTTCCCTGGAATCTACAAGTTCAGTAGTTTTAGCTTGGAAAATCTCTCCAGCCAGCTGGCAGATATAAACAAGCACCATAGAAGAATATATACTCCTAAACCAACTCCCACAAGACTCCCTCCCATAAAGCTCCACTAATGATGTGGTCACAAGGAAAAATTACAAAACATGGGAAAGGAAAATCAGCCCCCTGGGTACCCAAAGAGTTGGGCCTCAAATTTTCTCCTCCAGCAGTAAGGGAGAAAGAGGCCGATGGCCTCAAAAGAGACAATCTCTGCACCACTTGGCTATACAGACTGTGCTGACTGTTTTGCTTTCCCCATGAATGTGATTTTTGGTGGAGGACCTTGCACAATCTCCACACAAGGAGTCGGGTTAGAAACAGAGAAAAGGAGAAACTCTCACGTTTTTGTGGATGGAAAGATGGCTATGAAGCCCAAATCTCCAAACTCTCCAATCCTGGGTAACTGCCCACTTGGAAGTGCAGCCCTCAAGAACTGAAAATGTTGCCCCTTCTACAGTTTTCAACCTACTGGTCGGTCCTAGAGGGATGAATTTATATTGATAGAATATTAAGCAGCATGAAGGGCATTTTGGACAGGACTCTCCAACGGAAATGAGGTCTCAGAAGTAGCTCACCTACTACACAAAGAAAAGACAAAATTGGGGGAACACAGGTTCCTGGGGCACCCGAGTGCTGTGAGTAACTGATCCTATTCATTTCTAGTCCCTCCTGAAGTGCCTTCAGTGGATTCCAACTCCATTGTAAAATAAGCTCCATCTCCTTGACCTATCTTTTAGGTTCTAAATGATTTTGCTCCAATCTATGCTTCCAGTCCCATTTCCCAGTTCTCGAAGCAAACTGGATACTAGCTGTTTCCCAAACTCAGATTGCACTTCTCCACTCTATGTCTCTGCTCCCATCTCCCCATACCATATCCATATAATCAATGGCTACTTATTCCTCACTCAAATGCCTCTTCCTCAAGGGAAAGTGAAATTCGCTCAGTTGTGTCTGACTCTTTGAAACTCCATGGACTGTCCATGGAATTCTCCAGGCCAGAATACTGGAATGGGTAGCCTTTCCCTTCTCCAGGGGATCTTCCCAACCCAGGGATGGAACCCAGGTCTCCCGCACTGCGGGCAGATTCTTTACCAGCTAAGCCACAAGGAAGCCTTCCTAATTCCTACTTCCCAAAGTGACCCCCCATAGCTGGAGACTCTACCACACTGTGTCTGAGTCCCATTTCCAGTCTTTCTCATACTCCACCTTCTCTGGTGGTTCTACTGGTGCACCCACCTCTTCTCCCTTCCACAAAAGATGGAGACTTGGGAATATGTTCATCAAATATGCTATATGACTCACTTCTGTCAAAGAACTACAGTATCACTAGATAGCGCCTGTGCATCAGAAGTATAAGCACCGAGGTGTCGTCATGTCCGTCTGTGGCTCACGGGGGCTTGGCCTCCTGTGGGTCACAAACAAGTGAAATGTTGAGGAGAGCGCTGCTTCTAATATTTCAATCATCTGAGTATCAATTTTCCATAATTTCTCTATCCTCCTATGATCCATACCATTATTTGTTTCACGTTTTTCTTCAAATGGGTTCACTTGTTAAAACCTAGATTGATGTATCTTGAAAGAAAACTTTTCATCACTACTATATGGGATATTAATATCACTTGGAATTAAAAGAAAGTTGCCATACAAAACAAATACAAGTATAAAAACAACAGTACTATTAAATTCCGGTTGGACATAATTGCTTGCCCAAAGCTCAGTGCTGGAGGCCGCTGTCTCTTTATTAAAAGGGGAGATTAACAAATGTCAGACAGGTGTCAGAGCCTCACCATCAGCAGACAGTTCCTGCTTCGTGTAACCGGTGGTACTGAAGGAGAATATGAAAGGAAGCAGCTTAGTCACCATGGATTCAAGGTTACCTAGTGCACTCAGAGGCCTGAAAGTTGAGTCTGTTCCCTGCTCTGCATGTCCAGCATCTGGAGGAGGGATATACGCTGGAAAGGACCTTGCTACAGAGTACGTGAGACCAGATTGAAACCCCAAATTGTCACAGAATGGATAAGTAATCTCAGGAAAGTCACAGCCGTCTCATCAGCACCAGCTGTCTCATCAGCAAAATGAAGACAATACAATCTGGTTTTAAAAGGTTGCCCTGAGCTTGGACACAGGGTACAGGAACGGACCAGGGGAGTACGTGGCACATGGTTGGGTACCCAGGACATGGCAGCACGATTCATCACTGTTGTTGGTATTATCAGGCATGTGGGAAATCAAAGAACTCCTCCGGAGGAAGATAAACAGATAGAACCGAAGCAAAGGTTATCAAGAGCCAAAGAGAGACACAAAAGCTGTGCCCGGGCCTGACAACCAGCACGGTTCCAGTTCCTGCTTCCAACAGAGACGCCCAGAACTGAGCCAAGAACAAGGAAACTGATAAGAGGCTTGCTTGGTGTGGTCACCAGGCACCTGAGTCATCCTTTATGTGACTGCCAAGTTCCTGTAGGGACTGGGACAATGAGACACCAAGGGCGACTGTCAGCCACAGCCAGCAGAGTTCCTCAGAGAATTTCTAAGTGAAGCACGGGCAGGGAATGGAGAAGGCAAAACTCCATGCATCAGAGAACCACTTTTAGAATCAGAGCAATCAGAGAGGACGAGACAGGCAAAAATGGAACTGGATGGACATTTCCTTATCACCCCATCCAACCTCTCCCCACTCCCAACCCTGACGTCACAAAAGTCACATGGAAAAATATATGCCTTAAGTGTTCTATATGTACAAGCCATGGACACACAGGGGTTTTCCCTCTCTATCTATCTCAACATCTCTCTTTCCTGCTCTCTGTCTCTCTGTCTCTGAGTCTCTCCTGCATGCTGCATCAGCATCATTAGTCCAAGGGAAAGAACTAGAGTGACTAGAAAAGAGGAAGACCTCTGAGCTCATGTAACACCCAACTGAAGGAGAACCAGGGAAGTCAAATATTCCAAGGTTTTGGTCAACAGAACCTCAAAATGCTGCATTTGATTTTCTACTTTCCATTCATATCCATAATACTCATATCTTAATCTATACTCATAGATTTACCATTTATGAAGAAAATGCTCAGGAAGGAGGGTCATTTTTTGAAAAACTGCTGGAGTTCATCATTAGAAAAAGAACAAGTAGGATAAATGGAGAAAAAATTGGAGCAAGATAGGGGTTGCTGCTGCTAAGTCGCTTCAGTCGTGTCCGACTCTGTGCAACCCCATAGTCGGCAGCCCACCAAGCTTCCCCGTCCCTGGGATTCTCCAGGCAAGAACACTGGAGTGGGTTGCCATTTCCTTCTCCAATCATGAAAGTGAAAAGTGAAAGGGAAGTCGCTCAGTCGTGTCCGACTCTCAGTGACCCCATGGACTACAGCCTACCAGGCTCCTCCATCTGACAATTATCGGATTATGTTGTCTATACCAGAGCAGTCATAAAATTAATTTAAACATTCTCCCCACTCCCCAAGTGTCTAAACTGACCAAGTGTTTGAGTATCTTACAAGCACGGCCACAAAATATTTTGCAAATAACCTGTACTCTCATACTTGAGCCCTGAGATGCTGGTGATGAAGTGGATGGGGTATAGTCCCCTGTCCTTCCAGAAGTTTGTCCTTCTTCCTTAGCATCCCTGTTCACACTGAAGATGAGAGCCAGGTAGACCTTCAGTTCAAATTCCTGCCCCACTAATTACAACCGAATGTCCTTGGACCAGTCTTTTTAAACTACCTGGGTCCAATACTCATGTATAATACAGAAGAGCAAACTAAAACTTAACTTTGAGTAAGTACTTCTTTTGAGCTAGATATCATGGAGCCTTAAACAGTTTCTGCATTATTTATAGAGGTGTCACTGCTGTTGTCCCTCAGCATCCACAGGGGACTGGTTCCAGGACCCTACTTGAATACCAAAATTCATGGATGCTCAAGTTCCTTGTATAAAATGGCATGTGCGCTCAGTCATGTCTGACTCTGCGACACCATGGACTGTAGCCCACCAGGCTCCTGTGTCCATGGGGTTTTCTCAGCAAGTGGGTAGCCATTCCCTTCTCCAGGACTCAGGAATTGAACCAACATCTCTGGTGTCTCCTGCTTTGGCAGGCAGATTCTTTACCACTGAGCCACCTGGGAAGCCCGTAAGATAGCATAGTGTTTACATACCATCTATGCACACCCTCCCATCTACTTTGCTATCTCTAGATGACTTATGATACCTAATACAATATAAATGCTATGTAAATACATGCTGGTGCATGACAAATTCAAATTTTGCTTTCTTGAACGTTCTGGAAATTTTTTAAAAATAGTTTTGATCCAGAGTTTGTTGAATCCGTGAATGAGGACCCTGAAGATGCAGAACCTGTGGATACAGGAGAACAGCTGGGTTTATAGAGGTTTTCTCATTAAGTCTTAGAACCTTTTGAGCTAAAGAACGTCATTTCCATTTACAGATGAAGAATCATGGTCAGAGAGAGCTGTTCATACATAGTCCAGGCCTTAGAGAGGGGTAGCCCTGGGATGCCAATGTAGTGGTGGTAGTGACTTGATCAACTGATGGCTCCAAAGAGAGGCGATTCTATAGATCAGAATGGATGACCCACACTGATCACCTTTTTGTGCCACTAACCAGCTCTATGGGGCAGAATTTGGTCTTATTTAGAGATGCCATCACTGACTCAATGGACATAAGTTGAGATAGTGAAGGACAGGAAAGCTTGGCGTGCTGAAGTCCATGGGGTTGGTCACAAACAGTCAGACATGACGTAGCAACTGAACAAGAGAATTGGTGGTTCTCTTCATATAAACTCCCACCTATAGGATGTCAGAGAAGGCAATGACAACCCACTCCAGTACTCTTGCCTGGAAAATTCCATGGACAGAGGAGCCTGGTAGGCTGCAGTCCATGAGGTCGATAAGAGTCGGACACAACTGAGCAACTTCACTTTCACAATTCACTTTCACGCACTGGAGAAGGAAAGGGCAACCCACTCCAGTGTTCTTGCCTGGAGAATCCCAGGGACGGGGGAGCCTGGTGGGCTGCCGTCTATGAGGTCACACAGAGTTGGACACGACAGAAGCAACTTAGCAGCAGCAGCATAGGATGTTGGTACTTTTAATATCTCTAATGGTGTTGATGATAGGCACCAGGCCTTATGTATAGAACACCTACCACTGGCAAAATGTTATGCCAACAAATATCCATGCCTATTGAATAAATGAAGCAGAGAATGAAACTCCAACAAATATTTGTCCACGAAGCAAAGATTAAGCACCCAACTGGTCACCAAGCGAAGAGGAGTAAAATTCTGCATAGCAATAGGACTCAGGCATGTCACCAGCCTACGTGGTTTTTATGCATGGGGAGTACAGAAAAGTGAAGTTTGGGTTCCACTGTAACAGCCCCAGGACTATGTGCAGCCCCTGGCTGATTCCCAGGACAAAAGCAAGAAGATAAATGGTAGAATAAGATGTTCCCAGAGCTCAGTGTGCAAATTCCCAGAATATTTCTATGAAACTATCAGAAGAATACCAAGAGGGTATCTTGACAAATGAGAACATTCTACTTAGGATTCAACTATTTAAAGACGAGTGAATATGTGCTTTCCATATTTACGTGTACTTGAATTATGTGTGTTGTTATGTGTATTGCATTTTATCATCATTTAGCATCAAAGGCCCAATCTTGACAATGGTTCACATAATATTTAGAAAGGCAGCAACCATTTTGTAGCCATGAGGACAAAAGCTACACATTAAGAATGGGAAAGGGGAGAAGTAGAAAGAACGGGGTCCACAATGATCAGGCAAAGCAGCTTTTTCAACCTGGGATTGCCTATCTTTGGATTTTGATTTATAGGAAAATAAATTCCTATGTGTTGAAGTCAATCTTAGTTGGGCTTCCCGTCACTTGCAACTGAGCATATTCCTAACTGATACACATCTTTACAGTTAGAAGGCTTCAGGAGCATTGGATGAATGAGAAGCACCTTGGAAACAGGTGCAGTCTAAATGAATACGCATTACAGTTATGATGCTGGGCCTCCCTGGCGGCTCAGTGGTAAAGAATCCACCTGCCAATACAGGAGACGAGGGTTCGATCCCTGGGTTGGGAAGGTCCCCTAGAGGAGGCAGCAGCAACCCTTTCCAGTATTCTTGCCTGAAAAATTTCAAGGACAAAGGAGCCTGAAGGGCTACAGTCCACAGGGTCGCAAAGAGTTGGACACAACTGAGCACGCACACTTATGATGGTGCTAGTGGCAATAACCTGGCTAAGGGAAGATATGGAGAGAAAAAAAATGAAGAAACAAGGCTTCAGACCACTGCAACCTAGGCTGACTATCCGTGACCACCACAGCTCTCGGTGAAGAAGTATCTTGAATTAGATCTGCAGAGACTATTCAATTACCACATTTGTGAGTTAAGGAAGTCATTTTTTTTTTTTAATGTGGACCATTTTTAAAGTCTTTATTGAATTTGTTACAATACTGCTTCTGTTCTGTTTTGTTTTTTTGACCACAAGGCTGTAGGAGCTTAGCTCCCTGATGAGGGATTGAATCCAGATCCCCTGCATTGGAAGGTGAAGTGTTAACCACTGGACTGCTAGGGAAGTCCTGCCAGCATTCTTATTTTACCAGCTTTTCCAATTTTCTTAAAGTCTCTTCAAATTATTTAAAATGAACTGCTTTTCAAATGTATGGTTAGTAAAAATCTTGTGAGTCTATTTTCCTTTTGTTGACTTATTTTTTCTGAAAAAATTTCCCCAAAATGCCAGATTATGCAAGTTCGGGCAAAAGGGGAAGTGGGTGGCAGAGGATGAAATGGTCAGATAACATCACCAACTTAATGGACATGAATTTGAGCAAACTTTGGGGGAAAGTGGAAGACAGAGGAGCCTGACATGCTGCAGTCCATGGAGTCGCAAAGAGTTGGACACGACTTAGTGACTGAACAACAACGCAAGTTAAGAATTCTTATATATGAATATTTCTAAATAAAATATAACTAGAAATGTCCTCTGTTTCATATTCTGTATGTATTAAAACTTACTCCTTTGGTATCAAAAGATGAAATCCGGGTAGTAATGGGTCAGAAAAAATGGAGAAATTCTGAAAAAGAGAGAGCAGCTGTGGCATAGTTTTTTAATCTCCCCAATTCCCCATACAAAACTAGAGCAACTAGATGAAAACAATCAAAGACCTATAAACAATATTTGTAATTGCACTATGCATCTAGCATTCCCAAGAAGCCCCCAAAACTAACAGGTGGGGATAAAACACTACCATTCTGACACCAGCTCTAATGTGTGTGCTTTTTCCACACCCGCAGGCAATTCTGCAACACATGCTGAGTGTCCTCAGTTCAGCTCAGTTCTGACACTGTCTACCTGGAGATACCTCTTAGACCCCACAGGTAGATATGTAGGGCTCAGCTTCACACGACTGATACTTCCACCACCCCCAACCTCAGAAGTCAGTCATAAGTCCAGACAGTCACCTGTGCTTTGGACCAGCTATAGATTGGAGGTTCCAGTGGCCCCTTCTTGTTTATTTTTTTTAGTATAATTGCTCTGCAATATTGTGTTAGTTTCTGCTGTACAACAATGTGAAGCAGCTATGTGTATACTTAAATCCCCTCCCTCGTGAGCCTCCCTCCCACTGCAGCCTCATCCTATCCTCCAGGTCGTCTCCGAGCACTGAGCTTGCTCCCTGTGCTGCACAGCAGCTCCCCACTAGCTATCTGGTTTGCGCACGGCAGTGCACCCACATTGATGCTGCCCCTTCAGTGGGCCCCACCCTCCCCTTCCCCAGATGTCTTCACGTGTCTGTTCTCCACATCTGTGTCTCTATTCCTGTCGTGCAAATACTATTTTTCTACATTCTATATATACGTGTGTGTGTGTGTGAATTTGCAACACATGTTTTTCTCTTTCTGACTTACTTCACTCTATATGCCAGAAGCTAGGTCTAACCATATCACTACAAATGACCCAATTTCATTCCTTTGTATGGTTGAGTAATATCCCCTTGTCTATATACATACTACATCTTCTTTACCATTCCCTTCATGGGTTTGATTAATTTGCTGGAGTGGCTCACAGAACTCAGTGAAACATTTTGCTTGCTATATTTCCAGTTTATTATAAAAAGATATAACTTGGGAACAACCAGGGGAAAAGATGTAAAAAGTACAAGGCATGTGGGAAGGGAGGCAGAGCTTCCATGCTCCCTCTAAGCACGGTACTCTTCCAAGATCTCTGTACATTCACCAACCCAAAGCTCTCTGAACACCAACCCTTTGGGTTGTTATGGAGGCATTATTCTATAGGCACCATTAATAAAATCATTGACCCCCTCATCTCCCTGGAGGTCAGGTGGGTTTGACTAAAAGTTCCAACTCTCCAATTACATGGTTGGTTCCCCTGGCAATCAGCCTTAGTGCTTTCTATATTAGTGGAAAGTTAGGTGTGGTTGAGAGGGACTATTTATGAATATCAAGACACCTTGCCAATGAAAGTGAAGTTGCTCAGTTGTGTCCAACAGGTATGTAGCCTGCCAAGCTCCTCCATCCATGGGATTTTCCAGGCAAGAATACTAAAGTGGGTTTCCTCTTCCATTTCCTCTTCCAGGGGATCTTCCCAACCCACAGACTGAACCCAGGTCTCCTGCGTGGCAGGCAGACTCTTTACCATCTGTGCCACCAAGGAATCCCACCAAGATCTGCCCAATCTAATTGTGGGTGAGTAGGAAGAGTCCACAGTAAGAAATAAAAACTCTGTAACAATCTAGTTTCCTTCAGCATCCGAAACCAGTACGCCAGGACTCCCTTTCAGGAGAGGACTCCACATCAAAGAACAACTAGTAGAAATAGCAACAGATTCATAATTAAGTAGGAGTCAACACACACAATGGGAGGAGAAAGTCCAGATAAATGTCAAGAAAGGAAACAAAGTCGAGAAAAGTCACCATACTTCTTAATACTATACAAAAAAATCAGGAAAGTCAATTCTCTTAAGTTACAAAAGCTATCTTAAACTATACTTCTTTCCAAAAGTTCAGAAAAACAATCCAATATAAAAGTGAGCAACAGACATGTACCAAAGATAAATCCCATACAAAATTATTTTAAAAAGAACAAAGGAGGCAGAACAACAATCTTGCAGACAACGAAATCATGCCAGAAAAATATGCTCACAAAACTGATCAAAACTATACATTTCTATTTTTAAAAGAGCTAAGATACAATAAGAAAATAAGCAGGACACAAAAGAATAGTATTGATTAGACTTTGAAAAACTTGGAGATGAGACCACAGATATAAGAAGAGAAGGAATTTTAAATAATTTTCCGAAATGAAAATTAAACTAGAAGGAACACAAGTATGAATAAACAGATTATGCCTTAAGATAAACAAAACATTAAAAATATAAAAGAAATTAAGGAAGAACTAAAAGAGTTTTAAATAAAGTAAAAAATATTTAAAACAGGCAAAGACACCCAACACAGGAATAAGAGGAATACCTTCAAAAATGAAAACCAAAACAAGGAAAGAGAACAAATGCTAAACATTATAATTCAGGAAAACTTTAGAAAATAAAGATTTAAAACTATACATTGAACTGTATATATATCTGAGACTCTTGACCCAAAGCTATCAACATTAAGACATACTCTAGTAAAATAATTAATTGTAGAAAGAAAAAAGGAAGGAAGGAAGGGAAAAATCCGTTAGACAATTAAGAAAAAGAACAAATGATTTATAAGGCAAAGAAAATTAGATATGAGTTCACTACTTTATGTCAACAACTTTATGACAGAAGAAAATAGAGCGAAATATTTAAGAAATTCAAGGAATGAAAATATGAGTCAAATTTTTACATTTAATAATAGTACCTTTAAAGTTCAAAGGACACAGACAAATGTTATTAACCCAAAGAATAGTGTTTCAAAGTACCCTTCCCACCGAAACTTCTGGAACACAAGCTTTAGACAACCAACTTGAGAGGCATCAACGCAAGGACTGTTTATAAACTTTAACATATAGTTACTTGTGGAACTAACACTAGATGAGGGTTCCAAGGAAAAGAGTATAATTTAGAAGGGCTATTATGCCCGGGCATTGTGGCTATCTATAGCTCAACTATAAAATAGGATTAATGAGAAGACCATATGGAAAAACTGCAGACTTTTCTCAATAATTATATTGGTGGTACAGTGTTAGTATTGTCCTCAAACTGTTGTGTAATTTGGGGTAAAGTAAATAACATGGGATGCTCTGGTTTTTATCACTCCATGTGTCCCTGAGAACCAAGGTTCTCAGTGTGGGGAAAAAGGAGATACGGATATATTCTAGAAGAGGGTAAGTTATTTAAAAAAAAAAACAATAACTGGGGTCTTGAATTTGAAGTGGAATCATTAGTATAAACTCATGAGCTCTACTGATGAGTTCTAAAGATGACTATCCCAAGCATGAAGATTGTGAGCTTGAAATACATGAACAGAAGATACCAGAGCTTCTTGGAGAAATGGCTGATTCTGTGGCTGGGGCAGGAGTGTAAAATGTGAGCCAGGAATACCTTGTCATATGAGCCACCCCAAAAACTTTCAAGGACTTGGGTCATGTGAAAAGCACTCAAGAGCCACCTTTGAAGAGGCCAACAACAGAACAACTTAAGCTTCAAAAAGAAACAAACGCAATTGACTGAATCTCATCAAATAAATTTAAACTCTTAAGATCATAATGAAATTTTACAAATAATTATTTTAGAATAGTTTTTGTTCACAGAAAAATTGTAGAGGTATTCTGGAGAGTTTCCATATTCCTCATACCCACTTTCTCCTAAGAGCTTACATTAGTATAATACATTTGTTACAATGAATAAACCGATACAAATACATTATTTCAAACTAAAGTCCACTGACATGAACTCTCTCTCCATTTTTTCAGATCTTGTCTGATTTCTTTCATTAGTGTTTCACAGTATTCTGCATATGGATCCTTCACATGTTTTGTTAGATTTATCCCTAAGTATTTCTGTTTTCTTTCCTTTCCTTTTTTTCTTTCATTTTATTTCCCCTCCCCTTCCCTTTCCTTCTTCCCTTCTTTCTTTCCCTTTTCCCTTCCTCCCTACCTCCCTTCTGTATTTCCTTCTGGTGCTCAATTTGTTCCTCTCTTTTTTGATGACAATTCACAGTGATGTTTTTAAAGACACTGGTTGGTCATCTTTGGAATGTAGGGAGCCAATTCATTATCTTGAAAATTCATAAATATAAGGGAAAATTAAGCCTTTGACCAATCTTTCATATATAAACTGTGCTACCGGGTAATCAGACCCCGATGCTGGGAAATATTTAGGGCAGGAGGAGAAGGGGATGGCAGAGGATGAGATGGCTGGATGGCATCACTGACTCAATGGACATGAGTTTGAACAAACTCCAGAAAATAGTGAAGGACAGGGAAGCCTGGCGTGCTGCTGTCCATGGAGTCACAGAGAGTCGGACATGACTTAGTGACTGAACAACACCACCAGGCAATCAAATACAGATGAGAGTAAGCATCTCTTAACATTCATACCTCTCGTACATGGGAAAAATGGCAGACAAAGTATTATCATTTTACAAACGTAATGAATGAAAGGATCTAAGCATTGCATGTCGATGTCTTCTAACATTAAAAAAAAAAAAGCATTTTTTTTTTCACACTCATGTGAAAGAACACATTACCAATGACATTCTTTCAGAACAGATCAAATCTGAGTCCAGACCAGCCTCTGGGTCCTCTTACAAGAAAGACAGATAGAGCAGCATGCTAAATGGCACCCTGAATTGCAATCAGCAAAATCCACGGTGGGTGAAACTCTTAGGTCAAATGTCCTGAGTTCTTTCAACACAAATAGTTAAAGACTAGAAAAAGATGGAGAGAAAACCTATAGACTGAGAGAAACTCTTCAAATATAAAGTGTCTTTTGTCTTTTAAAACGAGTGTCAAGGGAGGTCCATTAACTAATAAAACTATAAAGAAATGCAAGGAAGGGACACAAAAGTCAGGGCTGTGGGGAGGAAAGATGTTGTGATTGCAATGGGACCCATAAAAGTTCTTCCAGGGTGTCTGCAAAGTCCTCTTTCTTGACCTGGGTAGCCACTGCAAGATGTTTCTCTTGTAAGAACTCCTTAAATTGCTCATTTTTGGTGTTTTCTTTTTCCTCTGTGTGTCTTATTTTACTTTAAAACAGTTAACCAAAAATAAAGGAAGAAGAAAGAAAAACGAAGTATTCTGGTCTTCAAGAAAGCTCAAGTAGTGATAAGCAAATCATATACACTTACGAGTCCTGAGTAATAAGTTAAAATATTTTCATTTCCCATAGAAGCCAATATCAGATTAGGCTTATATATAGTCCTCTACGAAGTACACAGATGACACTGCTATTCTGAACTTCTAAATGGATCCTTTGTGACACTTCATTGTAATGATTATTCAGAGAAATTAGCCAGCAGAGGGGGGAGAAAAGAGGAAAAATTAATGCAGAGAAAGAGTCCAAATTCAGTGCCTTGCCTCTTGCTTTTGCAAAAATGACTCTGAGAGATTTTTTTAAAAATCCAGCGAAATTGCAAACATCTCCAGTACAGATGATCAAAGCCCTTCCTATGGGATACTACTTCATAATTGAATCATGCAAACTGCCGGGAAGTTTATACCCAACCTACATTTTCTGTGATGTTAACCTATTATTCCTGGCCCCCTTGTGTACTTATACTATTCTCAAAGATATCTTTAAATAGTCCCTTACCTTCCATCTTAGCAGTCAAACAAACATGTACAGG
This sequence comes from Bos mutus, assembly GCF_027580195.1. Lineage (NCBI taxonomy): Eukaryota > Metazoa > Chordata > Mammalia > Artiodactyla > Bovidae > Bos > Bos mutus. The sequence continues at coordinate 39,525,326 of NC_091634.1, read as the reverse complement.
AGAAGTGGAATGCATAAATAGTCTCTGCTCATCTATTTGCAGTTCAAAAGATTGGCCCACAAAGGGGAAAACGAAAGTCGAAATTTTCTCTTTAGAAGTGTTTAGACATTCACGGGGCAGAGTCAAAAACATTCACTGCAGAGGGAAGACATAGCAGCTATTTATGTTATGGACAATGACTACACTGCTGGTTTTTTAAGATGGGTCATAATTTGGCAAGCTCTTACAGATGCATAAAAACTGACATCTTTTCAGAGATGGGAAAATCCATCTTCTAAATTCTAATGTATGATAATCTCTTAAAATGGATTTCATCTTTTGGGTTTAGATTTAACCTAGACTTTAGTTAATGCCTTCCATTGCACAGATGGGGAAAACTGAGGCCTACAGAAATGAACACACTCTCCCAAGGTCCAACAGCAAGAGAGTCAGAATCGGGCTTGGAAAGCAGAGTTATTGACTCGACTTGTTCCTGTAGTGTCTAAGCGAGGTGAACTAAGAGGTATCTGTCAAGTATCCTGGGCCTCGGGTAGGGGTGGGGGGAGCAGTTTAGAATTTCACTAGTAAGGGCTGCTCTTGGGTCATGTGATTCCCTGGGTATCAGGAACTGCAAAGAGACAGCCCTCCTGGTCTCTCAGAAGGAGTGAGTAAGCCTAGGAAACACACATTCAGAAAGGATTGAAGGATCTACCTTTTGGTAATTAAGTCCCTGGAATGTCAGGGACCACGGCACCGCTGGGAGACACACACTCAGTGTAAACAGAGATAAAGGATGGAGAAGCTCTATCCCTGGGTAAAAGTATAGCCCTGGGACAGAAATGGTGTTACAGACAATTCCATTTCCAGGACCAACCTGGGAAGAATTCTGAATCCCATAAGATCTTGGGTGGATGTTGACGGAGCTTGGGGTCAGCTGGCTGCCAGCTGGAATTATCTGGAATTATCTGGATGACTAGAAAAGAATATTTCACCAGGCTCCTCCACTGGTTGAAGGAGTTTCGGGGAACATGTACTACATAATTTTGATAGATTTCTGAGATCACAGACTGAAAAAATTTCACCTCTGTCAATCGAGTATAATCTTCCTTCCACTGCAGGGTGTCCAGAAAGTTAAATGTTATCAGTGGGAAAATTGCATGTATTAAAATCTTTCCAACTTTAATGTTGTTCCAAAGGAAACGACATCATTTATTTCCCTGCACTTTGGAAGCAGCCAAAGTCCCTCCAGGTTAGAACCAAACAGCTGCAATTAGCCAACTAATTTGGACAAATGAGAGAGGGTCTGTATACCCAAATTACCCAAATAATTGGAACTTTGGAGTCTTAGACCCCCCAAATAACATCAGCCTAAGTCTGAATCTTTGCGGTTATCCTACTAAAGAAAACAATATATTATACTCTGTAATTTAGGGAGATGGTCTTTTTTTTTCTTTTCCTTTTTTTCCTTTTGACATTAGATCGATTGGAAACCCATGGAGGGAGAATTCCACATGGGTGAGGGAGAAAGAGATCCAATTAAATAGGAAATGCTAACAAGCTCCTTGGGTGAGCTCTGAGGCATGCCGGGATATTACATGTCCACAAAGAAAATATTAATTTTAAGCTCAAAGAAAAAAAATAAAAATGGGAATTTAAGGGACAGGGGAGAATACAAAAAAAAGTGTCAGGATATTTATATAAACTGTCATGCCGGTGTTTTCATGAAGGCTCATGCCCTCTAAGCAGTCAATCAACACTCTCTCTGATCACAGACTTCACTCTGACTTGAGTGGGGAGATGTCAGCCAAGGAGAAAAACATGTGGAAAATCTGTTAGCCATGTGTGTCATTCCTGATGTCAACATGTAAGGAAATATGGGGGAGACCTAACACTTGTGCATTTCCATTCCAGCTCCAAGGATGCCAAAGGACACCAGTAGCTTTTAAAAGTATGCATTTCTTATCACCATTGCTGTTGTTGTTTCTATGATAATAGTAATGATGACGAAAATACACATGACTCCCTGTTAGCCCAACATAAATAAAACAAGGCCCCCTGGTGCCCCGGGACTAATGGGATGCTATCAACGTGTGCCTAAGGAACTGTCTGGGAGTTTAACTTTGTGTTTCTTGCCAATGGAGAGCTGAAGACAGGCTTTTTTTGTTGTTGTTTTGGAAACACTGGGGATTTTTTTCTGGTCTTGTCTTAAAGCCGCTTTCTTGATAGGCTGTAGAATTCAAGACAGCCTCAGACTAAGAGGTCAGGGAGAGGACCCGTAGCAGTTCTGTTTAGCGAATCGTATGTTGGCAGGTGTGTTGGAGTACGGGCGAGAACAGTGAGCTGGTTGAAGCAGAATCAGCACTTAATCTGGGTGACATCGGAAAAGTCACCGAAACTTCTGAGCCTAGGTTTCCTGCCGAGTGAGAATTCCGTCCTAGGGCCGCTTTTCTCAGACCATAATATGCATACAAATCACCCGGAGATCACGTCAAAATGCAGATCCTGGTTTGAGAAGTCTGGGAAAGGATCTGTGATTCTTCATTTCTCATAAGCTCCCAGATAATGCTGGCCCATGGACCACACTCCTTGAGCGGCAAGGGCTTAGACGATGTTTACAGCAAACATCTGCTGTTTCATCTCTAGCATCCAAGGATTAGAGCATCTTTGTTCTCTCATCAACTACCTGATTTTCTTTTGGGAAGCATACACACTCTCTAGCAATTAGGGCACCCAGGTGGGACTGATGCTGACCCTCAACCCTAATTCTTAGGATGGGCCCATGTTTTAGGCCTAACCAAACAGGGCACTCCATTTCTGTGATTGGCGCATAGGTGATCATGTGGCCCATGGTAGGTTACTATAACCTGACCATATACCCCTGGGAGGGCTTTTGCTGCTGCAGTCCTCTTAACTGAGGTCACTTAACTATAGCTAGGCAGAGAACGCAATGGCACCCCACTCTAGTACTCTTGCCTGGAAAATCCCATGGATGGAGGAGCCTGGTTGGCTATAGTCCATGGGGTCGCTGAGAGTCGGACACGACTGAGCGACTTTGCTTTCACTTTTCACTTTCATGCACTGGAGAAGGAGATGGCAACCCACTCCAGTGTTCTTGCCTGGAGAATCCCAGGGACGGGGGAGCCTGGTGGGCTGCCGTCTATGGGGCCGCACAGAGTCGGACACGACTGAAGCGACTTAGCAACAGCAACTATAGCTAGGATATTAATCAGAGATTCTGAGAAGACATTGTATCACATCATGGTAAACCCTACCTGAAAATAGTTAATAGAGAAGAAAACCAAGCTAAGAGATCAATGGCATCATTTTAACTCCTGCTACTGCTCCTGCTAAGTCACTTCAGTCGTGTCCGACTCTGTGTGACCCCATAGACATCAGCCCACCAGGCTCTCCTGCCCCAGGGATTCTCCAGGCAAGAACACTGGGGTGGGTTGCCATTTCCTTCTCCAAGGCATGAAAGTGAAAAAGTGAAAGTGAAGTCGCTCAGTCGCGTCCGACTCTCAGCAACCCCATGGACTGCAGCGCACCAGGCTCCTCCGCCCATGGGATTTTCCAGGAAAGAATACTGGAGTGGGGTGCCATCGCCTTCTCCATTTAACTCCTAGATACAGCCGTTTGAAGGCAAGATTCCATGCTTCTTTAGTTATACAAGCCATTCATAAATGCAATGACTACAGACATGATAACACAAATTGCAGCTTCATTATCAATATTTTCTCCATTACTTTCTTAATATAGACCAGAGCAACATTTTTGTAAAGAGCCAGATAGTACATATGTATGTTCTATGTTCTGTATGTATGCTTACAGAACATACAGTCTTAGTAGGAAGGCCTCAGTTCTGTGGCTGTAGCACAAAAGCAGCCATAGATAACACAGAAACAAGTGGAAATTGCTATGTTCCAATAAACTTATTTACTAAAACAGGCATCCAGTCCACAAGCTATAGTTTGCCAACCCTGCATGTGTGCATGCTCAGTCGCTTCAGTCATGTCTGACTCTTTGCAACATTATGGACTGTAGCCCACCAGGCTGCTCTGTCTAAGGGAATCTCCAAGCAAGAATACTGGAGTGGGTTTCCATGCCCTCCCGCTCCAGGGAATCTTCCCGAAACAGGGATCAAACCAGTGTCTCCTGTGGCTCCGGTACTGCTGGTGGATTCTTTACCACTGAGCCACCAGGGAAGCCCTTGCCAAAGCCCTTGATTTGTAGTTATCTGCCAATTTCCAAGGCATAAATACTTGCACCATGGTTGATAGCAAGCTACCAGAATAATGTCACTGAACACAGAGCTGGGAAAGGAATAAGCACCAGCTTCCCATTATATATAGTCTCTACCATAGAGATACCATCAAGATAACTACAATAACATAGATGACAGTAGTTCAGTTCAGTTCAATTCAGTTGCACAGTCGTGTCCGACTCTTTGTGACCCCATGAATCCCAGCACACCAGGCTTCCCTGTCCATCACCAGCTCCCGGAGTTCATTCAAACTCACGTCCACCGAGTCGGTGATGCCATCCAGCCATCTCATCCTCTGTCGTCTCCTTTTCCTCCTGCCCTCAATCCCTCCCAGCATCAGAGTCTTTTCCAATGAGTCAACTCTTCTCATGAGGTGGCCAAAGTACTGGAGTTTCAGCTTTAGCATCATTCCTTCCAAAGAAATCCCAGGGCTGATCTCCTTCAGAATGGACTGGTTGGATCTCCTTGCAGTCCTAGGGACTCTCAGGAGTCTTCTCCAACACCACAGTTCAAAAGCATCAATTCTTTGGCGCTCAGCCTTCTTCACAGTCCAATTCTCACATCCATACATGATCACTGGAAAAACCACAGCCTTGACTAGACAGACCTTTGTTGGCAAAGTAATGCCTCTGCTTTTGAATATGCTATCTAGGTTGGTCATAACTTTTCTTCCAAGGAGTAAGTGTCTTTTAATTTCATGGCTGCAGTCACCATCTGCAGTGATGACAGGAACATGTAGTGAAATCATTAGGAAGTGATACATACGTTTTAAGTGTTTAACTCCTTTGTCTTGATATCATTTCTTTAATTGTAAGTTTATAAAGTTGACTTTTAATAGCATGTCTAACCCACAGTACAAGCCAGGTCCAGTGTATCACTGCACCCTCTCTTACCTTTTTGAAAAGTTCAAAAGTAAAACAGAGAAATCAGGATCCAAAGATATCACAACAGTAGATCAAAGTTTGGAACAGGATTAACGACATCTTCAGGAATTGCAGTTTAAAATTCCAATGTATTAAACAAGTCCTTTTTGAAATGGTAATGCCTTGTACCTGAGTAGAAAAGACAATTAAGATAATGTGTTAATTTTCCCCTTGAATCTGACAGTAATATTTTGATCCTGTTAATTATCCAGAGAACAGAAAATGTATATAATGTGAGAGCTCTGTGCAGAGCTGACATGCTTGCTGCCTGGTTAAGTAGGCACACTTATCCTATAATTAGCTGCTAGGAATGCAATTTCCATTCCTCCCTAAATACACCCACTAAAAAATAAACCAATGTGGCGTTTCATGGCCACTCCAGCCTGGTTTTCCCCCGGGACAGTGGCCAATGATTATTTACTAAAACTTATCCTCCTTTCAAAACTATCAGAAAATAGCAATCTGGCTGCTAATGATTTCTGGCAGGTGAGGGTTAATCAATGCCTTAAGATCACCGAAAGACCATGTCATTATAGCCCCAGCATGCTTGCCTTCGCCAAGGGATAAACTTATCGATGTCACTAGCTGAGCATTTTAATGAGAGTTCATTTCAAGAGGGCGACCTTTTAAGTGGGCAAGTCAAGCTGCGAGGGGGAGAAGGGTGGACCCAAAATTATTTTCATAAACTGGCAAGTAGGGTTTTTCAGCAAAGAGTAGGAGGTTCAGGACAATACTTTCTTTGGAATGGAAATGGTTTAACTGTGTATTTTATAAGATGTTTTACATAATTCCTTTTTATTTTTGAGTATAGTTGCTTTCCAATGTTGTGTTAGTTTCTGCTGTACAGCAAAGTGAATCAGTCACACTATACAAATATCCCCTCCTTTTTGGATTTCCCTCCCATCTAGGTCACCGCAGAGCACTGAGCAGAGTTCCCTGTGCTACACAGTAGACTCTCATAAGTCATCTACTTTACACACAGCAGTGTATTTGTATATATCAATCCCAGTCTCCCAATTCATCCCACTCCTTCTTCTCTCTCCCCTGTTGGTATCCATATGTTTGTTCTCTACCTCTGTGTCTCTGTTTCTCCTTTGCAAATAGGTTCATCTCTACCATTTTCTAGAGTCCACATATATGCACTAATATAGGATATTTAGGGCTTCCCTGGTGGCTCAGTGACTCCCCCCACAGTGCATGAGCCATGGAAAAGCGGGTTCAGTCCCTGGGTTAGGAAGACCCCCAGGAGGAGGGCATGGCAATCCACCCCAGTAATCTTGCCTGGAGAATCCCCATGGACAGAGGAACCTGGTGGGCTACAGTCCATGGGGTCTCGAAGCGACTTAGCACACACATGTGATATTTGTTTTTCTCTTTCTGACTTACTTCACCTTGTATGACAGTGTCTAGGTCCATCCACGTCTCTGCAAATGGTACAGTCTCATTCCTTTTTAAGGCCGAATAAAACAACAGCCTCCAACTCCTCTCCAGGAATGCTGAAAAAAAGAGGTGAGCTCTCCCATTAGAATGAATGGAAGCGTTTAGGCTGTTACCTAAGGGTAATCTATAGCTACCCCTGGTATTTAATATGTTCTGTAGAAGCACAAACCATTTCTATCTTGTTTTATTCCTATCACATATCTGTGTGTCTGATCTCCTCTAGTATTTTCAACAAGCATGTTAGGGTGGAAACAACACCAGGTCTGGTTTCAGAACATCCAATTTCAGGGTCTAACTCACTCTGTTTTTAGTCGTGGGACCTTGAGAAAGGCACGTAAGCTCTCCGGGCTTCAGGTGTCCACATCTGTTAAGAAGATCATCAGATCCTCAAGGAAGTGCTTTCTAAAACACTGTACTCGGGTAGGGAATTGCTATTTTTGTCTTTGGGATCCCTATGGGGAGGGCCCAGTTTATAACAGATGCTTACAGATCTGTAGAATAAATAAATGCATGAATGGATGTGTGCATTCCTTCATTTAACAGTCTTCAGACTTCAGCTGAGGCTGTGTAAAAGGGAGTTTGAGATCATGCACTTGGTGGGGGGGCCTGACTGCCCCCTACTGAATCACAGCTCTGCTCCTGATTCAGTGACTGTGTGACCTTGGGTGAAGTTAATCTCTCAGTGCCTCAGTTTCTCATCTGTAAAATGGGAGTGTAATAACAGTTCCTCACTAGATGGTTACAAAGATAAAATGAGTAAGTTTCTTGGAACAGTGCCTAGCACAGAATTAATGCTATGTAAATATGAAGTTTTATTGCTTTCATCATGACGTAGAAAATTTACCAGACAAAATACCATGTTCCACACTCGGCATTTAATATTTCAGACCTATTTTTCCTGGAAATTTGACATTAATAAGAAAATGTAGTTTCTCTTCTGAAGTTTGGCCTGGACGTGCAGGCCTTGATAGATGTATCACCAATCTCTTGGTGGTCATCTGCTCTCCTTTTTCCTCTCTCTGTGCCTTAGATCTGCTCATGGGATTCATTGCAGGGAGCACAGGCAAGCCTGGGGCTTGGCTAAGACCAAGGGATTAAGGCTGTACTGTCTTGATGAATAATGACAACAGTTGAAGTTCAAGTTAAGCAAGCTTTGTCGAGGTTGGGAATAATAGGATCACTGTTTCACAGACCAAACAGTTTGGCTGGTTGTTTTATTTTAATCCCCAAACATGGGCTTGCCCTATGTCCCTGAAGAAGTCCAGCTGCTTTCCCGGGGCCCTTTCTTCCATCAAAGCCAAAACTCCACCTCTTGGGCCAGTGGTCGATGGCTCACGCCCTCTCCTGGGGAAGCCTTCAGGGTATCTTCAACCTCCCTTTCAGGGCCCTGTGCCCGCAGGAAAGGAACCCGTCATGGACACACTTAAGATGGCATGCTCATGTGTCCATTCATCCAGCATTCATTCACCCGCTTTGTCTGCAACATGCCTACATTCAAACATGCCTCACTCCAACTTTCAGTCCTTCCACTGCTCATTCATTCACGCATTCACTGAATACCTTCTATGTACCTGGCACTACTCCGGTCCATTAGAATATAACAGTGAACTAGAACCAGTGCCTGTCCATGTCAAGTTCACATTCCAACAAGCTCTCAGGTGACGCCCATGTGGCTGGCCCACAGACCATGCTTCCAGTAATAAGGCACCAGATACAGAGTACTTCTTAAACCCCATATCCTCATAAATAAAAATGCCTTTTCTCAGAGGCACACATCTCTGCAGGTGGTAATCAGTGCAGTAATTGGGTCAAAAATTATCAGGCACAGGGGACATTCCTGGTTTCCTGAGTTTACCCTGCCTATTCTTAAACTCTTCTCCCAGAAAGGGACATAGAAGGATGCTTTTATTTGACCCATATTTCTTACTGTAAAGAAAAGACCTTAGCCTGTGATAGAGGAGTCAGATCCTCATCTGACCCTCATATTTTTAAGACAGAGGGATGTAGCAGGTACTCCTGAAATCACACCTTTTCAGAAGTTCCTTATTCTGCCTCTCAGTGAACATTTACTTTCTCCCATCCCAGTGCCAGGCATTGTGCAATCTTCTAGGAATTTAATGCCGAAGAAGGCAATTCAGACCTCTGTTCCCACAGACCACAGGAAAGCCTGACCTAGCCTTGGGGCTCAGGGAAGCTTTCCTCATGAAAGCGACCCTTGTATGAGACCTGAATGCTGAGAAACATTTAACCAGGGAACAGGCAAGGTCTGCACAGAGGGCAGAGGATGTGCAAAAGCCTAGGGATGGGAGGGAAGAGAGTGTGTTTGAGAAATGGAAAGGCAAGGTGAGGATGGAGAAGACAACAGGGCTGTGGGAGATGAGGCTGGGGAGTTGTTGATTAGTCACTAAGTCTTGTCCAACCCTTTCTGAGCTCACAGACTGTAGCCCGCAAGGCTCCTCTGTCCATGAGATTTCCCAGGCAAGGATACTGGAGTGGGTTGTCATTTCCTTCTCCAGGGCATCTTCCTGACCCAAGGATTGACCCAGGTCTCCTGCTAGGCAGGTGGATTCTTGACCACTGAGCCACCAGGGAAGCCCCTGGGGACGAAACCAGGCAGGTCTTTTTAGGCCCCATTAAGGCCCAGGGGCTTCATCCAAAGAGCAATGAGAAGCCCTTAAAAGTCCAGAGGAATATAATAGCTCACTCTAGCTGTTGTGAGTTCAAAGGCGTACAAGGGACCAGTCTAGCTCCAGGGGATCAGCTGGGGGCTTCTGCAGTGGTCTAGGCAAAGAATTACAGAACTGAGGCTAGAGATGATGCCTGGAATCATGAAAAGGCCTGCGGAGGGGCTGCTTTCACCCTCAGGCCCATCCTGGGCTGTACTTCCTCCTGGACCCTCTGCCAGGTCAGCTATGCTCCATCCCATCCCTCTTACAAGGGAGAGACCAGGGCCTTTCACTCTAGCAACCTTCCCTGGAGTCTAGTCCAGCGTTTGGCTCAGCCCTCAGGAACAAATGATCCAGATAATGAGATAAAACACAGAAATGAAAGCGGTGGAGGAACTGCAAAGCAATGAATGAAATGACAGCTGGATTCGTGCAAGTCGAGTGTACAAGTGCTGAAAATCCATGGAGTAAAGACACGATTCAGAGGTGCTAAATTATTAACTGGAAACACATTGGGATTCTTATTTAAGAGGCCTATGATGCTTGGGAAGCAAACTGGTCTCTCTGAGCCAAATATGTTAGGCTTGCACAGAGCTCACCCATATATTGATTTTTTTAAATTTTAGAGCTGAAATTAGATGCCAATGTTTAAAAATGAAATAAAACATTGAGAGATTTTATATGAAAAACATGAATATCCAAATCCTCTTGGGGGAGGGGAGAGCCAAGTTATACTCATCTCAGCTGCACAACAGGATGTCCCCCTCCATTTTCCAGTTACCACAGTCCGCACTGCTCCTTACTGCCTCCCAGCACAGAGGCTGCCGTCACTAGATCTACGTCATCATACTTGTGTGGTTTTGTTCTTCGGGCCAAGACAACTCTGACCTACTTCTCATCCCCTCATCTCTCTCCTTGGTTGGAAGGTGAAAGCTAGAGAGAGAGAGGGTAGTGGGTTTCAGCAAAAAATCAAAGCAAGTAGGTATTGATGGGAAAGGGTAGAATTTTTTTTCAAGTATCATTTATTGACAATATGCAAACAAACTGTATCAGTCTTATTTTTTGTTTTGGAACCCTGCACTTGCGTTTGGGACTGCTGATCCAATCCATCTCTCTCACTGTATAGATGCATACAGGGGGCCCAGACGGGTGAAGCAAGCTGCAGAGATCACACAGCGTTAGAGGGCAGGTTGGGACTGGAACTGGTAGGAGGCAGGTACAAGTTGGCAGATGGGAGGAGGGTGGGCAAAAGGAAGATGACTGAGAGGTGGAAACAACAGAAGGACTGACTACCTGGGCAGAGGGGCTTCCCAGGTGGTTCAGTGGTAAAGAACCCACCTGCCAATGCGGGACAAGCAAAAGATGTGGGTTCGATCCCTGGGTCGGGAAGATCTCCTGGAGTAGGGAAAAAACCCCAATCCAGTATTCTTGCCTGGAAAATTCCACGGACAGAGAAGCCAGATGGGCCCCAATCCAAGGGATTGCAAAGAGTCGGACATTACCAAGCAACTGAGCACACACGTGGACAGATGGGGGTTAAGTGCCTGAGTTAGTAAGTGGAGGGACAGGAAGAGCTGACAAGGAGGGACGGGAGAGCAAAGGAGGGTTCTCAAAAGTCCTGCATCCAAGGCTGTTTCTGGGGAAGTAAGACAAAGGTGGTGGAGAAGGATCAATGCTAACTTTGGCAGCAGCAAGAAATACAAGAGGACCAGAGAGGGTGCCCCTCCAGTAAGCATGGTAAGAAACAAGGAGGACCTGCCCTGAATGGTATTTACCGGCATAGGGCCACAGTAAGTAGATGGGGATGGTGAGGAAGCTCAGTCTGGCGAAAGTCTGATAGGCATGGCCTGGGAAGCCCAGACTCAGTGCCTTTTGCTTCTCTGGGGGTCAGAGCTGCTCCCCCAGGGACTTGGGTTGGGAAGGACAGAGCTGCTGGGACCTCAGTTAAGGGTCCACTTTCTCGTTCTCAGTCAGGCAGACTTTGAAAGGGACACTTAAGACATCTAAATACCAATATTCCTTTTAGAGCAATATTCCATTTAAATGGTTGGAACAGCCCCCAATGTCACGTGAAACGTAACTTTCTTCTCTACCTGGTTAATTTTGAAGTTGCTGCTGCTGCTAAGTCGCTTCAGTCATGTCCAACTCTGTGCGACCCCATAGACGGCAGCCCACCAGGCTACTCTGTCCCTGGGATTCTCCAGGCAAGAACACTGGAGTGGTTGATTTTTAAGTTGAGATATTATCAAAAATAATGGAAATAGATAACCACGTCTGTCACTCATAAGTTTCTCAACTGACTTATTACGTTTGAAATTTCAATTTGACAGAGACTAAAACACACAAGCCAAGGGCAATGGACAAAACGACCAAGAAACTGAAATCAGGATCTTGAAGTGGTATCTACATGCCCATGTTTAAATGCTCATGGACAAATGTACAAACAATGGAATACTATTCTTTGGAAGGATTGATGCTAAAGCTGAAACTCCAGTACTTTGGCCACCTCATGCGAAGAGTTGACTCATTGGAAAAGACCCTGATGCTGGGACGGATCGGGGGCGGAGGAGAAGGGGACGACAGAGGATGAGATGGCTGGATGGCATCATTGACTTGATGGACATGAGTTTGAGTGAACTCCGGGAGTTGGTGATGGACAGGGAGGCCTGGCGTGCTGTGATTCATGGGGTCACAAAGAGTCGGACACAACTGAGCGACTGAACTGAACTGAACTGATTCAGTCTTAAAAAGGATGGAACTCTTGCCATTTGCAACAATGTGGATAAACCTGAGGGACGTTAGTCTGAATCCAGACCACCATGACAGTTAAACTAACCCTCTAAACTTGTCTTCATAGTTCTAACAGCCTATCAAAATGCAAGCACAGTGTCTGCATTAAAACGATTGCCTGACTCTCAAATTATATCATCCTGCTTATATTTTAAGATCTAAAGGTGTCAAATAATTTAAAGGATGCTTCCGTTACAAAGTGACACTTGTCTGCAAGTTTCAGATTCCCAAAAGAGCATCTTTCCCAGAGACTCCAACTAGTGTACCTGTTACTGTTGTTGCTAAGTTGTCATGACTCTTTGTGACCCCATGGACTGTATAGCCCACCAGGTTCCTCTGGCCATGGGATTTTCCAGGCAAGAATACTGGAATGGGTTGTCATTTCCTTCTCCAGGGGATCCTTCTCCTCTCCAAGATCCAGGGGATCTTCTCAACCCAGGGATCGAACCCGCGTCTCCTGCATTGGTAGGCGGATTCTTTACCACTGAGCCATCAGAGGAGCCCCATAGTATACTATTAATGATTATGACCATAGTTCTGGGTTATCAAGAAAGGTAAGGTTAAAACCCAAGAAAAACAAACAGAAAGAAAACAAAATGAAAAAGGAATGTGTAATGATCAAAAACTATTGAGAAAATATCTCCCAGCTCTTATATGTCTAAAGTCGAATTATCTGGAAATTGTACTCATGTGAAACATCTTACTCCCACTGATACCAGATTAAGGAGGTCTTCTTTACATTATCTCCAATGAATAAATCACTGTTTCATTGTTTCTCAAAGCATCTGTAAGAGCCTGGTGACAGAGGAAGTATCTGCATTTGAAAGGAAATCTTAAGGGGTTGTGAAGTCTCAGGAAGGTTCTTAAATGACCTAACCAGATGTTTTGAAGTCTGATACACCCTTAACCCAAACTGAAATTCATAACAAAGTCAAAAGCAATAGAGTCAAATTGATTCCAAAATGCCTTTTTCTAACAAATGTAACTGTTTACACAAAATGACTTTAGGAGAGCCTCATTCCAACCTGAGAGAGACTATATGATCATGGAAACAATGGGATTCATTATAAAGTTTGAAAAGGAAATGAAACTAAAAATTCAGGTAAGTCCTTTGTGCTGGCTAAATGAAGAATCCACATTTCTTAGGCTGCATAGAATCATGGTTAAGAGCCAGAGCCTATAGCCAGACTGCTGATATTAGACTCCAAGCTCTACCACTTGCTAGTTGGGTGACCTTGGGAAAGTTACTTGATCCCTCTGAGCCTCAGTTTTCTCACCTGTAAAATGGGAATAAAAATGGTATCCACTTGACGGGGATGTTGTATGGATTAAATGAGATACCAAGGGCTCAGATGGTAAAGAATCTGCCTGCAATGCAGGAGACCCAGGTTCAATCCCTGGGTTGGGAAGATTCCCTGGAGAAGGGAATGGCAACCCACTCCAGTATTCTTGCCTGGAGAATTCCATGGACAGAGGAGCCTGGTGGGCTACAGTCCATGGGGTCACAAAGAGTCGGACATAACTAATCGATTAACACTTTCACTTTCAAGGTGCCTAGAACATAGTACTGCTGCTGCTGCTAAGTCGCTTCAGTCGTGTCCGACTCTGTGCGACCCCATAGACAGCAGCCCACCAGGCTTCCCCATCCCTGGGATTCTCCAGGCAAGAACACTGGAGTGGGTCGCCATTTCCTTAAATGATCAGTAAATTTTAACTATTGGAATTATTTTATTTTTTTAGTATTAGACATATTATGTAGACAGTGAAGTGACAGAAAAATTGTTATTTTTTCTTTTTGTATTTAAATATAAGACATTTAAATTTTTAAAATATTATTTCAAGGAAGAAGCAGCGAAATAAGGTTATCTATACCTCTCCACCCAAGAAATACAAATCCTGGGGGAAAACGTGGTTCCTTTAGTTGATTAATTTTGTGGATGAGGAAGCTATTTAAATTTGAACGGGCTTGGTTTGGTACACCCCATTTGAGACATGAACCAACAATGTAGAGAGAGAGTCACACAAAATGGTACTGAGCTGCATCCACACAGATCTAGCCCTGGGTTAAAAGGACCACACAAGTCTAAAGGACACCGGGCTGGGGTCTGGGTGCCTGACTTGCCTCGTTAGTATGCTTTCACTGTTAACTTGAAGAGTGACCCAGAAGAATCACATCAATTCTGCTCCCTGGGTTTCAACTTCCTCTTCTACAAAAGCAGTGGTTTGAACTCAACGACCAATAAGGTTTCTTCAGGCTGTAACTGCTTGCATGGCTTGACTCTGGACTTGACCTCTAGCAGCACAATGGTTCTGGTCCAAATCTGGCCACACACTCCATCTACACTGGATGCCTCCTCGCTTCCTGGTCTGCAGGGACTCAGGCAAGGGATGTGAACAGACAGTCCAAACCCACCGCTCCTCTGGGAGAAAGAGCTCAAGTACATGCTGTGCTGCTTCCAGTTCAAGTCACATACCCATCACACAGCCCCTGTTTATCCCGCTGGAGAGCAGGGTGGGAACCACTTTATTAAAAGCAGAGCTGAAGAAATAAATATTCGAGAAGCAATAGCTCATTATTTTGGAGGACTCTGGGATGAAAGTCCAAGGTAGAAACACAACACAACAACCGTTAGCGTTTCCATTCTGCAAAGACAATATATGCCAGGAGCTCTGAAATAAAGATAGTGTGATTCGTTTATTATTCCTTCTCTTTAAAACCTGCATTAATTCTGATTTCTATTTAAATAAGAATGATTAAATTTTATCAGCTGAGATGGAAATATTGTGATAAACACTGGCTCGTGGCCAAACTAATCTCCCAAACCCACAGCTTACGGCCATTGTCTTGTATAGATGTTTGAATGGCAATGGGCTTTTATCAGTATTTCTAAAGGCACTCATTTAATTATGTGGTTGTAAGGATTTTCAAAACCCCAAAGAATACCATCAATACATATTCATTTCTTGGATTAATTCAACATTAACATCAGAAAATATTGTTATTTAAAGGATGCTGGTACTTGTTTCTGCTTTTGCAAAAAATAAGGCATCCAGTTCTGGTTGCAACGGTGTCTTTTGAAACATTCTGTCAAACTGAAACTACAAAAATGCAATGCACAGTGAGATAAGGCTAGAATTTAGAGTTACAGGGATTAGAAGGAGGGCTCCACAAGTCTTTAACAAAGAATATTTCATAGAGGCTGGACTGTAGCAAGGAAAAAAACCTCTGAACTAGGAAGTTTGTACGCATGCATGGATCTTGTCAATCAAATGTAATATATTTGAAAGCCTCAGGAAAAAAGAAAGTCAAGGGCAGGGGCTGTCTAGGTGCTTCCTGCCCCAAATTTCCATACCCAGAAACTTGAGTGATCTAGATTTCATCACCATAGGGGATACTGTGTTTCTTCAAGAAGGGATAAAAGATACAAAAATACACCTGACATGTTTAGCATTAATGTTTCCTCTAAGGTAGGCCTTCATTTTTTCAACATTATGATGAATCTGTTTGGGAAGCAAAGACTCACATTATAACTTAAACTGGGGGGTTCTTCTTGTATAAGTTTGGCTGAACAGGACAACTCCATTCATTGCAACTGAGACCCACATGGTTTGCATTTGCAAACTCAACACCTATTTCTCTTTTTAAATGTGTCTTTCAATTTGACCAAACCACCAGGTAATTCCTTCTGTGCTGATCATATTGAGGGGAGCCAGGTAGGGAGGAGAACTAGATAGAGGACGAGAGAGATGGGGGATGGAAAATGAGCCATTTGTCAATTTTGTTAAGAGCGATCTGTTTCTAGGATTGCCAAGTGCCCTGGTTTGAGGGGTTAGGACGAAGGAATTTCAGGCTAAAACTAGGACAGTCCTAAGATGGTTGGTCCCCCTGTACTATTTTTCTTTGACTTATGCTTCCAGGTCAAGCCTTCCAAAGGTTCAAACAAGCTGAGAAGAGACACATTTAGAATTGGTTGAAGATTACTGAAAGGATTACTGAAAGATATTTTTCAACTTTCAGTATAGGAACTAAAAGTTAGATGAAGGCTCCCAGCCTTCAGTTTGGACTTAGACTCTGCTCCTTGAGTCCAGGAGTTAGTCTCCAGGCAGTAGAATCCGCCTTCCCTTCTCCCTTCAGTCATTTGGATGCTTGGAAGTTCAGTTCTTTCTGGCTGAGATCTGTGGAGTAATCTAATGTGGCCAGGTTGGGTAAGATATCTAAGTTCAGCTCACAGCACAAATGCTAAATAAAATTCGTGGAGGATATTATTTTATAGAATCATGAAGGTGAAAAGGACTTTAAAAAAAAAATTTCCCTCAGAGTATGCTCAGTGGAAAACTAATTCCATAGGCTGTTATTAGTAAAAAATTGGTTTAGAGATTAAACATGATACTGTAAAACATTCCTTTGTTGCAGGACTTATCAGAGCCTTTAAAAGGCAAACAGCCTTGTTCATTAACTATATGCAGTTAAACATGTTTGACCACAGACTCCTTTTCCCCTTTTCTTATGATACCAGTGCTTGTGGAGGATCCTACTTTAGAAAGCATTGCTCTGGGCCAATTTCCTCATTTTAAAGATAGAGAATAATACTCAGGTCTGTCTAGTTACAGTTAAGGCTGGTGCTTTAGAAGTTTCTCAGCCTTCAGTGTGCATAAGAATCACGCAGGCCTCTTGTTAACCTGCACATGCTGATTCCATAGGTCTAAAATGGGGCCTGAGATTCTGCATTTTTAACAAGCTCTCAGGTGATATTATGCAGCTGATCCACGGGCCACACTTTGAATAGAGAAGCAAGTCTCCTAAATGTACGCTTGTCCCACTGCCTGTAGCCTCTTCTACCAAAGCAGCATCCTCGCCTTATTCTGGTTTCCTTTGCTGTATATCTTCACTTCTTCAAAGCTACTCCCTGGAGTGATAGGACATATCAAGATCAAGGAAGTATTTCCTGGCCCCTAAAATAAATTTTCATTTTGCTCTATTATAAATTAGAAACAGATAAAGCTTGTCATCAAAATGGCTTATTCGGAGGCTCTGTACAGAAGTTTAGATTAAAAGTCATTCAAAAATCACTGTTTAACTGAGTCAGATCAACAAAGGACACTTTCCATGACCATTTCCAGGTATTTTTCAATTGTTCTTGGAAAAACACGGCATGCATCTAACCAAAATGTGCCCAATAATTGTGCAACTATCTGGTTATTGCCAAAATAAGAATAGTCAGTGACCAGCAGATGTTTACCCAGCGTGCAGATTTTATATTACAAGGAAAACATTCCCATCCTGATACGTCAAAAGCTTCTGTGGTTTTCACTGTACACATCGTGTATTTCCTTCAGTATTTATTTATTGCTAGGTCTTTTATTCTTTTTGATGCTATTGTTGATAGGATTGTTTTATTAATTTTATTTTTGAGTTGCTCATTGCTATTGTATATAAATACAACTGATTTTTGTATCTTAAAAAAAAAGGCTTTTGTATCTGCATATGTATAATCCCCACATTATCGCTTATTATTGATATTGCCAAGAAAATTAGCTTATTGAGATGGTTCCTATGTAACAGCCAGTGTTGTTGTTGTTTAGTACTAAGTCATGCCTGAGTCTTTTGTGACCCCTTTGGACTGTAGCCCACCAGGCTCCTCTGTCCATGGGATTTTCCAGGTAAAAATACTGGAGTGGTTGCCATTTCCTTCTCCAGGGGACCTTCCCGATCCAGGGATCGAATCCATGTCTCCTGCAGTGGCAGGCGGATTCTTTATCACTGAGCCATTTGGGAAGCCCATATAACAGGTATCAGTTCAGTTCAGTCGCTCAGTCGTGTCTGACTCTTTGTGACCCCATGAATTGCAGCATGCCAGGCCCCCCTGTCCATCACCAACTCCCGGAGTTCACTCAAACTCATGTCCATCGAGCCGGTGATGCCATCCAGCCATTTCATCCTCTGTCGTCCCCTTCTCCTCCTGCCCTCAATCCCTCCCAGCATCAGGGTCTTTTCCAATGAGTCAACTCTTCGCATGAAGTGGCCAAAGTATTGGAGTTTCAGCTTCAGCATCAGTCCTTCCAATGAACACCCAGGACTGGTCTCCTTTAGAACGGACTTGGTTGGATCTCCTTGCAGTCCAAGGGACTCTCAAGAGTTTTCTCCAACACCACAGTTCAAAAGCATCAATTCTTCGGCGCTCAGCTTTCTTCACAGTCCAATTTTCACATCCATACATGACCACTGGAAAAATCATAGCCTTGACTAGACGGACTTTTGTTGGCAAAGTAATGTCTGCTTTTGAATATACTATCTAGGTTGGTCATAACTTTCCTTCCAAGGAGTAAGCATCTTTTAATTTCATGGCTGCAGTCACCATCTGCAGAGATTTGGGAGGCCAAAAAAATAAAGTCTGACACTGTTTTCACTGTTTCCCCATCTATTTCCCATGAAGTGATGGGACCAGATGCCATGATCTTCGTTTTCTGAATGTTAAGCTTTAAGACAACTTTTTTCACTCTCCTCTTTCACTTTCATTGAAAGGCTTTTAGTTCCTCTTCACTTTCTGCCATAAGGGTGGTGTCATCTGCATATCTGAGGTTATTGATATTTCTTATGGCAATCTTGATTCCAGCTTGTGTTTCCTTCAGCCCAGCGTTTCTCATGATGTACTCTGCATATAAGTTAAATAAGCAGGCTGACAATATACAGCCTTGACGTACTCCTTTTTCCTGTTTGGAACCAGTCTGTTGTCCCATGTCCAGTTCTAACTGTTGCTTCCTGATATATAGGTTTCTCAAGAGGCAGGTCAAGTGGTCTGGTATTCCCATGTCTTTCAGAATTTTCCACAGTTTATTGTGACCCACACAATCAAAGGCTTTGGCATAGTCAATAAAGGAGAAATAGATGTTTTTCTGAAACTCTCTTCCTTTTTACATGATCCAGCGGATGTTGGCAATTTGATCTCTGGTTCTTCTGCCTTTTCTAAAACCAGCTTGAACATCTGGAAGTTCACAGCTCAAATATTGCTAAAGCCTGGCTTGGAGAATTTTGAGCATTACTTTACTAGCGTGTGAGATGCATGCAATTGTGCGATAGTTTCAGCATTCTTTGGCATTGCCTTTCTTTGGGATTGGAATGAAAACTGACCTTTTCCAGTCCTGTGGCCACTGCTGAGTTTTCCAAATTTGCTGGCATATTGAGCGCAGCACTTTCACAGCATCATCTTTCAGGATTTGAAAGAGCTCCACTGGAATTCCATCACCTCCACTAGCTTTGTTTGTAGTGATGCTTTCTAAGGCCCACTTGACTTCACATTCCAGGATGTCTGGCTCTAGGTGAGTGATCACACCATCGTGATTATCTGGGTCGTGAAGTTTTTTTTGTACAGTTCTGTGTATTCTTGCCACCTCTTCTTAATATCTTCTGCTTCTGTAGGTCCATACCATTTCTGTCGTTTATCGAGCCCATCTTTGCATGAAATGTTTCCTTGGTATCTCTAATTTTCTTGTCAATTTAGGGAAGAGGAAAGAAGGATAAGGAGGAAGGATCCAAAATGAAGAAAAATGACTTGCTTATTGATAAAACTTTTTACTTTGCGACAAATGGTTGTGACATAGGTCAAAGGATAGATGATGTCTTGTTTTATGACACTGAAAGCAACCACAGGTAAACAGAATATACTGGGTGATAAGTAGGTAGAATATTATTGTTGTTTACAGGCCAGCCTCTCTCCTCAAAAAGGTGAACTTAGATATCTTACCCAACCTGGCCACACAAGGTTACTCCACAGATCTCAGCCAGAAGGGCCTGAACTTCCAAGGATCCAAATGACTGAAGGGAGAAGAGAAGGCGGATTCTACTGGCTAGAGACTAACTCCTGGACACAAGAAACAGAGTCTAAGTCCAGACTGAAGGCGGGGGCCTTCATCTAACTTTTAGTTCCCATGCAGAGTGGGACCTTAACATCCCCAAATTCAAACTCCATCTTTGCTGCCTCCTAATTAGTGCATCATTTTTGGAGTCGTCTCTGTGACGTGGGAAGTAGCAGTCACTGTCTCACAGAGTTAGGAAAGTTAAATGAGAAAATTGCATATATTTGCATGTATTACAGGACAGATGCTGACAAAGCTGAGCTATGGTGATTTTTGCTTTTTTTTTTTTGGTTGAGGTGTTTTTTAAAATTGAAGTAAGAAATCTGAGATCTATGTCTTTATGTTTTTAATACAGAACTGTTCAATGAGTTATATTTTAATGACCAAACTTACATCCCATTTTGCTGGTTTCATGCCTTCTCTTCATACATTTATTCATAGTTGACATGGGTTCCTACCTTGTAAGGCACTAGGAAATCAACAATGAAGACGACACTAGCCCTTCCCTCAAGGATCTCTTGGGGCTTCTTAGGGAGGTTGACACTGAAATCAACAATTAAGATACAGTGCCATGAAAGGTGCATCTGGGGGCAGAGGGCATCTCACAGCCTCTGGAGGAGAGTGGTGGGGAGGAGTTGGGGAAGAATGAAGGGAAGACGTCCCAGCTGAGGAAGCTCTCTGACTCTTCCTCTGTCTGCCTGGCTGGCTCATCTTCCAATGCCTGAAGCTCTGCACAGATCCCATCCTGATTCCATCTCTTCTCAAACTCAAGCTCCGAAATGACAGCCTCTCATGTTCCACCTCTATGCTGCTGACCTTCAGGTCTGCATTTCCCACCTTGACTTTTCTCCCAAGCCTCAGATTTCATGACCTACGTGCCAGCTGGGTTGCCCAGAAAACAGAGGCTAAAATGGAGTTGGGAGATTTCTTGGGAGTAATGCCTATGAAAGATAAAAGTGGGTGTGTTATTTACTCACCGCTGTGTAACAAATTACCCCATAGTTACTGTGGGTCAAGAATATGGGCACGAGTTAACTAGGTACTTCTGACTCAAGGTCTCTCACAAGGCTGCAATCAGTATGAGCCTGAAGTTCTGGTCTTATCTAAAGGCTCAAATGGAGAAGAATTTGCTTCCAAGCTCACTTTTATGGTTGTTGACAGGATTCAGTTCCTTGAAGGCTATTGATCTGAGGCCCTCCAGTGCCTATTGGCCGGAGTCTGCACTAAATTTCTTGCCTGTCTATAGGGCAGCTCACAACATGGCAGCCCCATTCACCAGAGAGCAAAAGGGAGACAGCAAGAGAGTCCTAGTGGGACCAAAGTCACAGAAGTGACTTTCCATTGTTCTTGCTGACTTCATTCTGAAGGAGATCAGCCCTGGGATTTCTTTGGAAGGAATGATGCTAAAGCTGAAACTCCAGTACTTTGGCCACCTCGTGCGAAGAGTTGACTCATTGGAAAAGACTCTGATGCTGGGAGGGATTGGAGGCAAGAGGAGAAGGGGACGACAGAGGATGAGATGGCTGGATGGCATCACTGACTCGATGGATGTGAGTCTGAGTGAACTCCGGGAGTTGGTGATGGACAGGGAGGCCTGGCGTGCTGCAATTCATGGGGTCACAAAGAGTGGGACACGACTGAGTGACTGATCTGATCTGATCTGACTTATTAAAGGAGAGTCATTACATCCAGACAATAGTGAAGGAGAGGAGATTCCAGAATCACTGGGAGTCATCTTAGGAGGGAGCCCGAAGCTTAGGAGGAAGCAAGGTTGGACCACAATGCAGATCTGATGCCAATGAAAGGAAAAGTGGGGAGGAAACAGGATTAGGAAGAACTCACCTCAGAACATAATGTTCATCCTATAAAGTCTTAACCAACTCAACAGGAAGCTCCAGAACAAAGGATGCCATTTGGAAAGCTCTGTATTGAGCAAAAACGACCAAGACCCGGGGACTGCCTAGGAAGAGCATGGTCTTGGCTGAAAGCTGAGGCAGATTCTGAAGGCCAATAGAGGCTGTCAGATAACTGCTTTCCTTGAAGCTGGACGGTAAGTCCTTTCTGGAAGGGAGAGGTGAGTGACACAGCTCCATGGCCCCCACCTCCACCACATGTAGATCAATGTTTTGTACAATCCAGGCACTCATCAAATGCTTCCACCAATGCTTCCACCACATGCTTATCAAGTGCATAAATTATTAATGATGCTTATAAAAATATCAAGTATTTATTATTTATGAGCGATGAATATTCATAATCACATTGAGACAGTAGCCAAATGATGAGCCAGACATGCAGTCAACTAACAGGGCTGTCTAATCTTTGATGCATCTTCAGAAATTGAGCTCTTTCCTGCTTCTTCCAAATGACCCTGGTTTTGTGCATACAGTCTTAGAAGAGGCCTGTTATGGATCAAGGTAGCTCTAGATTGATGAATCACTCTGGCTCTTGGTCTTACAAACTTTCTACTGAGAATAGAAATGTCCCCAAAGTGCTGATGGTTGGATTGTGATCATGCATCCTACCAGTGGGGAAGGACTTCACACACCATTAAACCCCAGGAGAACATATATTATTAAATCTGTCCTCCATCAGCTCTTCTCCACTAAAGGTTTGCTAAATAAAGTTACCATTCAGCTAAACCAATCTTCACATGCCATATCATGTGGCACACTCTTTTGTGAAGTGCTAACTCTGTTGTAACAGTTTGTGATTATCTGTTTAATGTCAGTTGCTCTTCTAGACCATAAGCTCCATGAAGGTAAGGAAAATGTTTTGGATCTCCAACATTTATTACTGGTTTGGCAAAAATGTAGGGACTCCATGAATGGTGAGATGCACCCCCTCTCTGATCTGTTTTGGGAATCTAGATCTTCACATATCAAATCTGGTCTGAGAAGGAGATGCCCTTTTATTCTGAGGCTCCTAAGGAGGACAGACAGAAAAAATGTTCATCTCACTCAAGGGCTCTGGAACAATGTGCCCAGTTAGGTCAAGTTAATGGTCAGGTTACATTTTGGTGCAAGTGTGTTGAAAAGCTTTCTAAAATACATTAATCTAGCTATCCTGTCAATTGATACTCATTAAGCACCTTCTGCATACCAATCCAAGTAATTAACAGTTGTTAACTGACTGTCTCTTTTTAGCCTTCTTATCCACTTACTCTCCATCTCACTTTTATGTACTTTATCCACTCATATATCCATTCATTTATTTATGTACATTTTACCTTATTCCAATATGGATTGGAGGTGGTTTACAGAGATTCATAAAACATACCACTATAATATAAATAATGAGTAGGCAAAAAAGCAAAGGAAAAAGCATAAGCTCAATACATATGGGCTGAATCATTAATAATTCAAACTCTTACTGGCAGAAAAAGTGAAGGACTAGATTCTACTGATCATAGCAGGTGCTCAGGTATAAGATACCAGGGCAGATCTACCATAAAAAGTTCTCTGTGGACAGTTCTCTTTATTTAACCATTGGAGTAAACCTTTCTCCTATTTGTGTGTGTTTTAGGGGACTTGGAAGATTTCAAATAGATCTTCTGTTCATTCCTTCTTGTTGTCTGTGTTGTTCTTGTATTTACTGCATATGTACTAAGGGCTGGGCGCTGTGCTGGGTGTCATGGTCTAAGAAAAGGGGTCTGAGTGCATGTGTTTCTACTGTTAGGCTCCAGGTTTAAAAGTCCTGAGTTCTCTCAGGGCCCTGGGCTTGCCTTATTGTGTGGCTTGGCTGAGTGTATTCCAGTCCCTGGACCTTGATGTCCTCGTGTGAAAACAACAGGTTAAATGAACAGACTTAACTAGATCTAAAATTAGGTAATACAGGACAGACTGGATTGAAGCAAATCAGTTCAGCGATTCTTTTGGCCCTATCCATTCCTCAGTATAGCTTGAGAAAACTGATCGAGGACTCTTGGAAGGTGCATTTTGAGCATTTTATCCTCAGCTGACATGCACGTGACACGGAAGTGTCTGCTAACAAAACCTTTGAGTGACATTACCTAATGGACCCTTTCAAAATATTGTGACCTCAGACTTCGAGAACGAACTTATGGTTGCCAGGGGGAAGAATGAAGGGAAGGGAGTTTGTGATAGACATGTATACACTACTGTACTTAAAATAGATTAGCCAGTAAGGACCTACTGTATAGCACATGAAACTCTGCTCAAGGTTCTGTGGCAACCTGGATGGAGGAGAGTTTGGGGGAGAATGGATACACGTGTTAGTAAGCGCAGCTGAGTCCCTTCACCGTTCACCTGAAGCTATCACAAGATTGTTAATTGGCTATACCCCAACACAAAATTAGAAGTTTAAAAAACATACTGTGACCTAAAGAGTAAGTGCTTCTAACAAGGAAATCAACTTTCAAAATTCACAAAGATTTAAATGCCAATACCCTATTTTTTAAAAGAATAAAATAACCAGCAATAATTGAGTTTTGCAAAGACTGGGCACTCTTTTAAATACACGATTTAATTCTGACAACAACCCCATGAGACAAATTGTCATTATTGTCCCCATTTTATTTTTTAATTTTGTTTGTCTGTTTCTATTTTTTGGCTCTGTTGCATAGCATGTGGGATCTTAGTTCCCCAACCAGGAATCGATTCCCCACTCCTTGCATTGAAAGCATCATGGAGTCTTAACCAATGGACTGCCATGAAAGTCCAACCCCATTTTACTGATATGGAAACTGTGGCACAGAGAAGTAATATACAATATTCTACGTCACAGACTAGAGATGTGAGCCCAGTAAGTTGGCCCCCAAATCCAGACTCTTCCCTCTCAGTTGACCATACCTCCTCCTAAAGTCTCACACCTGTGGCCCTGAGGTGCTCTGTTAGCTTGTGGCTTAATTTTAAAAATGCCTTATTACCTATAATCTGTTTCTGATGCTTCCAACTAAGAAAAGAATCTAAACAAAAAACAGATACATGATATTCTTTTCACAACTGATTTCCAACTCCAACAATGTAATTGTGATTCTCAATAATAATGTGCATAAAAATACTTTTATTCTAAATCTAGACTTTGCAAACTTTTCCTCTGAAAGGCAGATGGTAAATCTTTTAGACCCGAGAGGCCGTCAGGTCACTACCCCAGCTCTTCAAATCTGCTACTAGAGTGAGAAAGTAGCCAATAAAAAAGTATCCAAGTGAGCATGACCATATTCCAATACAGCTTATTTGTGGATACTAAGTTTTGAATTTAACATAATTTTTATGTGTCATCAAGTACTCTTTTTCTGATTTTTTAATAACCATTGAAAAATGTAAAAACCATTCTAACCTTGGAAGACGAACCAAAACAGGCAGAGAGCTGGATCCAGCCCATTGGCTACTGTTCGCCTCTCAGCTCTAAACAGCTCACTTACCTCTGAATCCATCTTTGAGAACAGACAAGGCTTTTCTTAAAAGAAAAATAAAACCACTATATACTTGGCTTTCTAATTTCTTTGCAGCATGAATCTATGCTTTCTTGGTCAAAGTTTGTCCTATTGTCCTAGAGATTTAAAATTCTATGTCAATGAATATTTAATCATCAAGAAAGGTAAATTCCCCTTCTACTTTGGCTGTCAGTAAGCAGAGGTCTGGATTGTTGTCTATAGTTGGTATGAAACTCAAGCCCAAGACAAAGTAAAATATATTCCCAAATATCTACAAATGCACACATGAAATATAGGTGTATTTTAAAGAATAACCTAACAGAAAGTACTTTAAATTTCACAGGAGCTGCTAATGCAGGCAGCTAATCCTATTTACATTCATATTAGCTT
Organism: Bos mutus; assembly: GCF_027580195.1. Taxonomy (NCBI): domain Eukaryota; kingdom Metazoa; phylum Chordata; class Mammalia; order Artiodactyla; family Bovidae; genus Bos; species Bos mutus. The sequence goes on along the minus strand of NC_091634.1, from coordinate 39,499,625 downwards.
TGGTATCTTTTTCCCTAAGATTTACCCATTTGTATGCTTGCATGAGTTAAACTGCCTTTTGCATGATATCAGTACTTTTGTAATTTAAATCTATAAAAGGCAATTTCTTTTAAATATACTTCCTAACAGTGGGTGAAAGAGGCACCAAAGTTATTTGAGGACTGTACACCTCGGTGAACATGTGTGCTGAACTCCAGGCAATATGCAGAAAGTGGGAATTAATCTTATACTGTAGGAGCGGAACGGAAAATAAAATCAAGGCTGAGAAAGAAACGGCCTTTGAAAAGGACCCCTTTGCATTATCGAAGGAAATGGTGTGCTTTAGAATTGGTATTTAGACAGGTAAAACTTTTTTCCCTTTTACAAGAGTGGTGAGAACTGTTTGCTTTCTCCACTGTGATTTTTTTTTTACACCTCAAATAACTTTAGCCACCTAGTAAGCAAGGTTTACAACTGAACATTGGTGTTGGCTGATAAACAGAACATGGTGGACCATTTGGTGGCCAGGGTCAATTTTAAGGTGTCAACTGTGACTCCTCAAGGAGCATGGGAAGCAAGTGCATATTGAGGGGCTTAGAGGTTGAGACTCCAAAGACACAGAACAAATTGTATCCAGCTGAAGCTACATTTTTTTTCCTTCAAGTAATTCCTATGAAATGTTCACCCTCACCATCTCCACTTGACATAAATGAGATGTAAATAGGTTAATGTATAATCTTGCCCCAAAGAAATAGTGTCTTCCAATATGTAGGGCACACATATCGACAAGCTTCTTTTCTAAGCAGGCCTGGGATTTTTCAAGCGAAAATCATCTGGGCTGGGGGCGGCAGGGTAGGGACTTCCAGATGTATGCCCTCACTTTTGGCTACATCGAGCATGTCCTCCCCAGGGAACTGGTCCTTGGGGTCACTTCCTCTGAGGCTGGTCAGGGCATGTCTCCGAGAGCTCACCAGGCATGAAGGAACTGATTTCTAATTTTAGTCTCATGTAGAAAGTCACCCCACAATGAAGCCAGGAGAAGACAGAGTTCCAAACTGGGTATCCACAGCAGAGAGACTGGTCAGACTCAGGCTCTGAGGTCTGCACAGAACTAGCTCCCAGCTTCAGACACACCTCAGGAAGGGACTGTCCCTCCATTTAATCCTAAATTTCATACTCATCTCCCCTCTCCAGCTGTAAGGTCTACACAACACCAAGTATCTGGATGGAAATGGGGCCTTTTGTTCACTCCCCAGATAACTACACAAAGCTTCAGGCACTGGTTCATGACTCCTGAAGAATCCTCATGTGCACGAGTACACACACACACACACACACACTCTCTCTCTCTCTCTCTCTCACCCAAAATCCACCACACTGAAAGGAGCCATTATAAATGTTTCATGTGGAACTTTCACAACCCATCAGACTCACCAGAGTTTTCAAATTAACTCCCTTTCTGCCCAAGGGGATCCCTCTGAAAGAGATTTCTCCAGCCTCAAACCTCCTCAAGAAAATTCTGAATTTGAAACAGAATGCAAATAATGCATTTTGACTCCCTAATCAACAAATGGGATCAACTTGAATTGATTAAGAACCTTTGAAATTAGCAGTCTTTAATTCTCTCCATGGTCTGCTGCTGGTACTCTGAAGATAGGAGGGGCATTTGTGTGTGTCTGTGTGTGTGTGTGTGAGCTAAAGTTGGAAAGTTTGGTCTCATTTTCTTTCGGAGCTCGTATAATGGTCTTTCCTTGAAAAAAAAACAAGACCCACTTTTTTATTTTAATGGTGACACAACTCTAAGAAAGCAGCATTCACCTAGTGCAATTATATGGCTTTTCGTGAAGTACATTTCCAATAGTTGGCTGCATGAAACCTGCACAACTTTGCTAAAAAAAAAAAAAAAAAAGCCCATAAAATCTGAAATGAATGTATAAATAATATGCAACTGTCTAGACAGTATAGGTCACTTGCAAAGAGAGCAGGTCGGGAAAAATTGTCCATCAGTCAGACAACCATAACTGATTCTGATGCTAAATAATGGTGGAGATATTCAGCATTCTCTGTATGTGAAAAGCTTCGCTGAGCATTCTGCTCTTCCCAAGCCAGTGGTCTTCTGCTTATCTAGTGCTTTATGCAGCCTTTGGAAAATGCACTTGCTATTTAAACATTAAAATTAATGCCCAAAGAATAGCAATTGAGCAAGGAGGGAGGGTTGCCACTGACCTGTGTGATTGGCCTTTGGTAAAGCAAAAATAGCCCTTCTAGATCAACAATATGAGATTTCCATACCCACAGAATCTTAAACAGATGTAGTTATGGAAACTTGAGGCTAGCAAAAGACCCAAACACACACATGCAAATTTCATGGAACTTTTTTGCTCTCTAGTAACAACGCATAAGGAGAGATTCAGGTACTTAAATCTTGTATTTTTTTTTTTTTTTTTAAAAAGCTATAGTCATCTGTGCACATAGCAAAAAAAAAAAAAAAAAAAAAAAAAGGCATGAAACTCAACCAAATGTGTTAAACAATGATTATGGTCATTTTTAGCACCCTAGAATATGATCATCTCAGTAGCCACAGAGCAGGGCAGTGGCTGCTACCATCACTGCCCTCCCAAACTATGAACCTAGGCGAGGCTCCTCAGCTTGCGCCCAGGGGTGGGCACGACCACCAGCTGGCTCAGCAGCCCGATAGGCCCACATGCCCTTTGTGAAAGGAACCCAGAGCCAGGCTATCATGAATTAGTCCCAAGGCCTATCCTTGCTCACCTTGTGGGGGAGGAAGTTGGTGGGCAGACTGTTCTGAAGTGAGCAACCACATTCACCAAATGGGTCAGACCCTTAGGGAAGACAATGATAAGAATACGATAAGAAGTGTAACAGCCGCCACTTACGGAGCACCTACTAAAGGTCAGACACTGAGCGCCCATAAAGGCAGGACTCTGGAAGACCCTTACCACAGTGCTAGGGAGCTGCTCTGATGTATTATCCTCATTTTCACTGGAGAAACTTGAGGCTCAGAAAGGTTAAAAAACTTGCCTGAAGCCAAACAGAAGTACGTGGCTGAGTGCCAGCTTGAGTCCAGGTTCCTTAAAAGCAAAGCTCACCTCTTCACCTCTGTGATCTCTGGCCTCTCCAGCTGCCCCCGCTTGGGGCCTACTTCTCCCTGAGATGCTCTGGGCACAGCTCCCATGTGGCCAGCGCCAGGAGAACCTCTGCTTCTTGCAAGAAGGAAGATGCCTACTGTCACTGCACGGGTAGAAAGACAAAATCCAGACCTGGCTCTATTTCTTTTCTAAGCAGTTCTAAAATCTGATTTTTTTAATATAATTTTTTAAAAGGCCATATAAATAATATGTATAATACTTTAGAAAACTTACAAATTTTTGCCTGACTAAAAAGTTTATGACATTTTGATTCCACATGTTTGACTTGGTATGAATAGAGTGTTAGATTTCTGATTTAAAAAATAGATATGCAACAAACAAAAGATGTTTACTATATAGCACAGGGAACTACAGTCAAAGTCTTGTAATAACCTATAATGGAAAAGAATTTCAAACATAATATATGTGTATATGTATAACTGAATCACCTTGCTGTGCACCTCAAACATTGTAAGTCAGCTGTGCTGCGCTTAGTCACTCAGACGTGTCCGACTCTTTGCGACCCCATGGACTGCAGCCCGCCAGGCTCCTCTGTTCACAGGGATTCTCCAGGCAAGAATACTGGAGTGGGTTGCCAAGCCTTCCTCCAGGGTGAGTCAACTATACTTTAAAAAATATATACATAAAAAAAGAAAAGGCCGGGGGTTGGAGGGTGGTGGTCAAGAACCACACTGTTGGCGCTTGCCAGAAGAGACTCCCGGCCTTCTGCTCGACCTACCTGGGCAAGCGGAAGAGAAGGGAGGCGGCTCTTCTGGAGAGATGTTGGTTCCAAAGCCGCGGAGAGGAGGGTGACCCTGTGACCATAAAGCCCCGCGTGTGGGCGCGGTCGGGTGCCGAGGCCTGAGCGCTGCTCCAGGACTAAGGCCTGCGGGTACAAGGCGGCGGCAGCGCGGGCCCAGGCAGGCTGGCGGCCGTGTACACCGGGCGCGGCTGCGTCCTGCGCCCCGGAGCAGAGCGAGGCGGCCTTCCAGGGGCCGAGGCTCCACGGGCCGGCACCCTCCAGCTGAGTCGGAAGTGTCCCAGCGGCAGCTGCTCTGGCCGCCGGGTCGCGGTGAGCCCTGGGCCTCTGCTCACTTGTGTACGAGGCTCCCTTCGACGCCCAGGTCGGCCTCTGCCGGGCCCGCTGCGGCTCCCTGCAGCCCCGCTGGACCCGCTTCCTGGACCGCAACCTGCATGTGGGCTTCGCGGGCCGCTGGTGAGTGCGGGGGCCCAGATGTGCGACTGCGACCTCAGTGTCGGAAGTTCCTGCATCTGCCAGTACCTCTGTGAGGCGTGGAGCCCTACCTGCTGCGCACAAGCGGCTCCTCCAGAGAAGTACCGGCCTGTGGTGCTCAATACCCTTGGACCAGGCGCTGTAGGAGGAGCAGGTCTTGCAGAAGAAGAAGGACCAGCTGGCCCTGAGCTAGGCTGACCCTCTGGTGCCATCGGAGCTCGCGAGATGAAACCCCAGCCCAGCCTGTGTCCGGACCGGGCTCTGAGTCCGGGTAGACGGCTGGCCTGCGATTGCGCAGTTGGTGTGAGTGAGCCTCAGCTACAGAGTGATGGGAATAAATCATGTGCCATGTTCTCTCCCTGGTTTTTCACAAAATTAGGGGGCCCCCTTCTCACTTGTTCCTTATGAGCTGACACTAATTCAGAGCCTTCTTGGTCTGGGAGTTGGGGAGAGCCATGTTCCATGCCATATTTATCACTGCCCCAGTGACTAAGGAGCCTTGGAGGGAAATAAACCTTCTTTAACTGGACTCCAGGGTTTCCCTGACTGAGGTATCACAGGTGATAGGTGACTCCCAAGCTCTCCTAAGAACTTTCGGATTATCGTTTTAAATTTTGAACTAAAATTTATCCTTTCTTTCCATAAGTAACGTATTTAAAAAATAATAATTTTGAAATAATTGTAGTCTCAGAGGAAACTGGAAAAATAACCGAGACATCCTGGATACCCTTCCCTCAGCTTCCGCCAAATGGTAACCTTTTATATCAGCAGTACCAGACCAGGAGATGGACATTGGGTTGACTCTTTGGATTTTACATGGAAACTTTTTGCAGAAACAACTTGCTTTTCCCTTATGTGTACTGATAGTGATGCTAAAGTGACTTGGAGGGATAAAGCATTTTCTGATCTGGAAATCAATATGGAATCAAAGCTTCTGGTCATGTTACACTTCAATCATCCTGAAAACACAGAATCCTTTGGAAAGGAATATGTTGATGTACATAGCTGGGTTATAATCATACTTTTAAATATTAGAGGAATGAGATGAACTCTGTCACCCACATGGCCTGTGGTTAGTTAATAAACCAAGAGATGAAACAACAGCAAAAGGGGACCAGAAGACAAAAGTGCTTCAGTTCAGTTCAGTTCAGTTCAGTCACTCAGTCATGTTCGACTCTTTGCGACCCCATGAATCGCAGCACGCCAGGCCTCCCTGTCCATCACCAATTCCCGGAGTTCACTCAGACTCACGTCCATCGAGTCAGTGATGCCATCCAGCCATCTCATCCTCTGTCGTCCCCTTCTTCTCCTGCCCCGAATCCTCCCAACATCAGAGTCTTTTCCAATGAGTCAACCCTTCGCATGAGGTGGCCAAACTACTGGAGTTTCAGCTTTAGCATCACTCCTTCCAAAGAAATCCCAGGGCTGATCTCTTCAGAATGGACTGGTTGGTCTCCTTGCTGTCCAAGGGTCTCTCAAGAGTCTTCTCCAAGACCACAGTTCAAAAGCATCAATTCTTTGGCACTCAGCTTTCTTCACAGTCCAACTCTCACATCCACACACAACCACTGGAAAAACCATAGCCTTGACTAGATGGACCTTTGTTGGCAAAGTAATGTCTTTGCTTTTCAATATGCCATCTAGGTTGGTCATAACTTTTCTTCCAAAGAGTAAGCATCTTTTAATTTCATGGCTGCAGTCACCATCTGCAGTGATTTTGGAGCCCAAGAAAATAAAGTCTAACACTGTTTCCACTGTTTCCCCATCTATTTCCCATGAAGTGATGGGACCAGATGCCATGATCGTAGTTTTCTGAATGTTGAGCTTTAAGCCAACTTTTTCACTCTCCACTTTCACCTTCATCAAGAGGCTTTTTAGTTCCTCTTCACTTTCTGCCATAAGGGTGGTGTCATCTGCATATCTGAGGTTATTGATATTTCTCCCAGCAATCTTGATTCCAGCTTGTGCTTCTTCCAGCCCAGCATTTTTCATGATGTACTCTGCATAGAAGTTAAATAAGCAGGGTGACAATATACAGCCTTGATGTACTCCTTTTCCTATTTGGAACCAGCCTGTTGTTCCATGTCCAGTTCTAACTGTTGTTTCCTGACCTGCATACAAATTTCTCAAGAGGCAGGTCAAGTGGTCTGGTTTTCCCATCTCTTGAAGAATTTTCCACAGTTTATTGTGATCCACACAGTCAAAGGCTTTGGCATAGTCAATAAAGCAGAAATAGATGTTTTTTTGGAACTCTCTTGCTTTTTCAAGGATCCAGTGGATGTTGGCAATTTGGTCTCTGGTTCCTCTGCCTTTTCTAAAGCCACCTTGAACATCTGGAAGTTCACAGTTCACATATTGCTGAAGCCTGGCTTGGAGAATTTTGAGCATTACTTTACTAGCGTGTGAGATGCATGCAATTGTGCGGTAGTTTGAGCATTCTTTGGCATTGCCTTTCTTTGGGATTGGAATGAAAACTGACCTTTTCCAGTCCTGTGGCCACTGCTGAGTTTTCCAAATTTGCTGGCATATTGACTGCAGCACTTTCACAGCATCGTCTTTCAGGATTTGGAATAGCTCAACTGGAATTCCATCACCTCCACTAGCTTTGTTCGTAGTGATGCTTTCTAAGGCCCACTTGACTTCACATTCCAGGATGTCTGGCTCTAGGTGAGTGATCACACCATCGTGATTATCTGGGTCGTGAAGATCTTTTTTGTACAGTTCTGTGTATTCTTGCCACCTCTTCTTAATATCTTCTGCTTCTGTTAGGTCCATACCACTTCTGTCCTTTATTGAGCCCATCTTTGCATGAAATGTTCCCTTGGTATCTCTAATTTTCTTGACGAGATTCTAGTCTTTCCCATTCTGTTGTTTTCCTCTATTTCTTTGCATTGATCGCTGAGGAAGGCTTTCTTATCTCTTCTTGCTATTCTTTGGAACTCTGCATTCAGATGTTTATATCTTTCCTTTTCTCCTTTGCTTTTCGCTTCTCTTCTTTTCACAGCTGTTTGTAAGGCCTCCCCAGACAGCCATTTTGCTTTTTTGCATTTCTTTTCCATGGGGATGGTCTTGATCCCTGTCTCCTGTACAGTGTCACAAACCTCATTCCATAGTTCATCAGGCACTCTATCTATCAGATCTAGTTCCTTAAATCTATTTCTCACTTCCACTGTATAATCATAAGGGATTTGATTTAGGTCATACCTGAATGGTCTAGTGGTTTTCCCTACTTTCTTCAATTTCAGTCTGAATTTGGCAATAAAGAGTTCATGATCTGAGCCACAGTCAGCTCCCAGTCTTGTTTTTGTTGACAGTATAGAGCTTCTCCATCTTTGGCTGCAAAGAATATAATCAATCTGATTTCAGTGTTGACCATCTGGTGATGTCCATGTGTAGAGTCTTCTCTTGTGTTGTTGAAAGAGGATGTTTGCTATGACCAGTGCATTTTCTTTGCAAAACTCTATTAGTCTTTGCCCTGCTTCATTCCATATTCCAAGGCCAAATTTGCCTGTTACTCCAGGTGTTTCTTGACTTCCTACTTTTGCATTCCAGTCCCCTATAATGAAAAGGACATCTTTTTTGGTGTTAGTTCTAAAAGGTCTTGTAGGTCTTGATAGAACCATTCAGCTTCAGCTTCTTCAGCGTTACTGATTGGGGCATAGACTTGGATTACTGTGATATTGAATGGTTTGCCTTGGAAACAAATAGAGATCATTCTGTCGTTTTTGAGGTTGCATCCAAGTACTGCATTTTGAACTCTCTTGTTGACCATGATGGCTACTCCATTTCTTCTGAGGGATTCCTGCCCGCAGTAGTAGATATAATGGTCATCTGAGTTAAATTCACCCATTCCAGTCCCCTTTAGTTCGCTGATTCCTAGAATGTCAACGTTCACTCTTGCCATCTCCTGTTTGACCACTTTCAATTTGCCTTGATTCATGGACCTGACATTCCAGGTTCCTATGCAATATTGCTCTTTACAGCATCGGACCTTGCTTCTATCACAAGTCACATCCACAGCTGGGTATTGTTTTTGCTTTGGCTCCATCCCTTCATTCTTTTTGGAGTTATTTCTCCACTGATCTCCAGTAGCATATTGGGCACCTACTGACCTGGGGAGTTCCTCTTAGCGCTGCTGAGAGGAGCTACCCCACGTCCAAGGTCAGAGGCAGCGGCCGAGAGTGCCAGGCTCTGACGGCTCAGGAATGGTTGAGAGGAGCTACCCCACATCCGAGGCCAGGGGTGGCAGCCGAGAGGACATACCCCATGCCCGAAACCAGGGGCGGCGGCCGGCAGGAGCAACCCCCCTTCCAAGGAGCAGTGGCTGCGCGAGCGCAGGAGGGCCTAGAGGAGCTATTCCACGTTCAAGGTCAGAAGGGGCTGTGGTGAGGAGATACCCCTTGTCCAAGGTAAGGAGCAGCGGCTGCGCTTTGCTGGAGCAGCTGTGAAGAGATACCCCACATCCAAGGTAAGAGAAACCCAAGTAAGATGGTAGGTGTTGCAAGAAGGCATCAGAGGGCAGACACACTGAAACCATACTCACAGAAAACTAGTCAATCTAATCACACTAGGACCACAGCCTTGTCTAACTCAATGAAACTAAGCCATGCCCGTGGGGCCACCCAAGACGGGCGGGTCATGGTGGAGAGGTCTGACAGAATGTGGTCCACTGGAGAAGGGAATGGCAAACCACTTCAGTATTCTTGCCTTGAGATCCCATGAACAGTATGAAAAGGCAAAAGTGCTTAGAATGCATGAAAGTCACAAACCTGCCCAACATCCGCTAGATGCTAAAGATCTTTTGTAGCCCATCTTCACACTTTACCTAGAGGGAAACTGAGGCTGAGAGAAAGAAAAGGACATGTCCTACGTCATCCAGCCAGTGATAATTAAACCTGGACCCTGGATCCTCCCATCTCAGTTCTGAACTATTTCTATATCAGGAATGAATCAGGAACCATGCTGCTGCTTTTTTGGTCCTTCTCATGTTTTTCCCCTGGGAGTAGGTAAGCGTGTCCATCTAAGATGCATTTGATCGGCTTTTGTGTTTTGGTATTCAAGCTGTCACAGTTAATGTCTTTGTGCCTTTTTAAATAATGTACAAGTGAGAAATGCAATGACTCTGGGTGGTTTTTTCCTGGAGGACAGGTTCTTTCCTTTTATATTAAATACAACCCTTTATGTGAAAGGGTCTTGAGAAGGTTAAAAAGTGCTTATAGACCTGAAAGGGGTTACTATGGAGAAAGCATTTATGAGGCTGGGTGTTTAGAACTGAAAAGTGAAAACAATTTCCTTTAAAAACTGCCAGCGGACATTCTGGAACACCAATCTCAGTAATCTACCTTTTGGTTTTAAATTTGTCAGAAGCGCCCTTACTCAGCCCCTCTCACCAGGAGCAGTGGCAGCTGGCCCTGATCACTCGAGGCCTCTCTCTGCCATCCCTCTCTCTTCCAATAGGCAGAGGTCTCCGCCAGGTTGGCCCCCAGACCCGGGCCATTTCATCCTCCCATCCCTTCCTTCTGGGCTGCCAGTGTTATTTATTTTTAATGCCTTTGATTCATTTCCCTCTTGTTTTGACCGAGCAAACAGCACACATCTGCTGCCACCAGGAGGTGTCAATAGTTCATACTTCTCAATGTGTACGCCCCAAACCCACTGTAGGACTGATTTTTTGCCATGCCTGTATCTCAAGTTTCAATTTCAAAGTATTATGCTGCGTTCTTGGCATTAAAGATTCATAGGTTGAATTAAAGATTTATTTTTTAAGGGGGGTACATTATTATAAGGCAAATCACGTTCTTTTCATTTTAGACATATTGGCTATTACGATTTCATCTTTTTTGCTAAAAGCTCAATTACATCAATATCGCTCGAGACCCTCCAAACACTAAGCAAAAAGCCAGGCTTCTCAGCAGCCAAGTGCTTGTTGCCTTGGAAGGATTAACTTTTCTAAGAATGAATCCCATCCACCCGATGCAGAGTTATCTCCCTAATAAAAAGCTGATGGAGTTACACCTCTGCTTAAAATCTCTGCTGGCTTCCTGTTGCTTACAGAATGAAGTTTAAGCTCCTTCTGTCTTACAAAGCCTTCCACAGACTGGGCCCAACCTGCCTTTCACAATTCCTGGGGCACACACTGCTCTTCTTCACACTGAAGAAGACCAGACCCTGCCAAAATGGCTCATCTTGACCGTAGGAGGCCCCCCTCACCCTGCAACCTTACTTTGATTCAATGATACCCAAGTATCTCTCACCCTAGGGCAGAATGCTAACACAGGAGTCCATGTGCCTCTACAATTCAACTTCCTGGGTTATATTGTAAAATATCTATATGTCCATTCCTCCACCCAGACTGAATTCCCAAAGATAGGAATTGAGAATTTTTTCTGTCTATAACCCCAGGGTTCAGCAGAGGGCCAAGCATACTCCATAAAGATTAGTAAGTGAATAAATAATTGAAAGAGTTAAATGTATGAATTTAGCAGCCCAAGAACTCACAGGCATCTTGATCAACATAACATGACAATAAAATCAATGACAGCCTCAGCATTTCGGGTTTTATATTCAGTATGTATAGAGAAAACAAGTATATACAGGAAACAGTCAAATTCCCTACCTTTACTAAGGCTTCTGAGACAGGCTTTGACTACAGTAAGTGCTCAGAAAATTATCCAAGTCATCCCAGGCTTTTGTGGAGACCAGAGCTTCTGAAATGGGTGTGTTGAATAGAGGGCAGGTGTTTGGACAAAGAGAAAAATGCCTTGAAATGGGTGACTACCACATGGACTTGTAGGCGAGCAGGAAAGGGGACATTCTTAGCAGGAAAATGTAGCAGACTTTCCATTGTTAAGGATGATGTCAGTGACAAGGACAGGGACCTCTGGGGAGGGGCTAGGCATGATAGAAGCAGGAATTTCTAGAAAAAGTCAACCATGACTTCCTGACTTAGAAGCAAGGAGAGTGGCTCCTTTGAAGGATGAAGGCACCTTTTTTCAGGGACTCAATTCTGATGGAAGTTTCAAAGTGCTATTTTGAACCATGAGACGAAAGGGCAAGGATAAAATGTGTGGAAAGTGGACAGCTATTCCCTAATCCTGCTGGTACCTTTCTCCCCTCTCCTCGCTCCCCGAGGGGAAGGAGCCACCTGCCTGGTTGGCCTGAGCGTGGCGTGGCTGCTCCTGGCTCTCTATCTGGTCTGTCTGCCTGGAGGGGGCGTTTCCTCTTGCTCCTGCATCCACAGGACAAGTTGTCTGGGGCCTGACATCTCCTTTCTGGAGACAGGTTGGAAAACCAATTCTATTTGTCTGAACTCATGAGATTTCTCAAATGGGAGATGGGGACCCTATCTGCCGTTGACCTAGGGCAGGTCAACGTTGCTTTACAAAGGGGCAATCCTAAGACATTGTCTTGAAGGAGAGAGTGAGAGGCTAGATGTGAAAACCCAATTACTGAGCCACAGATTCCAACCACATTTTCTAATCGAGTGACGTGATGTGACGTGACATAAAAGTCGCTCAGTCGTATCCAACTCTCTGAGACCTCATGGACTGTACAGTCCATGGAATTCTCCAGGCCAGAATACTGGAGTGGGTAGTGAATTGAGTGAGGCCAGCAATAAAGATGACGTTTTGATCTTCACCTATCTGATGCTTATAGATATTTCTTGATTAATTCTGAAATTTGGAAGGAAAGGATTTCATTTGCCACTTTAAAAACCCAACACGTTGCTTATATTCTTTTAGCTCTGAATTAAGTGATGGGCTCCTGGACCACTCACTGCAGGAACCCAGGGAAAAAGCTGTTTCTTCAGCTGACACTTCCAATATAGGGCTTCTGCCTCATTTGATCTGAAGTGGGATATCCATTTACGGTTTTGGGGGAGAATCCTGAGTTTCACAGTAGCTTGAGGTATCAGCCAAACCAAAGGGTGACAACAACCGCCTTACCAGAATGAAACATACAACCTTTGTGAACTGCAAGCTGAACCAAATCCAACTGCTTATCATACTCAACCTGAAATAAGCAAAGTTTTACTAAAAAAGCAATAAGGCACACCTTGAAGACATTGCAGGTTTGGTTCCAAGCCACAGCAATAAATTAAATATGACAATAAAATGAGTCACATGAATTTTTTGGTTTCCCAGTGCCTGTAAAAGTTACCTTTACATTATACGGCAATATATTAAGTGTGTGATAGTGTTATGTATAAAAACAAAGTTACTGTTGTTTAGTCACTCACTCATGTCCAGCTCTTTGCAACCCCATGGACTGACTGTAGCCCGCCAGGTTCCTCCGTCCATGGAATTCTCCCGGCAAAAATACTGGAGTGGGTTGCCATTTCCTTCTCCATAGGAACTTCCCAACCCAGGGATTGAACATGTGTCTCCTACATTGGCAGGCAGATTCTTTACCACTGAGCAAGGTAAATACCTTATTTAAAAACGCTATTGCTAACCATTCTCTGAGCCTTTAGGGAGTTGTAATCTTTTTGCAGTAGTAACATAAAAGATCACTGATCACCGTAACAAGTATGATAATAATGAAAAAGTTTGAAATATTGTGAGAATTAGCAAAATGTGACTCAGAGATCACAAGTGAGCAAATGCTATTGGAAAAATGGTACCAATAGTCTTGCTCGATGCAAGGTTGCCACAAACCGTCAATTTGTAAAAAACATAGTATCTGCAAATGTCAATAAAAGGAAGTGCAATAAAACAAGATGTCTGCAGAGAGATACTAAAGGATCATTCAAACAGAACTGAACTAGCTATTTTCTTAAAAAAAAATCAAAAGACCTCACCTACTGCATCAAAAGAAAATCAAAGCTTTAAAACATTTTCTGAATCGAACTGATAATTCATTCTGTTCAAATATTGAATATCTATCAGGTAATTTTTTTCCCAGCATAGAAAAATATTCAGCAAACTCAACCATGGTTGTTGCTTCCCTCTCATCCTTTTAATTTCTCTTCCCTTTTGGTTACCACCTTTCAATTCTGTTTCATCTTTCATAGTATATATGCATGTGTATTTAATTGCACTGAGCAACTTTAGCTGTATGCAACAAATTCCAGTAAATTCTGGTCTCGTTTTTATTCTCTTACAAATATTTTGTAATTTTTCTTGTTATGGTTTCTTAGATACACTGTTTAGACATGGACATTTAATTTCCAACTATGTGGGATTTTAAGTATCTTTAATGTTAATTTCTTCATTTGATACTGACTTCTCATTTAAATACTTTCTTCTCTGCAATCACCCTCTGTGTTTTCTTTAGTCTAACTTTACTGAGGCTTTCTGTGGCTAAGTTGAAGTTGGTGAATGTCACATTGTACTTGAAAATATATGAGTTATTTTCAAATACCTTTTGATATTGATTTCTAACATAATTCCACAGTGATAAGAGAACAGATTCTGTATGATTTCAGTACCTTTAGACCATGAAATTTTTGCATCTTGTTTCATGTCCCTGGATATGTTCCAGTGCCTCATAGTTTACAGTCTATGGGAACTTGAATAGAATTTGTATTCTAGTGTTGTGTGAAAATTGTATAAATCTTGATTATGTTGAGTTGGTTTATAGTGCTTTTCAGGTCCACTATATCCTTCTACTTCTCTGTATATTCATTCTATTAATTTTTGAGAGTTTGATATTGAAACTCCAAATAAAAATCTTAATTTATCTACTTAAAAGAACAAATAGCATATAAGCATGAATGACCAATAAAAATAGTCAAAAGATTTTATCTATGTTGGTACAATATTTCATGTTTTCTCAAAGAAGAAATTGTGAAATTCATGGCTGAAGCACATATAATGATGGAATTTCCTCTTCTAAGACACCTTAAAGGATTTTTGAAGGATGATCTTTTAATAGATTGTAAGTAGATGAAACCTGTTCCATTGCTCTCCAGGTAGTCCGCCGCTGGGGCTTCTAGTCTTGGCTTGTACACTTCTTAGTAGAGTGGTATTTATATAAGAGGGTTGGAGAGCTGTATGCCGGTTTGATTATTTTTTCATTAGCTGATTCGTTCATTCATTCCTTCAACGAATATCCAGTGACCCCCTCTGTGATAGTCCCACAGAATAAATAAGTCATAGCTCTCCTTTGAGTTCACAGATTAATAGCAACAACAGGAACATCAGTGGATAAATCACAGAATGAGGGTTACAGAGAGGTAACAAGGAACTCTGAGAACTCTTTATGTTTCTGATTAATGGTAATGCTCGTTTCTTTTATCCTTAGATGAAACATCTATTTCCAGAGAATTCTAGTTCAAGGAAGTAAGCTGATCAACTCTATTCAGCTGCAGTCTGTCATTTGGGAGGTACTTTGAAACCTCCCAAGGACTTCTGAACAGTGTCAGCTACACAACTGTTGGTAGGTTGGGCTATGGTTAGAAATGACATGAAACAATAGTCTAAGCCGACTGCATAGGTACACTTATTTGGGTCCAGGCACTTTTCAAAGCACTTTAATTCATTGCACCTAACCACCCTGTGAGGCTGATTCTTTTGTAATCCCTGTTCATAAATGATGCGTCCAAGCCACAGAGAAGGTGAGCAGTGCCTCTGAGCACACAGTTTATAAAGTGTTGAGCATATACTTTTATTTACTCAGTGGAGTATAACCTTGAGAGCTTCCCTTGAATTAGCTTCCTGCCATAAGTTCCCTCTCTATCTCCTTCTCTCATAAAAATCATGTGCAAGGGACTTCCCTGGCAGTCCAGTTGTTAAGACTTTATCTTCCAGTGTAGGGGGGTTGTGTGTTCAATCCCTGGTTGGGGAGCTAAGATCCCACATGTTTTGTGGCCAAAAAAAAAAAAAAGCAAAACATAAAACAGAAGCAATATTGTAATAAATTCAATAAAGACTTTAAAATGGTCCACATTAAAAAAAGATCTTTTAAAAATGTGCAAAATTTAAAAGCAACCAAAAAACCAAAATAAATGGGCTTCTTGAGTTTCAGGGTTCTAAGTTTAATAGAAGCTTTCTGTTTTCTCAAAACTTGTACTTTTTATCTTCTATGAATACTCTCATTTGGGTCTAAAACACACAGCCTATATTTTTAAAAAGAGCAGCAACTTGAAATCTAATAGATAAAAATTTATAAAAAAGTATTAATTATATAAAAGTAATAATCAAATCTTTCTTGCAATGTGACAAACTAAATTTGTAACAAAATCAGTAAAGTTTAGACCCCTGAATTCATTTAAGAAATACACACATAAAATAACTGGAAAATCATAGGTTATTCAAGAAAAATCTTAAGAGCAAGGCCTTTCCTTGCTTATCAAAGATAAAAGAAAAAAGATTTATTGAACCCTAGTGAAATAAAGATTTGAGCATTCATTCTGCCTGAGGGACTGTTTCTTAGTTTTCATGCCTAAAATTCTCATAACGGAGACAGTCCTTTGAATTAAAATGTTGTCTGCAGAAAGCCCCCAAAATCTACATGTTACCTAAGAGGAAAGAAAACTTCTTATATTAGCATCTTGTGATAAATTATAACAGCTCAATTTGTCAAATTAGCCAACTACAACCTTAGAGAGCATTCAACAGAGATATAAAAGATTAGGACTCAGCAAAAGTGAATTTTAATTGCTGGTGAATTATTATGGCTTCTCATGGATTTTTGAAGATACTTTCTTATTGATTTGTGAGAACTCTTTATATGTTAGTGAAAATCTGCTGTTTTTGCCCCTTAGCATTCCTTTTCCCTTCTTCTGATAGCAGAATCACTCTGTATTAGGAAGAATGCATTCCAGGTGGTTCGTGTGGCACTGATCTACCCCTTTCCCTACCACAAGGGCAGCACATGATCCATGCCTGGCCAGAAACATCAGTGGGTAACACACTAGAATCTCAGAACAAGAGAGAGAGGAGCAAAAGAGAAGGAAACTTTCCTTCAGCCACAGGGGTTATTCAGTGTTGGACCTGTGACCCAAACTGGGTCAAAATCCTTCTAAAACCTTCTCTGCTGGAGCAATCGCTAGGCTGGTAGGACAGGAGGGACTGGGCTCTAGGCAACCCACGTGGCTTCCTCATGATGGAAGCCTCAGGCTACTCCATCCCTGGGCTCTCCAGTTATGGAAACTAGCAAATCCCCTTGTATGTTTCAGCAAGTCTGAGCAGGACTCTTCAGTTGAGAGCAACCATACAAAATCACACATTGAAGATATTAACATTTGGTCTGTCACATATGCAGTAAGTGTTTTCCCCAATTGTTTGTTTTTTAATTTTGCTTAAGGAGATTTCTGTCATATGGCAGTTTTTTGTTTTTAAGGGGTCATTCTTTTCCCTCTTCAGTGTCTAGCTTTGATGATATACTTCAAACAGCCTCCTTAAATTCCTTCTCTAACGGAAATTAACAAATAGTTATCCATTTTTTTTTCTGGTACTTTTCTGGTTTTGTCTTTACATTTAATCTTTAATCTATCACAGATTTTTATTGTAAGATGTGTAATAGGTAATTCATTTTTACGTGATGATAGAGTCATTTGTCCTAACCTTATTTGGTGAACAATCCAATTTTTTTTTCTAGTTATTTCAATTTACCTTTACTTTGTCCCAATTCATAGTCATGCTTTGGTTTTTGTCTTGGCTCTCTATTGTCTTCCATCAAGGCACCCCTCTTCCTGTACCAGTTCTGCACCTACATGAATTAATGGATTCTTGGGGAATTCCCTAGCAGTCCAATGGTTAGGGCTCTGCATTTCCACTGTGAGGGGTCACGGGTTTGATCCCTGGTTGGGGAACTAAGATCCTGCATGCCTTGTAGCCTGGCCAAAAAAAAAACCCAAACAGATTATTATACCTGCTAGAAGAAAGTTCACTCTTCTACTGGCTATTCTTACACATTTGATTCTATATTAGTATTAGAATCTTTTTTCTTCCTAAGTTCATAAAAACTTGGCTGGAATTTGCTTGGGTCTGGATATGTGTATGAACCTACAGAGGAGCAATATCTGTATTATTTTGAGTCCATCCATGTGAAGATGTGCTGTTTTTGCTGTGCTTAGTCGCTCAGTTGTGTCCAATTCTTTGCGACCCCATGGACTGTAGCCCACCAGGGCTCCTCTTTCCATGGGGACTCTTCAGGCAAGAATACTGGAGTGGGTAGCCATGCCCTCCTCCAGGGGATCTTCCCAGCCCAGGGATGAAACCCAAGTCTCCTGCACTGCACGCTGATTCTTTACTGTCTGAGCCACCAGGGAAACCCTCAAATTATTAAAGTGATTTTTATGTTCATCAGTAGAGTTTAATACCTTTGCTTACATTCAGTTCAGTTCAGTTCAGTCGCTCAGTCATGTCCAACTCTTTGCGACCCCATGAATCGCAGCACGCCAGCATCACCAACTCCGGGAGTTCACTTAGACTCACGTCCATCGAGTCAGTGATGCCATCCAGCCATCTCATCCTCTGTCGTCCCCTTCTCCTCCTGCCCCCAATCCCTCCCAGCATCAGAGTCTTTTCCAATGAGTCAACTCTTCGCATGAGGTGGCCAAAGTACTGGAGTTTCAGCTTCAGCATCATTCCTTCCAAAGAAATCCCAGGGCTGATCTCCTTCAGAATGGACTGGTTGGATCTCCTTGCAGTCCAAGGGACTCTCAAGAGTCTTCTCCAACACCACAGTTCAAAAGCATCAATTCTTCGGCGCTCAGCCTTCTTCACAGTCCAACTCTCACATCCATACATGACCACAGGAAAAACCATAGCCTTGACTAGACGGACCTTTGTTGGCAAAGCAATGTCTCTGCTTTTCAATATGCTATCTAGGTTGGTCATAACTTTTCTTCCAAGGAGTAAGTGTCTTTTAATTTCATGGCTGCAGTCACCATCTGCAGTGATTTTGGAGCCCAAGAAAATAAAGTCTGACACTGTTTCCACTGTTTCCCCATCTATTTCCCATGAAGTGATGGGACCAGATGCCATGATCGTAGTTTTCTGAATGTTGAGCTTTAAGCCAACTTTTTCACTCTCCTCTTTCACTTTCATCAAGAGGCTTTATAGTTCCTCTTCACTTGCTGCCATCAGGGTGGTGTCATCTGCATATCTGAGGTTATTGATATTTCTCCCCGCAATCTTGATTCCAGCTGTGCTCACATTGGTCCTGGGCATTTTGTATTTTTGTTAATCTTTTTTAATTTTTTTGTTAATCTTTAAAACAATGTTGTTTGAGTGATTATGTTTTTAAAATAGTGTTTACTATTATATAGGAAAGTTATTGGCTTTATAATTAGGATGGTAAACCCTCTTGGTTCCAACAATTCTCTGTATTTCTTGAGTTTTTCAGGTGCACAGTTCCAATCACTGTAAATAACAGTATTTTAGGCCACCTCCTTTCTCATACAGAAACATTATATTTTATTTTCACTGTTTATTTTGATGATAACTTGCAGAATCTTTTTAAAATATTATCACCTATAATATGGTTTTTCCAGTGGTCATGTATGGATGTGAGAGTTGGACTGTGAAGAAAGCTGAGTGCCAAAGAATTGATGCTTTTGAACTGTGGTGTTGGAGAAGACTCTTGAGAGTCCCTTGGACTGCAAGGAGATCCAACCAGTCCATTCTGAAGGAGATCAGCCCTGGGATTTCTTTGGAAGGAATGATGCTAAAGCTGAAACTCCAGTACTTTGGCCACCTCATATGAAGAGTTGACTCATTGGAAAAGACTCTGATGCTGGGAGGGATTGGGGGCAGGAGGAGAAGGGGACGACAGAGGATGAGATGGCTGGATGGCATCACTGACTCGATGGACGTGAGTCTAAGTGAACTCCGGGAGTTGGTGATGGACAGGGAGGCCTGGCGTGCTGCAATTCCTGGGGTCACAAAGAGTTGGACACGACTGAGCGACTGAACTGACCTGAACTGAACTGGTAATAGGACATGTAGATCTAGCTTCCAATTATAATGTTAGATCCTTGTGGGTTTCAGTACTAAGATATCGACTTACTGGTTTGAGATTATATATATGATAAATTGTTATACCTAGGTTAAAAAGGTATTCTATTCCAATATTACTAATTTTTTTTTCTTTTTTGCCTTTTATTTGTTTTTCATTGAGGTAGAAGAGATACAAGTGAGGGAAAAAACACACAAAAACACCCAGTCATCAGAAAAAATATTAACTAAAACCATAATGGTATGTGCAGTGATTACGGTACACCCACAAAAATTTTTAAATGCTGACAATACCAGATGTTAATGGCAATGTGGAGTGATCAGAGTTTGACATCTGTGGTAGAAATTTTAAATCATATAGCCATTTGAAAGACACTGAAAGTTTTGGAAAGCAAAACGTACATTTACTCTATGACCTAGTAATTCGGTGCCTAGTTATATACTTAAACAGAAGCGCTTGTTATTTATTGTCTTTTTAATAGTAGCCATTCTAATAGGTGTGAAGTGGTATTTCATTGTGATTTTGATTTGCATTTCTTTGCTGATTATTGATGCTGAACACCTGTACCCGTTGGCTATCTGTACGTCTTTTTTGGGGGAAAAAAAAATTCAGTTCAGGCCCTTTTCCCAGTTTTTAATTGTTTTTTTTTTTTTACTCTGAGTTGTATGAATGCTTTGTATATTTTGGATATTTATCCCTTATTAGGTGTATTGTTTGCAAATATATTCTCCCATTGGTAGGCTGCCTTTTTGTTTTGTTGGGTTTCCCTTCACTGTCCAGTGCTTTTTAGTTTGACACAGCACCATTGGCTTATTTTTGCTTTTGCCTCCCTTGCCTGAGAAGACATACCCCAAACTAGTTCTTCTAAGTGTGTACTGTCTGTTTTTCTCTAGAAGTTGTATGGTTTCAGGTCTTACAGTTAAGTCTTTAAGCCATTTTGAGTTTACTTTTGTATACTGTCTGATAAAGTAAGCCAGTTTGACTTCATGCATGTAACCATCCAGGGTTCACAATACTATTAATTGAAGAGGCTGTCTTTTCCCCATTCTATATTCTTGCCTCTTTGGTTGTAAATTAACTGGCCATATAAGTATGAATTCATTTCCAGGCTCTCTTTTCTGTTCCATTGATCTGTGTGTCTGATTTCATGCCAGTACCATGCTGTTTTGACTACTGTATCTGTGTAGTATAAGGAGTAAGGAAGTACGATGCCTCCAGCTTTGTGCTTTGTTCTTCCTTCTCAAGATTGTTTTAGCTATTCAGGGTCTTTTTCGTTTCCACACAAATTTCAGAATTATTTGTTCTAGTTTTGTGAAAACTGCCATTGGTATTTTTATAGGGATTGTATTGAATCTGTGGATTGCCTTGGGTAGTATGGTCATTTTAACAACATGTCAACGTGTATTCTTTTAGTCCATAAGTATGTAATATCTTTCCATTTGCTCATGTTGTCTTTAATTTCTTTCATCAAAGTTAAAATTTCCAAGTACAAGCCTTTTATCTCCTTGCTTAGATTTATTCCTGGGTATTTTATTCTTTTTGATGCAATTGTTAGATTATTTTCTTAATGTCTCTTTCTGATAGTTTGTTCTTAGTGTATGGAAATGCAACAGGTTTCTGTGTATCTTGTATCCTGCAAATGTACTGAGCTTATATATTAGTTCTAATAGTTGTTTGGTGATGTCTTTAGGATTTTCTATACAGATGGCCTTTGAACAAATGTGAGTTTGAACTGCACAAGGCCACGTGGATTTTTTTCAATAAATGTACAAAAATCTATGTGCAAGAGTTGTATTGAAGTGGATAGCCTGTTCTTACACAGGCATCAATGACATTTAATATAAAATATAATATTATATTTTTATATATAAATATATATAATAATTAAATAAAATAAAATAAAAATATAATAATATATAATAATATAATAATGTGCTAGTTTTCTTGCTGTTTTATATCTTTTCTTTCAAAGGATTACTTACAGTGTGCTTCTCTCTCTCACAATTGGAGAAACTGCATATCAGTCTATCATCCCAGGTAAGTGTTGTTTTTTTAAAAATAAGGTAACAGTATTTCCAATACTGTATTATGAATATGACTGTAATACTGTATACCATAAAACTTTTGTTAACAATTCATTCACTAATATATAGATCAGGCTTATTGTTTGTTGTTTATTTGCTAAGTCATGTTCGACTCTTTGAGACCCCATGAACTGTAGCCCGCCAGGCTCCTTTGTCCATGGGATTTTCCAGGCAAGAATACTGGGATGGGTTGCTGTTTTCTTCACCAGGAGATCTTCCCAACCCAGGGATCAAACCCTCATCTCCTGCCTGACAGGCAGATTCTTTACCATTGAACAACCTGGGAAACCCCTTAGGTTAGGCAACCATGAAGCAATTTATGGGTTACACTAGACCAACATAAAGCAATCATGTTGCTGCTTCCTTGTTACCAGTATTGCAATTGTTATACCTGAAAATAAATATGAATTTATCTTTTCCCTTTCCATGGTATTAGTAATATGTGTAATATTTACTGTGTTTTGTGTCGTATAAGCCAGTATTGATGTGGGTGCTGACAGTTCATCTTGTAAATGAATGACATAAACTTGCTGCTGCTGCTGCTGCTAAGTCGCTTCAGTCATGTCCGACTCTGTGCGACCCCATAGACGGCAGCCCACCAGGCTCCCCCGTCTCTGGAATTCTCCAGGCAAGAACACTGGAGTGGGTTGCCATTTCCTTCTCCAATGCATGAAAGTGAAAAGTGAAAGTGAAGTCGCTCAGTCGTGTCCGACTCTTCGAAACCCCGTGGACTGCAGCCTACCAGGCTCCTCCGTCCATGGGATTTTCCAGGCAAGAGTGCTGGAGTGGGGTGCCATCGCCTTCTCCAGACATAAACTTAACAGTACTGAAAAATCCAGTACTATACTATTAGTGGGATTCTCCAGGCGAGAATACTGGAGTGGGTTGCTATGCCCTCCTCCAGGGAATTTTCCCAACCCAGGGATTAAACCCAGTTCTCTTACTTCTCTTGCATTGTCAGGCAGATTGTTTACCACTAGCGCCACCTGGGAAACCCATATATTTTCACTTCCTTTTTGCTTTTCTTGGCACTAATGGTAAAGAACCCACTTGCCAATTCAAGAGACGTAAGAGACCCAGGTTTGATCTCTGAGTCGGGAAGATCCCCTGAAGAAGGGAATGGCAACCCACTCCAGTATTCTTGCCTAGAGAATTTCATGGACAGAGGAGCCTGGAGGGCTACAGTCCATAGGGTCGCAAAGAATCAGATACCACTGAAGCGACTTAGCACACATGCACAAATGCTTTTCACAAAGCATTTTCTCTAGCTTACTTTAATTGTAAGAATACAGTGTATATACATATAAAATACAAAATATGTGCTAATTGACTGTTTATGTTATTGGTAAGGCTTCTAGTCACCAGTAGGTTATTGATAGTTAAGTTTTTGGAGAGTCAAAGGTTATACACAGATTTTCAACTATGAGGAGAATTGGCTTCCCAGCCCTTGTGTTGTTCAAGGGTAAGCTATTTGTAGTATCATGTATTCTGCCCAAACTGGCAATTTTGCATCCTTCTTGCCAATTCGAATTCTTTCTATTTCTTGTCTGATTGCTGTGGCAATCCACATTTCCTCTAATACCTCACTTTTGCAGCTTACAGAGTTCTAACTTCCCACTAGGGCAAAAACTAGCTCTACTATTTTCCCTTTTGATCCTCGTCTTCCCTAACCCCTGGATTCATGTGTTCGTAAGTCTATCCTGGCCTCAGCACAACAAACTTCTTAAGTCAACTTGGAATTTTAGTTAAACACCTATTTTATCCTATATTTCTTGAGATTATCTACAGAGGGGAAAAAAAAGAGAAAGTGATATTTAAAAAGTAGAGTGGAAGCAAGATTGTTAAAGCAGGTGGTCTGATTTTTAATTTCAGGTTTAACATCCCCTGCAAAACATACACACGTATAATCTTTGCTCAAAAAGCCAAAACAAGTGGCATAATAATGATGAGGGGTTTTTTTTGGTTTAATTTTTAAAATTTTATTATTGGGTTATGATTGCTTTACAATGTTGTGTTGTACAACAAAGTGAATCAGCTATACGTGTACATTTCCCCTTCTTCTTGGCCCTCCCTCCCACCTCCCCATCCCACCCCTCTAGTTTATCACAGAGCACTGAGCTGAGCTCCCTGTGCTACAGGGCAGCTTCCCACTAGCTATCTATTAGAAAAAGGTACAATGATAATTTTTTTAAAATGCAGGTGTGGTAAATTTAATGCTACAGACTCAAGTGGAAGCCCTCTTACAGCCTTACCAACTCAGTGTAAAGTCTTCTGAAATCAGCCTTCTTAACTTCATTTTGTTTCATTTACTTTATTTTTCTTCCTTCTCAGAATTATTAAGTTTCTAGTCGCTTTGCCCCAGATGGCCTCTTAGCTTCATGATAAATATTGTCAACTCATGTGACACTTAATACATTGTTACAAATTTTGTAATCTCCAGGTAATCTCAGATCCTACCTGTAACAGGGTTCTATATAGACCTAAGTTCTAAATTTTTGAAACTGGAAACCTATCACTTTGAGTCACAAACATTGCTGAATACAAGGATGGTATATGGAATTTGTGTTGGCAAAGAACTTTTCCCTGTTTTTTCAGGGAAGTCCAATTTAAAGGTTGTTGTAAGTCACCAGTGTACGTAGGACATACACGCACCCATTGTTCTTGGCAAAAGTACTGCATCCACAGGGTAACAAAAATGGAGACACTTCTTCCTGAAGGGCCGGGGGCTCTACTTGGTGGTATATGTGGTGTGTTTGAACAGCACTGTGCCCCTTGGGAGTCATAAACGTCTTTTCTCATGAAATCTGGATTTAGACTGATACTTGCCTGAAAAATCACTTTGTTTTTTCCCTTCCGGGGAGATGGGTCTATGATCTAACCCAAACATTTCTCACAAGAGATTACAAATTATGAGGATGACCCAATTTCTCATTCATCGTCAGGCCAAGAGATTGTGACAAGATACTCTATGGGTTTGATATAGGACTAGCCACGTTAGACTCTTAGGGTCCCATGGTGGTTTAGTCACTAAGTTTTGTCTGACTCTTGTGACCCCATGGACAGTAGCCTGCCAGGCTCCTCTGTTCATGGGATTCTCCAGGCAAGAGTGGGTTGCCATTTCCTTCTCTAAGGGATCTTCCTGATGCAGGAATCGAACCCAGGTCTCCTGCATTGCAGGCAGATTCTTTACCGACTGAGCTACAAGGGAAGCCCAGGATCCCATAGATGGTGTCATTTAAGACCAAATGACTTTGAGTCTGGGAACAGTCTTCCAAACTTCTAGGTTTGTCTGGTCCAGGCCATGAGAATTTAGTGTTGTGCTAATGAAGGAGCATGGCTCTTTTCCAGGAAGGGAAAAGGTATTCCTGTTAGTAATCAGACTGGAGTATGGATGAAGGATGGTCTTAAACTTGAGGAAAGGCGTCTTCCTCTCTCTGAGACAAAGTTGGGTCTGGGATTTAAGGAAAGAGTTTTCTTGGAGGTGGCAGGGATAGAAACAAATAGCTTAGCCAAGTGGAGCTAGACCAGTAACCAAGATGAAGCCCTAAGTGAGGTCAGGGCTGTGCTTCAAGATGAGACATCTGTAGGGTGAACAAAAATTATTATAATTTTTTGGTCCAGGTTCGCCCAGAACTGACACAATTTTCAAACTAAAATTTCTGGAGAACTCCTTCTTTAAAGAAAAATTTTTGAAGTTTTTATTGGAGTATAGTTGCTGTTCAATGTTGTGTTACTTTCTACTGCACAGGAAGTGTATCGGCTATATATATATATACATTTCCCCTCTTTTTTGGATTTCCTTCCCATTAAGGTCACTGCAGAGTACATCATGAGAAATGCTGGGCTGGAAGAAGCACAAGCTGGAATCAAGATTTCCAGGAGAAGTATCAACAACCTCAGATATGCAGATGACATCACCCTTATGGCAGAAAGTGAAGAGGAACTCAAAAGCCTCTTGATGAAGGTGAAAGAGGAGAGTGAAAAAGTTGGCTTAAAGCCAACATTCAGAAAACAAAGATCATGGCATCTGGTCCCATCACTTCATGGGAAAAAATGGGGAAACAGTGGAAACAGTGTCAGATTTTATTTTGGGGGGCTCCAAAACCACTGCAGATGGTGATTGCAGCCACGAAATTAAAAGACGCTTACTCCTTGGAAGAAAAGTTATGACCAACCTAGATAACATATTGAAAAGCAGAGACATTACTTTGCCAACAAAGGTCCGTCTAGTCAAGGCTATGGTTTTTCCTGTGGTCATGTATGGATGTGAGAGTTGGACTGTGAAGAAGGCTGAGTGCCGAAGAATTGATGCTTTTGAACCGTGGTGTTGGAGAAGACTCTTAAGAGTCCCTTGGACTGCACGGAGATCCAACCAGTCCATTCTAAAGGAGATCAGCCCTTGGATTTCTTTGGAAGGAATGATGCTAAAGCTGCAACTCCAGTACTTTGGCCACCTCATGCGAAGAGTTGACTCATTGGAAAAGACTCTGATGCTGGGAGGGATTGGGGGCAGGAAGAAAAGGGGACGACAGAGGATGAGATGGCTGGATGGCATCACTGACTCAATGGACATGAGTCTGAGTGAACTCTGGGAGTTGGTGATGGACAGGGAGGCCTGGCGTGCTGTGATTCATGGGGTTGCAAAGAGTCAGACACGACTGAGTGACTGAACTGAACTGAAGGTCACCACAGAGCACTGAGTGGAGTTCCCTGTGCTATACAGTAGGTTCTCATTAGTTATCTGTCTTATTGCTGTTGTTCAGTCTCTAAGTTGTGTCCGACTCTGCACTCCCATGAACTGCCACATGCCAGGCTTCCCTGTCCTTCACTGTCTCCCAGAGTTTGCTCAAACTCATGTCCATTGAGTCGGTGATGCTATCCAACCATCTCATACATGACATAAATAGAGTGTATATATCAATCCCAAAGTCCTAATTCATCCCCATTTCAAATTAGGATGCTTGGCTGACCTAGCTATTAATCAAATGTTTCCCTTTGTGTTGTAATATCGATGCCCCCAAGAGTTCAGTAAAACTGGTTGGAGGTCCAAGCTGTGCTCTGGGGACCCATTATTCCCCCTCCCTTTGGAGGGGCACACATCCATGTGTGAGGAGAGAGCAGTGGCTACCTGCCTTAAACATGACTCTCAGATGTGGTAAGAAGCAGTCAGTGGAGACGCTGAGCATTAACCTGGACTGGTTAGAGGAACACGGAAGTGGCCTTCACAGGTCCCAGGAGAAAGATGGGAGAGGTGACAGTGACAGGATGAAGGCTGGACTTCCTGTCAGGGCACAAACGATTATTTGAGCATTGAAAGGAAGTGTTGACCTTGAAGCTGGTAAACTTGGGGACATCTGGGTTACATATATTTCTAGACATCTTCCTGTGTTGTATGGAAAAACACATGCCAACCTCAGAATTGATTTTTCCATTCATTTCCTTGGTACCAAATATATGTGACATTCTTCATTCCTAATGCCAGGTGTTCCAATATAGAATTGCCTGTGCATTAAGCTCTTCTTCAGTGGAAAAAATGAGACAGTAGACTTAAGACCCACCCCCAGCACTTCCTAGTTGTAGGACCTTAGGAAAATTTCTTAAGTCTTCAAAACATCACTTTCTCCATGTCTTCCAGTCTTTCAGGATTACCCGGAATTAAGTGAGAAAATTTCTATCAAGTAGGGTCACCACATTAAGAAATCTGTGGACCCTTGCCACATTGCCTTTGTTGGCTCCTTCCTCCACAAAGTAGGAAGAACAAATTATTATCATAATAATTTTAAATTGTATTATATGAATCAATAATATATTAATGTATTTAATTTATTGTATGAATTGATAATATATTAATGTATTTGTTATAATAATTTAAATTTTATTATATGAATTAATAACATATTGTATATAAATACATTTTAATTTTATTATATGACTCAATAATGCATTAATATAATTATACTATTATTATATTCATTGTTTTCATCTGATTTTAAAAGACATTAAAACACCCCTGTTGCCCTAGGCACTGTGTCCTGTTGTGGCCTGCAAGTCAGCCCCGATGTCAAGTGCCTGGATGAGCATTCAGTAGGTCCTCCGCAATTTTTATTCCCTTTCTCTCCCATTGCACGTCAAAAGAAAAAAAAATTTTTTTTTCAAAAACTTCAAGTGGCAAATTAAAATTCAAGAAATCAAGTCAAAAGAAAATGTTCCCCAAGCCAGTGGATATCTGTAACAGCAGGTTTCACTTATAGTGAATATCACTTTACTGCTTTTAACAAACTTCAAAGAAAGTGTTGTAAGGCCATTCATTCTACATGTCTGTTTCACATCAGTCACAATTATATCCCAGCTTCACTTCTCTCCCCTTGTTATACCTCATAAATTGTGTAACCAGAATGTATGTGTAGTATATGGATTACATTAGGAATTGTCAGAAGTAGCCTGATAGTAAGCATTTGCAGTCACCCTCCCTTCTGGCTTCTCTGAACCACTCTGAAGGTATGTTTAATACACTGCACCCACAGTAACAGGCGACAAAAACACAGATCAGGGAAGGTTACTCAACATTTTTAGTAGCCCTTCCAGAGAACTGAAATTGCCACTGCAATGTCTAAACAATGGCCCTGCAGTTCTGTGAGAGGTGTCTGCTTACCTGTTGAACTGTCATACAGAAATAAAAACGAAAATTTCCACTGAGAGTGAAACCTTGCTTGTGGTAGGCAGGGACAACTTGGGTTTCCAGAGCAGGTTCATTCAGCCCAGCAGTGAAGAATGAGATATCCTTTAAGAAACACTCTCTGCGAAGTGCCTGTCCACGCAGGAAATGTCTCTAAGCTTTCAGCTTGATTGTCTTCTGCTCTTCTTGCTATGGGGAAGACCCCTGGGTGTCAGCCGCCATCCTTCGCATAAGGAAACAACTACAGAGATGAAATGGCAAGCCGGGGCCTCTCTGGCAACCATTTGGACAGCAGCAAGAGAAATTCACCTTCTCTCCAGCCTCCCCACCTCCCATCATGGGTCCTTTCTCCTCACATTGTAAAGAACCAAGGAAGTGACTCATCTGTGCCCGGCAACTTTTTCTGTTTGAAAGATGCAGTTAAAAAAAAAAAAGTTATATGGTCACAGAATATAGATTCCTTGTTCTAAATGAAAGAGCTTTAATAGATTTATATTTATCACTCCTGTTGCATTTATAAGATCATTGAAATTCAAGACTGTATCATTTGTCTTGCACTGTTAGGGAGAGAGCTGCTTCCCACATGTGGCTTTTCTAGATAACCCAAGCTTTCTACCCTTTGAAGCACCAGCACTTGTTAAAACTGAATCTTTTTTTTTTTTTTTCTTGATAGAAAAATGTCCAAAATGTTACACATGTCTCCCAGGCTTTTAAAACAGACTTCCCTGAAACATAATTTAGCCTTTGTTGAGGGTCATCCTACGGTGTTATGCTAATGCCTGAGAGGCATGATGGTGAAAGGACTCTGAAATCAGACAGGCTGGGTTCACATGAAATTCCGATTCTGCAGTACTGACCATGAAACCCTGGGGCAATTACAGATCTCTAAGTGCTGCCATAGAGGTGGGATAAAACCTGCCATTTCTGAGAGATGCTAAGTGTGTAAATGACCTGCCACACATTCAAAAGTGTTCAGTATGATGCTCAGGAGATAGTAAGCATTAAAAAAAAAATCATTGTAAAAACTAAATTGTACAATAAAATTTTAAAAGTGAATAAGCAAAATAAAAATGTAGTGAAACTGTAATAAACTGAAAAAGCAGGGTCATGATACAGAGATGACTTCAAAGGCCTCTTAGAGTAAGCATCATTCATTCCACCTATCCAAAATGGTCCCAGATCTGCTCTGTGATGACCTAGGTGGGTGGGATGGGGAGTGGTGGGACGGAGGTCCAAGAGGGAGGGGATATATGTATATGTGTAGCTGATTCACTTTATTGTACAGCAGAGACTAACACAACATTGTAAAGCAATGATATTCCAATTTTAAAAAACTGGAAAAAAATTAATTAAAATAAGTACAAAGCTAAAAAAAAAAAAATGACCCCAGGTCATAATGCTTTTTGAGTTCCTTATCTTCTTATCACAATTTTCTTTTCTTTTTTATTGCCCAGCAGCTCTCCCTTCTCGTTGAGCCTACCAGTGCATACCTCTGGTAATATTGCCTCTGGTATTTTGCTTCAAACATCCTGTGAGATGGAAAACCATATAAACAAGTTGGGAGAAGTGTTTTAAAGTAAGAGTAAATAGTTCTAAAGCATGACTTTAGACAGTTTTTTTTCTTGGGGGTTGAGGGTAGATGAAAAACAACTTTTAATTCATTATGTTAGTCAGGATGGGCTAGGTTTTGCTGCAGGAACAAAAGTCTCCAAAATCTCAGGGGCAATAACACAGCACAAGTTGGTTTCTCATTCATTTTATGCATCCACTGGGTTTCAGGAGAGCTCTCCTCAGCATGGCCATTCAGGGACCCAGGGGAGCAGAGGCTCCGTCTCAACACATGCTTCCAGGGTGCCCCTATAAGGGAAGAGGAAGTGGCGAATTGCTCACAAGGTCTTATAAATTCTGTAGGAAATCACATATGTCTTTATGCTTACATTTCATTGCCAAGCACAAAAGAACATAGCCACACTTAACTTCTAGAGGGCAGATAAATGCAGTTCTATCAGGGGCTGGCGACAAGGTGGGCATTATCTCATGCATGGCTTTGGTTTTACTTACTTTAGGTAATAATAATGCAAGGTCATGAGTGTTTTACTATGTTCCATGTGCTGAACTAGGTGATTTCCATGTACGAACTATTAATATTTTCTACCATGAAGAATTAAAGCTCAAATGGATAGTTAGGTTGCCTATCCATAGTCATAAAGATAGTAATTACATGATTAAACTGATGCTCAAACGAGGTGTGCCTGACACCAAACCACATGTTCTTAACCAACTTATTCTGAATCTCAAATACGTTCCAGATCACTGAGATTAATCAATAACATTGAAATAAGTGACTTACTGTTTCGTCGGTGCAATTTATCCACTAAAGAATGGTCAGAACTTACTTGTTCATTTTCCTTTCTTCATTGCCTTTCCATCAGAGAGACTGCTTTCAATTTTACAAACATATTCTTTACAATGTGATTAGCTGTGGAACATGCCATGAGGGATTCCAGGGCAAGGTATAATAAACACCACAGTTCTTGACTTCTGAGATTCTATAATCTTTTAAGGGAAATATTGAATAAAAGAAAGCAATTAAAAGGGAATAGAAAACATAAGATGGTTACATACAAATCAGAGAGAGCTAAACAGAGTGCAATTATGTGTTATGTGCTACAAACACATAAAGTTGTTGTTGTCAATATTGGGTTATACAAAGAAAGGTCTTTAAGAACTGGCAGGATTTGGACAACAGAGACCTGAATCCTAAAATAAGTCAGATGATGTATGTAAAAAGAGAGACTGGCCTGATGGAAATGAAAAATATGCATTGGGAAGTAGAGAGGGAGCTAAGCTGGCTGAAACATACAGGCATGTTATAAGGGGCCATGAATACCATGGAAAATCCTGATCATCTCCCAGAGGCGGAGAGGGGGAAAGGCTTGTTTCTAAATGGTTTCTAAACTGTAGAACATTTCAGATAAAGTTGACATCTCCTCTACCCCCCAACCTTAGCCCCTCCTGGTCACCGTCATCTCTTCTCTTTCCCAACAGGAAGCTACTGTCATGTTTTGGTGGGTAGTATTCAAGTTCATAATTTTATATTTTTCTTTTACTTGTGTGCAAATTATGCATTCCATTTCTATTCTGTCATGGCTACCCTTACATTCATGTGTGCATGAATGCTAAGTCGCTTCAGTCATGTCAGACTCCTCGTGACCTTATGGACCATAGCTCGCCAAGCTCCTCTGTCCATGGGATTCTCCAAGCATGAGTGGAGATTCTCCAGGCATACTGGAGTGGGTTGCTGTGCCCTCCTCCAGGGGATCTTCCTGATCCAGGGATCAAATCTGGGTCTCTTATGTCTCCTACCATGGCAAACAGGTTCTATTATACCACTAGAGCCATGTGAGGAGCCCCACCCTTATATTCATATTCACACTTAGCATCTAGAGTTAATCAGTGTCACTTGAAAGAGGGTGAAAGTGTTAGTCACTCAGTAATGTCCAACTCTTTGCAACCTCATGGCCTGTATAGCCCACCAGGCTCCTCCATCCATGGAATTTTCCAGGCAAGAATATTGGAGTGGGTAGCCACTCCCTTCTCCAGGGGATCTTCCTGAACCACGGATCAAGCCTGGATCTCTTGCATTGCAGGCAGATTATTTTTTTACTGTCTGAGCTTCCACGCATGTGTGCAAAGTCTCTTCAGTCATGTCTGAATCTTTGTGACACTATGGACCGTACCCCACCAGGCCCCTCTGTCCATGGGATTCTCCAGGCAAGAATCCTGGAGTCAGCTGCCATGCCCTCCTCCAGGGGATCTTCCCAACCCAGGGATCGAACATGTACCTCTTACATCTCCAGCGTTGGCAGGCAGGTTCTTTACCACTAACGCCACCTGGGAACCCCACCTGAGCCTCCAGGGAAGCCCGATCAATATCACTGATCTCCTTCTAAATAATATATGCTTTAACCCTGATTTGCTCTCCCATGTTCCATGATTTTATTACTTAGAAATTTATTTTCCCTTATTTTTAAACACTCATAAAGTAGCCATTTCAATTTATACTATTAAGTGTTTGTTTAGATACTTATCCATTTAAAAAATATTTCCTGCATCCCACTTCTTCTTTTCAAGGTAATTTACTTCCTGGCCAAAGTAAATATTCATGTACAACATGCCAAATACTGCTGGCCAAAATAGTCATTTGTATCTGGAATTTACTCTATTCTACTTTCACTCTGGAAAGATAGTTTTTCTGTCAGTAATTTAAATGCATTATTCCTGTGCATTTGTAACTATATTTATAACACAACAGCTGTGTTCTGCTAGTTATTCTTGCTTTGAATATTATGCCCCCAGTCTAATTGTCATTCATTTCTAGGTAATTTATTTTTTCTTTCTAGTTAATTTTAGGAGAAGGCAATGGCATCCCACTCCAGTACTCTTGCCTGGAAAATCCCATGGATGGAGGATCCTGGTAGGCTGTAGCCCATGGGGTCACTAGAATCGGACATGACTGAGCGACTTCACTTTCACTTTTCACTTTCATGCATTGGAGAAGGAAATGGCAACCCACTCCAGTGTTCTTGCCAGGAGAATCCCAGGGACGGGGGAGCCTGGTGGGCTGCCGTCTATGGGGTCTCACAGTATCGGACACAACTGAAGCGACTTAGCAGCAGCAGCAGTAAATTTTAAGGTTGATACTTCGCAGTTGAACTTCTGTATTTAAGAATGGGTTTGTTTTTAATTATACTGCATAAGAACTGGTGTGCTTCTTTAAAGACTCCTGTCTTACATAATGGAAATTATTGACTACTATTTATTTGCTACTAACTCTTTCTTTTTTTATCCACTTGGAACTCTTAATAGACATAAATAGGACCTTATCATTTGATCAATTTTCATATTTTTCATTTCTTTATCTTGTTATATTCTGGATAATTTCCTGTAATGTGTCTTCCAGTTCACGTAACCTCTCAGCAGCCATCTCTACCTTACAGTCCAACTGGTCTATTAGATTTTCATTTCAATTAGTATATTTTTTCCTTTTTAGAATGTCTTTTCCAAATCTGCTCATTTTCAAATAGTTTTATTCTCGGTTTGTGACTATTATTCCTTTTTCCATGTCTTGAAATGATTTTGTTTTTATTTATTTTAAAGTCTTTTTTTTTAGGGTCATGGATTTTGGAATAGCTTAGCTGGTGAGCTCTGGTTTGGGCTTTCTCGTGAGGTTGCAGTTTAAGAAGTTTAGGGAATCGGCAAGAATTTCATTATCTGTGGCTGGACTCCTGCCTCCAAAATGATCCTCTCATATGGCTGGCCAATCAGGGCTGGCTTTTAGCCAGAGGTCTCTATTTCTTTGACCCTTTGAATGCCCTCAGGACAAGGTATAGGGCTTAGTGCAAAGTAAGTGATCTGAGAGGGCAAAGCCACAGTGCTTTTATAACTTCCCCTTGAAAGTCACATGATCTCCACCACCTTCCATTTGACAGAAATGAGTTATGACACCTGGCCCACATTCAAGGGGAGTGTAAGAAGACCTGTCAAAGATTGAACTTATTTTAAACCATCAGAGCAGGCAAAGAGACTCAAGCAAAGAATGCCGGTGCCTATGGAAGTCAGGCAGGCTGAGGCCGTGTGGAACAAGGGAAATGGGTGAACCCCAAAAATGCCTTCTTCAGGAACAAATAAAGATAAGGCCCATCCATTTTCTAGTCAGTTTTCATTCCCATCCCAAAGAAAGGTAATGCCAAAGAATGTTCAAACTACCACACAATTGCACTCATTTCACATGCTAGCAAAGTAATGCTCAAAATTCTCCAAGCCAGGCTTCAACTGTACGTGATCCGTGAACTTCCAGATGTTCAAGCTGGATTTAGAAAAGGCAGAGGAACCAGAGATCAAATTGGCAACATCCATTGGATCATCGAAAAAGCAAGAGAATTTCAGAAAAACATCTATTTCTGCTCTATTGATTATGCCAAAACCTTTGATTGTGTAGACCACAACAAACTGTGGAAAATTCTTAAAAAGATGAGAATACCAGACCACCTTACCTGTCTTCTGAGAAATCTGTATGCAGGTCAAGAAGCAGCAGTTAGAACTGGACATGGAACAACAGACTTGTTCCAAATTGGGAAAGGAATACTTCAGGGCTGTGTATTGTCACCCTGCTTCTTTAACTTATAGGCAGAGTATATCATGCGAAATGCCAGGCTGGATGAAGCACAAGCTGGAATCAAGATAGCCGGAAGAAATATCAATAACCTCAGATATGCAGATGACACCACCCTTATGGTAGAAAGTGAAGAAGAACTAAAGAGCCTCTTGATAAAAGTAAAAGAGGAGAGTGAAAAAGTTGGCTTAAAACTCAACATTCAGAAAATTAAGATAATGGCATCCAGTCCCATCACTTCATGGCAAATAGACAGGGAAACAATGTTAACAGTGAGAGATTTTATTTTTTTTTGGCTCCCAAATCACTGCAGATGCTGACTTCAGCCATGAAATGAAAAGATGCTTGCTCCTTGGAAGAAAAGCTATGACCAACCTAGACAGCATTTTAAAAAGCAGGGACATTACTTTGCCAACAAAAGTCTAGTCAAAACTATGGTTTTTCCAGTAGTCATGTATGGATGTGAGAGTTGGACCATAAAGAAAGCTGAGCGCTGAAGAATTGATGCTTTTGAACTGTGGTGTTGGAGAAGACTCTTGAGAGTCCCTTGGACTGCAAGGAGATCAAACCAGTCAACCCTAAAGGAAATCAGTCCTGAATATTCATTGGAAGGACTGATACTGAAGCTGAAACTCCAGTACTTTGGCCACCTGATGCGAAGGACTGACTCATTGGAAAAGACCCTGATGCTGGGAGGGATTGAAGGCAAAAGGAAAAGGGAACGACAGGATGAGATGGTTGGATGGCATCACCGAATCAATGGACATGAGTTTCAGCAAGCTCTGGAAGTTGGTGATGGACAGGGAAGCCTGGCGTGCTGCAGTCCATGAGGTTGCAAAGAGTTGGACACGACTGAGTGACTGAACTGAACTGAACCCATTTTCCAGGCTTGGGGAAATAGATTTGGCTGATAGGAGGAGTTACAAAGCGACATCTTTGCAAAGGATGTAGACTCAGAGAGGGGTGAAGATTTGAGATAAAATATTTTAAGTGCCAATCTGCTGCAACCACTAAGAAAGAAAAAAATAGCAACAATTAGATTATGATACTCCATTAATTATCAACTGTATCCCAGTTTGGGCAACACAAGTATGAGAGAAAAGTACATCTTAGAATCAGCAAATATAGTAGCTGCACAAAAAATTTCATATTTTCACCTATATGGTTGTTGCAAAAGCAAACACCTATAACTATTATCTTCCATCTTATATAGAGGTCATTAAAAACTAAGGGACTTTACCGGTGGTCCAGTGGTTAAGACTCCACCTTCCAACAGAGGGGGCCTGAGTTTGATCCCTGTGGGGTGTGACCAAAAAAAAAGTTTTTAATTAAAGATAGGCAATCATCAATATGGAGGTTTTGATCATTAACTCTCTCTGCACCTCAGTTTTCACATCTGAAATGTGGATAAGGTACTACTTTGATTTTCCTACAGATCAAAAATGAATTCAAAATAACTTCAAAATTAATATGTTATCTATCAAGTTGTAAGGTGCTATGAATGGACAGAAGCAGCTATAAAACTTACAGGCAGCATGAAAGAAGATGATCATTTTCTTCTTGAAAGCTCAGGAAAAAGTGACTAATTCCTCATGCTGCTAGTCAAACTGGAATGATTCCTACATTTTAAAGAAATTTCACTGCTTAAAGGCAAAAGGGGGGAAAATGGGAGGTGGTGATTGGAAGCTGAGGATGGTCCCATACACACAGATCCTTCCCATAAATAAATTAAAGAAAAGCCCAAGTTGGTCATTTTCTAGCTGGTGCAATAATTCCAGGTGCAGGAGAGATACATATCTCATTGGCTGAGTGAGCATGCCTGATCATTGTTCACACATGGCTGTTTCCTAATGCTTTCTGCACGGCCAAAACAGAGAACTTGGGGCTCTCAGCCAGAAAAACCCAGGCTGCCACTTGGGGAGCTTGAAAGCTCCCAATATAAAGAAGTGACATACACCTGAGCAGGTCTGATATATATTCCTTTCTGCAGAGGGCAGTGGAATGCATTCCCGGGCCATTCATCATCTTGCTAAAATTAGATCCTGCTTAGAAGGAATGATATATTACTGATTACATAATAAAGATAGCTATATTTCTCATGAGAAACAGAAGGGAGAGGTATAGTTAGGTGGAGGGCAAA
Organism: Bos mutus; assembly: GCF_027580195.1. Taxonomy (NCBI): domain Eukaryota; kingdom Metazoa; phylum Chordata; class Mammalia; order Artiodactyla; family Bovidae; genus Bos; species Bos mutus. The sequence continues at coordinate 39,463,281 of NC_091634.1, read as the reverse complement.
TATATCCTTGATATGAAAAATGGATTCATTAAGTATTTAATCTTTATACCATTCCTGTGAAATAAATGCACACATACATCATACGTGTGTTAAAGTGAGTTGATAATTAATATTGTTACACTTGAGAAAAATCTTAGCTCTCCATCCAGAAGTCATGTCGTGAGTCGGAGAATACAGGCCGAGGCATGCCCTCTGCTGACCTCTGAATGGGACGGCATGGTTGTGCTCTAAAAGCCAAGGGAATCATCTCATGTGTGTGTCAAGGGTGAGTCATGGGTTTGCATCAAGATTTCACCTCATTTTTCGGTGTGAAGGCCAGTGAGAGTCACAGGCCCCCCAGGTGGCTCAGTGGTGAAGAATCTGCCTGCCAATGCAGGAGACACAGGTTCTGTCCCTGAGCTGGGAAGATCCCCTGGAGAAGGAAAAGGCAACCCACTCCAGTATTCTTTCCTGCAGAATCCCATGGACAGAGGAGCCTGGCAGGCTATAGTCCATAGGGTCGCACAGAGTCAGACATGATTTAGCAACAGAGCATGCATGCCCGCAGTGGGAGTCACAGGGCCTTTCCTCAAGTAGCTGGATCTTATGTTTTTAAGGGTCATGGAGAGGCAGCTGTAAAGATCCCATGTACTAAGGGTCTCTGTTAATTGAGTACAGCCTTCATGCTCTCCTCTTCACAAATAAACTTTCTCCCTCTACATCCCATCTCATTCTATTTCCCTCCTCCAAGAGCCTTGCCAGAAAGGGCAAACCTCACAGTTTGTAAAACCTGGAGCCACAGTGGAGGAATTTCCAGATATCCTGGTGATGATATTCCAACTTAAAACAAACATGAGTGCATTTGGTTTGAGTTAAACAAACATGCAGATTTGTAGCACCTTGGATGTGAAAGATCAGTGAATCTCTGAGTGAAATGAAAGAAGAAAATAATTCTAAGAATTAATAGCTTGGAATAGTAGATTGATCTAACTAAACCAAAGAGATAATGTTAGATAAACACTAACAGGCTATCAAGGGTTTAAGTCCATTACTTGTATGCTTATAGTACAGGAAAACTTATAGGTTTTAAGTCAGATGGACTTGGGTTCTTGTCCTGACTCTGTCATTTCCTAGTAGGTAATTTTTTTAAATTTTTTCTTTCTTGTTGAATTTTTTATTTTATTTTATTGACCACACTGCATGGGGGATCTTAGTTCCCTGATCAGGGAATCGAAACCATGCCCCGCTGCAGTGGAAGTGCAGAGTCCTAACCACTGTACTGACCCCATAGTTAAGTGATTTTTAAACAAGTAATTTAACCTCTTTGGAGCTCTTCTTCCTTATCAATAATATAAAAATTAAAATCCTCTAGCCACACTGTTCTGAAGACTGACTGCACGCACAGCATCTGGCAAGGCACCTGGTATAGAGTAGGAAAGCAACAAACATTATTTCCCTTCCATTCTCCATCCCCTTGAGTGCACCCACCATAGATGAGCACAGAAAAGGAATGCCAGAAACCTTTTACCTCTCCTTCTGCTTTACCAGGCTGGAGATGAGTAAAAGTTCTAGAGAGTTAACAGGAGCACCTTCATGGGGAAAATCTTTGCAGTAGTAAGGATAGGCTAGGCTCTGCTGCAGTAACAACAGCCCCCAAGGCTCTGTGGCTTAACATAGTGAAGATTGATGTCTCTTTCATTCTGTCTGTCCACTGTGGGTCAGCAGGTGGCTGTGCTTCATTTAGTCACCCAGGGACTCAAAGATTCTACCATTTTTCGATGCCACCATCTCAACACAAGGTTGACAATTCATCATCAGAGGAAAAGAGAACAACAACATCAAAAATACAGTGGTGGCTCTTCATGGCTTCCACAAGGAAGTAATGTATGACCCTTCCTCTCATGTCTCAAAGGGGCAGGGAGGTACAATCTGCCTGAGTGTGTGCATTAAAGAGAGGAGATTCAGGGAGTGGAGGCCCCTACACGAGAAGCAAAAAGATGGACTGAGCATGCTTCATACAACCAAGTCCACAGAGGCTCCCAAGAACCCCACCGTGGTTGCTGTAGACCCGACTACCCCATTCCTCTCCTGGGAGGAGGCAGCTTTGCATGGCAGGCCCCCCAGTCTTTGCCAAGATCTCATCTGAGCCCATTCTCTCCCCTGGTTCCTGCTTGTGAGCAGCACTCTGAAGTTGCTATTGTTAACTTGTCTAAATAATTCATACACCTTTCTCAACTCACACGTGAGTTGCCAAACTTTTGGATGCTTCATGGCAATGTGATCAAATTGTCATTTTGTCACCTTATTTTCACCTCAGATTGAATCAAACTCCCCATAGAGCTGATGTTCACACAGTTTTTGCTTCTTTCTGAGAAATGCTCAATCAATATCTCCCTTATTTGCTTTCTATCTGTGGTTGGCTGACTGCATTAATGGCCCGCATTTTTCACCCCTCCCTGTGTCCCGGCCCCTTGCACATGGCTTTACACAGCCTCCTGCTCAGGGAGTGGGGTTTGTTTCTCCCAAGAATTTGAAGGCAGTGTTGAGGGGCCATGTTCAAGGAGATTGCCCTGTTGGGGGATTTGGCAGCAGCTGAGTTTGCCAGGCTAGAATGAATCAGGAAGAAGCCCCCACTGTGGTTCTGGGTAGTTCATCTCTTTGAAGCCAGACCCTAGCTGGCAGCTTGGACGTGGATATAAGGCCACCATGAATTGGAAGTCAGCAGTAGCTAAGCAAAAAGTAGCCAGAAACAGGGAAGGCAGTGGAGGATTGGGCTGAGTGTCCAGGAGAACAGCTAGAGACCAAACAGGAAATTGGAAAAGGGGAACTCCCTGGTGGTCCAGTGGTTAGGACTCTGTGCTTTCATTGTGGAGGGCCCAGGTTTAATCCCTGGTGGGATAACTAAGACCTAAGACTCCACAAGCCCCGCAGCTTTAAAAAAAAAAGGAAATCGAAACAGGAAACAGAGTGGAGAGCCCTGGTGGCCTTGGACCAGGCTCACTGGACATTGTTGAAGACAGCAAGACCAGTTTCGGAAACCACCCACAGGTAACAGGGGGATCCTAAGTTCTTTCCAGGTTTGGTCAGAGCTGGATGAGAATCAAGCGCCTCTACCTGGCAGCCGTGGGAGAGGCAGGGCTGACAGCGGCTACCCTGATCACTCACTTTTCTCAAGAATGGACTATAGCAGCCCGCTAATCCGGGGTTCTCATTCATGGCTACAGATCAGATCACCTGGCACAGTTTAAAAAACACTAGTGCCTGGGACTTCCCTGGCAGTCCAGTGGTTAAGAATCTGTGTTCCAAAGCAGGGGCTGCAGGTTCGATCCCTGTTCAGGGAGCTAAGATTTCACAGGCCTCATGGCCAAAAAAAAAAAAAAAAAACCCATAAAGTAGAAGCGTTATTAAAACAAATTCAATAAAGACTTAAAAAAAATCACTAGTGCCTGGGCTAACCCTCCAAGGTCCTGATTTTACTGGTCCTGGTTGGTAGGATAAATCATTGTTAATAACATACAGCCAGGGTCAAGAACCACTTACCCAATCTTGTCTGTCCCCCAACCCTTCCTCCCAGGGCAGACCTCCACACTTGTCTTTCTAAACCACAGTTTAGTTAGGCACACTACCTGCAATTCTTGAAGAAAAAAAAAAATTCACACACACACATACACAAGGATGAGAAAAACTTTTTGAGAGTAAATTTTTAATCTACTGATCATGCACAGAAGTTATTTAGCTTTAGAACCTGTAAGGTAACCAAATACAGACATTTTCCCCTAGCCATATATTTGCATGCCCTCCAAAGTAATGGTCTGACTCTAAAAAGATAAGCAATGTATTGTAAGCCTTCAGAGTACTTCATATTAAAGAGATTCCTTAGCAACTTAAAAATGACAAAATACTAACTTATCAATAACTATTATATACATTTATTCTTATCAAATAGTGGAATTCTAGGGTTTTAAAATTATTTATATATTTATTTTCAGCTGTGTTGGGTCTCACTGCTCACGGGCTTTCTCCAGTTGTGGTGAGTGGGGGCTGCTGCTGCTCATTGCAGTGGCTTCTCTTGTTGCAGCATAGGCTCTGGGGCGTGAGGGCTTCCGTAGCTGCAGCTCCCGGGCTCTAGAGCACTGGTTCAGTAGGTGCGGTGCATGGGCTTCGTTTCCCCGCGGCATGTGGCATCTTCCTGGACCAGGAATCGAACCCATGTTCCCCTGCATGGGCAGCAAGATTCTCAACCATTCTTGAACCACCAGGGAAGTCCAATTCTAGGGTTTTTACTAAAGAATCTTACATGCTAAAGAGAAAATAAAAGAGAATGCCAGGATACACTGATGGGGGAGGTTCTTTGGGACCTGGGGTCAAGGCAGGGCCTCTTGGAGAAGGTGTCATTTGATCTCAGTCCCAAGTGAAGAGAAGGTAGTAGTTATGGGACCATCTGGGGAAGAAGGCTTTCCAGGCAGAGGGAATCATCAGCGAGAAAAGCCGGCAGAGGTTTCCGGTTTGGTGATCAGTGAAGAAAGGCCATAGTGCAGCCTCTTCAGACGACAGACAGCAGTTTATCATCCCAAATACGGAGCACCCCAACCAGCTGAAGGGCAGAAAACAAACACCACAAAATAAATGAGGAATAGGAGCCAAATACAGTTTCAAAGCACCATGAAGAAGCACAGCTGGTGTTACAGGCAGTGTGCTGGGGACGATATTATGCGCTTTTGCATAACATTTATCAAGAACAGAGAATGGCATGGCCCCGCTCAGTTTTCCCTAGGAGTGATACAAAATAATCTTTTATTAATCTTATTTTAAATTTGTTACCATTGTACATGATCTCAGAAGACCAAGTGGAGAACATTTGAAATAAATCAAAGGAATAAATGAATATGAAAGAAAAGACAATTATATGCTGCAATAAAAATTTCTGCCCATTCTGTTACACTGTAAAGCATTTTGTAAATGTAAATATTGTACATAAATGTTAAATAAATCTATTAATATGAACTTCCTCTGGGTTTTTAAAAATAAGAATCTCGGTAGGCAAAGAGTTAGCATTTCATATTGAAAAGTTCCCTCAGGCCCACATTTTCCAGCTTCTAACAGTTATCACAAGGAAGCCATTATCCCAGTAGAGACAATGAGAGTGATGCTCAAAAGCCTTGAGTTGGGGGCAGACAGACTCAGGCTCAAATTCCTACATGGCCATTTAATAACTGCGTGACCTCGAACAAGGTAAGGTATCTTTCCAAGCCCTTATATTGAAATGTCTAAAATGTAATGATTCTTTTTATCGAAAATTGTTATTGTTGGAACAAAAGGAGGTTCTGTTGAGAATAGGGAGCAGTGGCCATGGCATCTTCATGTTCACCATTCCTCCCATCATCTTCTCATCAGAGGGCATGGCTGTGTGCAGGGGGCTCATGCTCACACACTTAGAAAAACGCAGGACAGGCTCAGGATAGAAGAAAACTGTGGCATGGCTGCCCCCCTCCCTTTGGAAGACTTGTAACGGACAACAAGCCCGCTGTAGCTTTATCCACCCATCCTCTCTGACAGTTAAGAATCCAGGACTGATGAGCTCAGTTTGTTGCCAACTGGTTGTCTGTATCTAGCCTAACCGGTTTGACTTCTCCTTCTTGATTGAGGAATTTGATAATAATCTTAAGAAGGGTTTCTGGAGAGAATCTTTCCTGCAACAAATTGTTACCCGGAAACTCATAAAGGATACCACCCATCCATACAAATAGAAATTCAACTATGTGGCAATTAGTTACTTTGGAGGACTATAGAGATTAATGTTACTCGTGATGGAGAAAGATATTCCACTTTAGGCATAATTCCCATGCTGCCAGCAGGGGTATGAACATATTTTTTTCCCTTTTCCATTCAAAACAAAGACAATGAGTGCATTAATTAGAAGCTGTTGGATTTATTCTAGGTAACAACTCAGAATATATATTGAGAGAGGGAAAGGGAAAAGACTAATCAGGAGTCATCTATCACTACCTCATCTGTTGGTGAGGTTACACTCCCAGGATTCCAGCTGTCTGTCCTGAGTTTACTCTGCTTCACAGCTTTGGACCCTCTGCAGAGTGACTGATCAAAATGACCATGCCCTTGTGCTTCACCAGAATAACCATGGCCTCCTCTGGACCAAAGGGTGGACTGTTTCCTTACTGACATCATTAAACACTAGGTGTATCTGGATGACAAATTTTGTTCTCTGTAGGACAAAAAAGACACAGAAGGTTAGCTGCTGTTCCATGTGTGTGTGCTCAGTCTCTCAGTCGTGTCCGACTCTGTGACCCCATGGCCTGTAGCCCACCAGCCTTCTCTGTCTATGGGATTCTCCAGGCAAGAATACTGGAATGGATTGCCATTTCCTCCTCCAGGGGATCTTCCTGACCTAGGGATCGAACCCATGTCTCCTGATTTTGATTACTAAATGACCTTATGAACACAAAGTCTTAAAGGTCTAGCATGGGTTTGCGGTGGTGATTTAGTCGCTCAGTCGTGTTCAACTCTTGCAACCCCCACTGACTGTAGCCCACCAGGCTCCTCTGCTCATAGGATTTCCCAGGCAAGAATACTGGAGTGGGTTGCCATTTCCTTCTCCAAGGGACCTTCCCAACCCAGGTCTCCTGCATTGCAACAGATTCTTTACTGACTAAACCACCAGGGAGCATGGGTGCAAGCACACTTAATATTCAAAATACTACATGAGTTATGTAGAATAAACAAGCTGTTGAGTTTCATGGAAAAAAAAAATTAATGACCCCAGAGTGAGAACTCAGGTTTAAATCTGAGTTTGATTACTGAGCAGCTGTGTGACCTTGGATGTGGTCATTTCACTTTTCAGAATATATTTACTCATCTATAAAATGGGAATGATAATATTTACTTCAGGTTCCTCATAGCACTGTGGTGGAAATTAAAACAGAGAGTGTATGTGAAAGCACTCTGAAAACTGCCAGAGGAGCTGCCGTGTAAATGGTATCATTATTACCAATTTCTAGAAATTATTGAACACCATATCCTTAGACCATATCAGCAAGTAGACACCTGACAAATGAGAACTCATTACTGTGTCATATCCCATTGTCTCTGGCTGTTTTCATCCTCAGCTGATAGGGTGGGCCTGTGGGCCCTGTTAGCATAAATCCTTGGTAGAGGGCATTTCTCTAAAGGTAGAAAGAATTTCTAGATCCTTTCCCACCGCACCTCTGTGTCCTTCCACATACTCATACCACCAAACATACATCACTCAAAATTCCTAAAGCAAGGTAAGAGAAACATAGGAAATATATAAGCTCCTCTGTTTTAGATTTCCCCACTGTTGTCAAGATTCTTTACAGATCCAAATGGCCACAGCCTCAACTCCTGAAATCCTTGTAGAATAATAACTGTCTATTTACCATGTGTTGAGCGCTAACTGTAGTGGGTCACAGTGCAGAGTATCTTTTTTAATCCTCACAACAAGCATATGGAATACTGTTACTGCTCCCAGTTGAAAGATTGGGAAGTTGAGACTTGAAGAGGTTAAGCAACCTTCCTGAGGGTCATATGCTAGCTCCTAAGTGGCAGAGATAGGACTAGACTCTAGGTCTGCTTGGCTTCAAAGTCCATGGTCTGACTGCTGCATTATCAAGTTTCTCCTAAAACACTGTTCTGTTGTTATTGTTAGTTTTGTGTAGAACCTGCCATTGGGAGAAGTGGTTATTGAGCACTTAGACTTCTTCAACGTCAGATTAGAGACTGTCAAATGATTCATTTTTCCACCTAACAGATATTTCCAACCAACAAATACCTACTGTCTGCTAGGTATTGCACTGGGGAGGGAGGGGTCTGACACTGTGAATGAATCCTGTCTCTTAATCCTAAAAGAGATTTGGTGTAAGGATAACAAATCAATGACAACTTTTTCTCTAAGGTGTGTTGACATGTATTGCATCAGGAAAACCCCTTCAAATTATAATACAAATTCATGAGGATTTTCTTCATCATCTATAAAAAAAAGTCACCCTAGGATTTCTTTAATTTCATGCATTCAATCCATGAAACAATAAAAATTTTCTAGGTTTTTATTAGGAGGCAGTCACTGTGCTAACCAACCTAAAGACAATATTACATCTATGAACACTTTGTTTACTCACTGCCATTCCAGAAATACCAGAGAACATCAAATGTTAACACATGTTCATTCTTAGTTATGTAACTTGACAGGGAAAGAAGGTAGTTGAGATAAAAGTACATATATCTATAAAGCTTTGTGTGTATATATATATATATCTCCATATATCACTATGACCAAGAATTTGAGACTCTTCCCACTTTAAACTTTCACAAAGATGTTTTGAGCTTATAAACAATCTTCTTAATCTGCTCTGTGGGGGCTTCCCTGGTTGTCCAGTGGTTAAGAATCCACCTTCCAATGCAGGGGACATGGGTTCGATCCCTAATCAGGGAAATAAGATCCCACATGCTGTGGGGTATCTAAGCCCTCATGCCACAGCTACTGAGCCCACATACACTGGAGCGTGTGTGTAGCAACCAGAGAATTACACGTGCTGCAACAGAGATTCCCTGTGCTGCGACTAAGACCAACACAGCCAAATAAATAAATGATTTTTTTACATTTGCTCTGTGGAAGAAATGTTTATAAACCATACAATAGCTAAAATTAGGCTGCAAAAAAATAAAAGAGGTAAAGGGAGAAATGAAAGGCAGCACAGGTAAGCTAGAAGCTAAGTAAATTCTTAAATAAGCATCAGGGTTTTTAATGAGCTTTTCATGCTTTCTGAGCACCCAGATCAAATCAAGCTTTCATTTTTCTGAATGATGGTTCCACTTTGTACATTAAGCTTATTTTCAGATTTGTGGGGGCCTTCTCTTGGAGAGATAGATGTAAACTCCCTGAAGGAAATGGCCTGGCTGTATTTCTTTATACCTCCACACTGAACAAAACAATTCTGGGCACATAACAGGCACTGAATATGTACTTGCTGATTAACAGATTAAGATTCTTGGAAAGTTAACAGTAGTACATGAAAGATTGCAGAGAACATAAACAGAGATAGTACCTAAAAGCCACCATCTTCCCATCTGTTGGAAGCAGTTAGAATATGGTGGTTAAGAAGCCAAGTTCTGTCATTTTCTATTTATGAATTTTTAGGAAAATTACTTAATCTTCTGTGCCTCAGTTTATTTTCACCTATAAAAATGAAAAAAAAAACCAAAACCAGACTGTCTATATTATAAAGCTGTTATGAGAATAAAATTTAGTTAATATAATAGCATTTATAACACTAGCATATGATAAATGGATAATAAATGTTAGCTATCATTATTTGTGATTCTTTTCTCTTATTTTTGAGACTGCAGAAGTGATTTAAAATGAGAAAGATGATGTAACAGATTGATTTACTTCAAAGATAATAGGAAATTTAGTTCTTTACCACCACTAAGTTTAACTTAAATAATGAAATTCACAGTTGACTTCAGGTAAAGAATGGCAGACTGCCCATGTGCATCTACTTTCACTCCCTCCCAAGACCATTAAAATGGCAGAAACAATCTTATTTACTGGGCTGCATTGGGTTTTAGTTGCCACATGTGGGCTTAGTTGCCCGAAGGCATGTGGGATCCTAGTTCCACAACCAGGGATTGAACCCGAGCCCTACTGCATTGCAAGGCGGATTCTTAACCACTGGACCACTAGAGAAGTCCCAGAAAACAATCTTTCAAAGGGATAAACCCATCGGGATTTGGAGAATTAAGAGAGGATATAACAGCAAGTTTCTCCAGTCAAACCCTCACATCTATGGAAACTGGGTTTATATCAGTTCCGACATGGATTGCAGAACAGTGGGGAAGGATAGAGAGTGGTTGGAAAAACACAACAGAGCATCTAAGAGATGTGAAACAATGACAAAAGATCTGACTTATGTACAATTGGCATCCCAGGAAGAAAAATAAGGAGAAATAATACTCAAGAATATTCCAAAATGAATAACAGATACCAAACAACTCAAAGAACACCTAGCAGAATTAACACTCCGCTCCCCAAGATACGCCCACACCATATGCATATTACATAGAAACTGCTGAAAACCAGAGACAAAGGAAATTATGAAGGCAGCCAGTGAAAAAAAAGACACACAGCATATAGAGGAATGAAAATTAAAGACTTAAAGTAGACTTCTCCAGAAACTATACAAGGGATGAGGCCTCTGTAGCCGAACATCAGCAAAAACCTGTCAAGTCGGAATCCTATACCCAGCAAAAATGTCTTTCAAAAAGGAACAGGAAATAAAGACTTTCCTGAACCAAAACCATAAAACAAATATGAGCAAATTCATTGCCAGTAGATCAATGTTACAAGTAATGTTAAAGAAAGTTCTTCAGACAGAAGCATATAATAGCAGACAGAAATCTGAATCCTCGCAAAGAAATTAAGAGCACTGGAAATAGAATAACTAAAGGTAAACAAAGTCCAAATTTAATTTTTTGTTGCTTTTAGTTGCTCTGAAAGATAACTACCTAAAGCAAAAAGAGTAATATTGTGTATTTATAGCACATGTAAGAGTAAATACGTGGCAAAAACAGAACAAGAGATGAGAGAAGAAACTGGGGATATAGTGTCCTTATAGCAGACATGAAGTGGGATACAATGTGAAAGCAGACTGATTAAATAAGATGTACATGGTAAACCCTAAAGTATTCAATTTTTTAAAAAGAGTTGTACATGATAATTCAATAGTAGAAATACCATTGACTCATAGAAAATGCTCAATTAATTAAAAAGGAGGCAAAATGAAAGGAAACAAAAGACAAAATGGAACAAATAGGAAACAGCTGGTTAGATGGTAGATTTTAATTCAACCATATCGATAATCACATTAAATATAAGTTACACTAACTCAAAGATAGAATGTTATATTAGATAAAAAGCAAGTCTCAACTATATGCTGGCTACAAGAATACCACTTTAAATATAAAGACATAAATAGATTAAAAGAATGAAAAAAGATATTCCATGCAGACACTACTCAAAAGAAAGCTAAAGTAGCTTTATTAATATCAAAACAAGATTGGACAAGAAATATTACCAGTGATAGAAAGGCTTATTACCTGATGAAAAAGGATTCAATTCTCCAAGAAGACAGAAACATTAATGACTTTACGCCTATAATTTCAACAACTTAGAACAAGTGGACAAATCCCTCAAAAAGCACATCTTACCAAAATTAGCACAAGAAGACATAGAAAAAAATCAAAGAGCTTTATATCCATTTTCAAAATTGAATTCATAATTAAAAACTTTTCAACAAAGAAAGCCTCAGGTCCAGATGGCTTTACTCATAAATTCTATCAAAGGTTTAAGGACAAAACTAATACCAGTGTTATATAAACTCTTTGAGAAAATAGAAGGAAATGCTTTTCAAGTAGTTTAATGAGGCCAACATAACCCTGTTATTAAAACCTGACAAAGACATTACAAGAAAAAAAATTATAGACCAATATCTTACATGAATAAATATACAAAGTCCTCAATAAAATATTAACAAATCAAATTCAGTGTTATATGAAAAGGACAAATGTTATTAATAAATGGAGCTTATGCCGGGATTAAAGGTTGGTTTTACATTATGAAATCAATAGTTGTAATTCATCACATTAACAGAATCAAAGAGAAGAAAAATCTCAATTGATGCAAAAACATTTTTGACAAAATGTCATACTCATTCATGAAAAGAAAGTCAGAACACTAGGAAAAGAAAGGAATTTCATCAACTTGATAATGGGCATATATGAAAAAACAACAGTTAATGTCATACTTAATGGTGAAATATTGAATGCTTCTTAGTTCAGGAACAAGACACCCAATGTCTCCACATCTATTCAACAATATACTGGAAACCCTATCTAGCACAACAATGTAAGAAAAAAATAAAAGTATAAAAATTAAAAAGAAGCAGAAGTCTTTTTTTTTTGCAGTTGACATGATTGTATATAGAAAACACTCTAAGGAATCTACTCCCACAAAACAACTAAAACTGAAAAGTGAATTTAGTCACAAGAATTAAGGTCAATATACAAAATTTATATTTCAAAAGTTACCAGCAAATTATGAGAAAGTGAAATTAAAAAGTAATCCATTTACATTTGTAGGAAAGGCATAAATACTCAAAGATAAAGTTAAGAAAATATAGATAAGACTTAAATTCTTAAAACTGCTACATACTGTAGAAAGTTATAAATAAAAACTTAAACCATATAACATGTTTAGGGATGGGAAAAATCAATACTGCTAAAGTATCAATTCACCCTTAATTGATCTATAAATTCAGTACAGTCCCAATCAAAATTCCATGAGGCTTGTAGTAGAAATTTACAAGTTGATTATATATGTACATGAAAATGCAAAAGCTAAAAAATAGTAAAAATAACCTGAGAAAGAAAAACAAATTTTGAAAACTTGTACTTTTAAATTGTGCTGAAAACTACAATAATTAAGATGCTGTTACTTGCATAAGGAAGATAATAAAAGTCAGTGAAGCAGAATAAAGTCCTGAAATACACACACACACACACACACACATCCTTTGTGGAAAGGAAAGTTTTCCCAACAAATGATGTTAGAACAATTGTATACTCATATTTAAAAAAGAAAGAACCTCGACCTCTACATCACACCATAGACAAAAATTCTATTTAGATAGGAAAGGAATCCTTCATGTAAAATCTGAAACTAGAAAGCTTCAATGTTTTCTAAAAGAAAACATAGAAGAATATTTGCATGATCTCCTGGTTGGCAAAGAGCTCTTTGATAAGATACAAAAAGTACAAATCATAAAAAAAATCATAAGATGGACATAACCAAAATTTAAAATTTCTCTTCATCAAGTAATACCACTGAGAATATAAAAAGATAAACTACAGACTGGGAGAGAGATTTGCAAAGTCGATTTCTGACAAAGAGCTTGTTATCTAGAATGTATCAAACTTCCATAAATCAATAATAAAAACATCCCCAAAGTGGAAACAAATGAGTATCAATAAAGAAAATTGACATACAGTAGTATTTTCATACAATGGAACGCTACTTGGTAGTTAAAAGAAATAAGTTTCTGCATGAATCTCAAACATATCATTTTGAGCAAAAGAAGTCAGGAACAAAAGAGTACATAATATCTAATGCCGTACAGAGAGTTCCAGAGCAGGTAGGTCTAATCTACAGTGAAAGAAATAAGAAGGGTGATTGCTTTACAGAAGGGGACTGATTGCAAAGATCTATAAGGGAACTTTTGGGGGTACTGCAAATGTTCTGCAGTTTAGTGTACAGGTACATCAGTATATTCTTTCATTAAAATATATATGGTGATGGACAGGGAGGCCTGGCGTGCTGCAGTCCATGGGGTCGCAAAGAGTCGGGCACGACTGAACGACTGAACTGAACTGAAAATATATTGAATGGTACATTGAAAATCTGTGCATTCATTGTATATAAATTATACCCTGGTTTTTAAAAAGAGTAATTAAGGAAAATCCACCTTCATGGTCAAGGGAAGAAGCAAGTCACATTTATGTAACATCCCAAAACTGGTAAAGCAAAACAACCTATTTCTCCCTGTGACATTATTTTCTAAATAATCTGCTGTAAGAATTGAAAGTGGTTGCCTCTGATGGGCAGGGTGGGGAGCTGGGGAGAAGGCTTAATTTTTTTTTATTTTTTAATCACAAAACCTGGAACTACTTGACCCTTCAAAAATCTGTGTATATATAACTTTAGTAAAAATAGAGAACAACAACAACAACAAAAATCATACCCATTTGCAAGTTGGTGATATTAGCTTCCATAGAGAATTACTGACATTCGTTTTCAAGAGGAAATTATTTCTGATGGGTGAATCTGGCAGAACTTCAGGCTGTTAAGACCAGGAGACTTGAGTCAGTCCATTTGCTGTTGGTGTTCATGTGGGCCACCTTGTTACCAGTCAAGCAGAAAAGACAGCAGGGAACTCAACACATCCAGGGTGATAATACACTGGAAAGGGGGGCATTAAATTAGAGGAAGTGAGCAGAACTGTGACAGAAACCCGGTCTGTACTCCCTAATTACAGAGCCTCACTTTCACCAAACTGACACCAATGTTAAGTCAAATTAAATATTGTCTAATTAACCAGCATATACAACAATTCAAGCCCAGTGACTAGGTAGGATTCAGCCCAATAAAGGAAACTTGAGTACTTGTAAATGCTCAGTCACTCCCCCCACCCCACCCCCACCTGCCATCTCCACCAACCGCTACAAGATTTGTCCATTTTGTTTTCACGCATCTCCACTTCTCAGGGCTCTGCTTGTAATATTTACAGAAAAAGGCAATGCTGGTAAACAGTTTCACACAATGAGGTGTGAGAGTTGATAGGGTCCTATTCAAGCTCTGAACTCTCCTGATGAGCTGCCAAAAGTCGTTATGAATGGCCCGGCTGACAGGGTGATGACTGATAAAGGAAAAAACAAACAGCTCTGGTAATTCATGAAAACACACAGTGTTGAGACAACTCAAAGTGCGAGTGACAGTTAAGATAATGGAATTTTGGAAGTGTTTCTTAAAGGGATCCTCAGTATACAATTATTCTGTTAATAGATTCTTCCTTAATGTAGCTGGATCTTCAACTTTTTTTCCGCTGAAAGATATTTATTATGATCGTTGGCAGAGAGGTGCTGGTCTGGGCTTTTATACTATGATCAGTTTTTCATATAATTTCCTCTTTCCAGAGCAGGATGAATTTTAGCTGAAGCCTGTGCCTGCCATTTAAAGAAATAAAATATCCTATTTCCATTTCTATTATGAGAAACATTTCAAAGCATTCTTCCCTCATTTCTTTCATTTATAAACCATTTGCCACAAACCTTTGATTAGAAAATAAATATTGGTTTACACACTCAACTGCTAATATTTTAAAAGACAACAATTTAAATGTGGTTGAAGTCAATTTCCAATTCACACAGCCTATTTGGGGTTCGTTTCCTTAAATCAGGCGTGACCAAGCAAGAAAGTATCAATTTGTCACTGTTTTGCCTTTGTACCCAATGTTTTTTCATGAAGTGCATTGTGGTTTCTGTAACAATGGCCTATTTCTCAATTAATGTTTTAGAAAGCAGGAATATAAAGATATATATAAAGCATGTGTTTATGTACATAGACTACTGCAGCGAATAAGGGGAATGTGTTCACAAAAGTTATATTTTAGAGCCCAGCTACTGAGAGGTCTGGGAACAAGCAGCTTGTTAAAAATGCGGAATCTCAGTCCTGCCCAAACCACTGTCCCCCTGCCCCCACAGAATCACATAATTTGCATTTAAACAAGATCCCCAAGTGATTCATATGCACATAAGGTTTTGGGGATCTCTCTAATTTAGATGATTGAGTTTTTTACCTAAGCTTCCCTGATAGCTCAGTTGGTAAAGAATCTGTCTGCAACACAGAAGACCTCGGTTTGATTCCTGGGTTGAGAAGATCCCCTGGAGAAGAGAAAGGCTACTCACTCCAGTATCCTGGCCTAGAGAGTTCCATGGACTGTATAGTCTGTGGAGTCACAAAGAGTCGGATACCACTTTTACTTTTCACCTTAATAGTTTAAGTTTTAGAGAGGAGAAAGCTTGTAGATAAGAGGATCCATATTTTCCAAAAAGTTTAAAACTATGTCATAAATACTTTAAAGCTGCCTCCAAATTGTTTAATATCTTCATTCAAAGCTCTTACTTTCTTTCCTCCCCTTGAAGAAGTCTTAGAGCATCCTTGAACTCACCAAGCCTTCTAAGGGAGATTCATCCTTTTCATGAATCATGTTCCTTTACCCCAAACATTGATAGAGTTGTCCAGCACATTCCTGAAGGATAAGCATGGTGGAAGGGTAGAGCCTGGATATTAAAAATCCAGAACCTATTGTTAGATTTAAAAAATTGAATCACTGTAGTGAACCATATTACTTTTATAACTAATAAGAACATTTTAAAAACATCTAACGGAGAAGGCAATGGCACCCCACTCCAGTACTTTTGCCTGGAAAATCCCATGGATGGAGGAGCCTGGTAGGCTGCAATCCACGGGGTCGATAAGAGTCAGACACGGCTGAGCAACTTCGCTTTCACTTTTCACTTTCATGCATTGGAGAAGGAAATGGCAACCCACTCCAGTGTTCTTGCCTGGAGAATCCCAGGGACAGGGGAGCCTGGTGGCTGCCGTCTATGGGGTCACACAGAGTCAGACACGACTGAAGTGACTTAGCATAGCATAGCATAGCAAAAACATTTAAAACAATCATATTTTGATTGTAATGTTGACTGTTCTGCTAATATAAGACAGAGTTGAGTATTTTACAGGAGAGATGACAGAATCCTTGGAAAGGCCTAGACAATAGAAGTAGCTTTCACTCACCTGCTAAAGTCTGCAAAAATCCACCACTGGACGCATATTCCTTTCATTTTGTAGTTGATGGTATTTGTGGCATCTTCTTTAGACTTGGAGGATCTTGAGATGTAGTCCAGCTCTCAACAAATTTCCTGGGTGTTGAGAAATTTAAAAACATGAAAACACTTAGGATGGACTGAAAAACTGTAAACAAAGACAAAAGACAAAGGGTAAACTGGAGGAAATATTTGCCTTCAGGGCTCATTTCCTCGATTGAAAAGGGGTCTATATAATTCAGGTGGAGAAAGATATACCAGTGGAAAAGTGGACAAAGGATATGGATAGGCAATTCACACTCAGAAGTAAAAAATACAAACAGGGAACAAATGCATGAAATGGTGCTCAATGATATTGATAGTTAAAGACAAATCCAAGCAACTATGGGAGAATGTATCTTACCTATCGTGTTGGCAAAAATGAAAATACTTGATAACATCAAAGAGGTGCATTCATCCACTGTAGATGAGAATGTATTGGTCTGACTGTTTATAAGGGCGCTTTGGTAGTATCAATCCAAATTCTGAATATACAGAAATTCTAATCCAGCTACTTTACTGCCAGGAATTTAATCTAGAAGAATACTTGCAAAAGTACCTTAGACGAGATGGATGAGGCCCTGCAGCGCAGCATGACTTGCAGTATTAGATTGGTAGCATCTACAAGGAGCATCACTCCAGAGAGCTGGCAGCCATGACAGCGCAACCCAACAAAAGAAGACTACAGCATCTGGGGGCCAGCTGGGCTCTGGGGGGACTTTCTGCAACATTCCATTTGCCTAGTTTAGGCCTCTGCATGATGGAGTGACCGCAGAGCCATTTTGCAATGGGATTACTTGAAAGTTGGCTTGTAGGAAGTATTGATCACCTCTTATGGTCTTTCTCCCCAGAAACTTTGTGCTGGAACAGCTCAGCGTGTCACCTGACTTCAAGGAAACCACCCAGGTATGTCCAATGTGTGTTAAAAGCAGGTGCTGTTGATCTGATTCTCAGAGCTGTGTCACATTGACGACACACAGCCGATGAGTTAAATCCCTTTTGACACGTTACACCAGCCTCTGACATGTTACTGATGTAAAATGACATAATTTGTTGAAAATGGTAATATTTAAAACTATGATAGTATATAGATCCAAATAACCAGCAGGTAATATCACTTTCAAATATTAAAATGGAATGATAGTAATTACTTGGTCCCATTCTGAAAATGCACCTTTCTCAGAATGATGATAATCACATAATAATAGCAACTAACATCTACTTAATACCTGCTATTTACAGACATATGTTATGTGGATTATCTCACATCCTCTTCACAACAGCCCTCTCAGGTAGGTATGATTAATAACCCCATTTTGTAGACTAGAAAACCAAAGGCCAGAGAAGTGAAGTAACCTGCCAGAGGTCACACGGCTGCTAAGTGGCAGAAGCCCCTTAGCAACATGGCTACATACGCCTTCTTTTAAAGGAATCCAGAAATTTCAATGGGCCTTTTCAAAGTCACTTCAAAACCTAGATGATATCTCTGACACACACACTGAAAAAGAAATACGGAGCATGTAAATGGTATGCTTGGCTTGCTACATGAAAGTCATCAGGCCAGTGATTCAGCTTTTACGAACCACTGTTTCTTTATCTTACAATGGAGATAATGACAGTACCTTCATTACAAAAATTGTGGTGAGAATTCAACACTGTTAGGAGCTGAATGTGTCTCCCTCTCCCTCATCCCAAATTTATATATTGAAGCCCTAATCTCTAGAACGGTTTGGAGATAGAGCCTTTAAAGAAGTGATTAAGTTATAAAATGAGGCCATTTGGGTGGCCCCCTAGTTAATCCATTCTAACTAACGAGGGTCCTTGTAAGTAGAGGACATGAGGACAAGAGGCACACGGATGCTTACACACAGAGGACTGGCCAGTGAGGACACAGCAAGAAGGCAGCCATCTGCAAGCCCAGGAGAGACCAGACTTGCCAATACCTTGATCTTGGACTCCCAGTCTCCAGAAATATGAAAAAATAAATTCCTATTCTTGAAGCTACTCAATGTGGTATTTTGTTATAGCAGCCCTGAAAAATATTTCAAATATATTTGGAATAACTACCATAATATCCAGCAAATAGTAAGTGCTCAGTAAATGGTTTTAGTATTAGTTCAGTTGTGAATACACACACACACATACACTGTCACACACACACTCACAGCCTTTGTTTTGACTTAAGGGGCATGTATCCTAAGGTACATAATCTGAAAAATGCCTCTGGTCCAAACAAAAGACTTTTCATGAGACGTTTAATTAAAAGACTAAGGATTTCCCTGGTGGTCCAGTGGTTAAGAATCTGCCTGCCAATGCAGGGGACACAGGTTCAATCCCTGGTTCCAGAAGATTCCACATGCCATGGGGCAACTAAGCCTGCGTGTGGCAATTACTGAAGCCTGTGTGCCCTAGAGCCCATGCTTCACAATAAGAGAAGCCACTGCAATGAGAATCCCAGGACTGCAGCTAGAGAGTAGACCCCACTCATCACAGCTAGAGAAGGCCTACGCACAGCAAAGAAGACCCAGCACAGACAAAAATAAATAAAATTATAAAAAGAGAAATGGTTTAAAAAATTAAAAGACTGAACATAGTTCACTTTTCAAACTAATAAAGTCTAGTTAACACTGATTAAAAGTCAGTTACTATTATATGGCATCCTATTATGATGTTAAAACTGCATGTGACTTTCGAAAGTTCCTTTTTTTGCCTGGTAGCTACACGAAGCACATGTAGTTAAGTCTAGGCTGAAAACTGATGCCATTTGGAGAATAATACACAAAAGTCATGACAGAAAGAGGGTGAGAATATCCAAACATAAACCAGTGTAGACTCCCAGAAAACATAGAACTCTGACATTTCCTTGAATGAAGCTGCCTAGATCAGAGCTGGTCTATAAATGTCTCCTGAAGCACCAATTCCAATCACTTGCCTTAAACTTGTCTTAAGGAAGGTTCTAATGACGCATCTGGGCCAGGGGAAGAGTGCCAGGTGGATTAGGAATGGCTGTTTGAACAAGGGGAGAAACAGTTACTATTCTGGATCTGGAAATTAGTTTGATGGATCCTTCTGACTCCTGAAGTTTACGGCCTATCAGATTCAGGCTATTATGCATACTGAATGCATCTCGATTCTGTAAGTCAGCAGTTCTGAATTCACTAAAAAGTAAGTGTTTTCCTTTATTCATCTATTTCTTGAGACATTTAAGCTTTGTTACTTAAGAACATAAGGAGAACACTGCCTCAGGCCAACAAAGACCGTCAACCTAATCACTGTGCAGGTTTCTCAAGCCGACAAATCCATACAATCAGAAGAGGAAGAGAGTTTTTCCTCCAGAAGTCACCATGGTAGCCTTTTAGGCTGCCGCCAACAAATAGGCATGTGGTTCACACATTTGCATCAATCTCTAGCTAGTTACTGTTTAAGTTAACTCCTGATGATTGCATGTTATCATGGAGGAGGCCAGGTCGTGGGATGTGTCACCCACTGAACTGTCCCCTGGAATGTGAGAGGGGACATATTGGCCCCACACCTGAACTTCGTTTCTACACGGAGGACCGAAGCTCCCACTGTAAGCGTGAGTCAAGGCTGATGCAGTAGCCAGCCAACCCCGTCTCCTCAATGGAGAAAGTTATTCCTAATGATTAACAATTAGCATTTGCATCCAAAGCACCAAGCCCAGTTGTCTAAAGTAAGGTGCTAAGAGGTCTAAGAATCTGGGTTTAAGCCCCAAATGGGCCAATTAGCTTCACGCAGAGAAACCTGCAGCTCCACTCCAACTGTAGTCTGCCCTGTGAGTTAGGGGGAGGAAAGAGACAGAAGCCCAGAGGGACAGGGAGACTGACTCAAGTCAGGTTCAGCACCAAAGGGCAGGTGCTGCTGAGAGAACCCCGCCCCCTTTCTCCCCAAGATCATCACAACAGATGTGTAGTCCGCACTCAATACGTATCACTGCAGAAGGGTAAGAGAAGATGATTGATGTTCTAAGTTAGTCATTGCGTCCCAAACATGTGATGCCTGTGGCATCTCACACAGTTCCTTATGCACAGGGATGTGCAATAAGTATCTGTTGACTGGCTACATTTCAAAATAAAAATCAGCCTATTACTTTCATTCGATAGAACAAAGTATGCTCACATCTCTATTAAATCTGTTGAAGGAAGCTGGCTCATGAAGCAACTTATTGTACTGTGTTAAGGATTCTCCCCAAAGTTTGTAAATTAAAAAAGAATTATTATGTTACTTTAAAATTTCACTCAAAATAAGAAGTAGAACAAAATAAGAATTATGTTGGTTTATTTTCAATGGTGAAAACGATCTAGAAGACTTTAAAGACTTCTTCAAACTTTAAGAAATTCTAACAGGCAAAAATAAATTTTTTTCAAAAATCCAGCAGGCAGGCTGCTGTTAAGATGATGCCATAATTTAGAAACTCATTGTGCTTAATCCCGATATTAAATTAGTTAATAACTTTTTTAAAGAATAATACTTTTCAGAGAGAAAGAGAGCTATTCTTTTCATGACAGTCTGTTGGTAGCTAAATTGTCAGAAGTCACTATAAAGTAAAACATCAACAAACAAAAAGAGAGATGACTCCAGTCAGGGGGTGTCCGGCTTATATTTATTCTAGCTTGATTTATACTCTCCAGCTATGCACAGTGACAGTTTGTGAATGACACATTTCTCATGCCATTCTGGAAGCAGTGCCTCCTCAGGCTGGCTTCACTTGCCACCAGCAGAATTGCCATACTGTGGAAAACATTCTAAATGACTGCTTTTTTTCCTGAGAGACGCAAAAAGATGAGCTTTCATGGACAGCAAGGGATCCCTTAACTGATTCAGTATACTTTGCACATCGTGATAGGAACCTTCCCAATTGAACATTTAGTTATGCTTTTTTAAAAAAACAATAAAAAGTTGCTTCTAAAAGAATGCAATCTCTCATTCAAATATCGGGGTTTCTAGCACCTTATCTGAAGAAACCCCTGTAAATCCTCTCCCCTTTCATTGTCTGCTGAGAGGCTTTAATAACCAGGAAGCACAAAGATGGAACTTGAATTCAGGCAGCA